>NW_026652277.1:18842596-19214092 GCF_009828535.3 Hylobates moloch
ACAATGAACTGGAGTCAAAGAACAATTTAGAAAAAAAGTAATTTTGGAGCATGTCCTGGAATGGTGCAGTTGTGCTCTATTCCCTGGTCACTGTGTTTAATCCAAAGATCAATGTTAGAATAGCTGATGGATTCTAGAGGAAGCAACAGTCTACAGACAAAAGGGCGCGCAGGTACTGTCTCCAATCTGTATATCAAAGCACATAAAGATGAATCATTTAAACTAGAAAAGCAGATTCTGTTTTATTGAAGATTCTAAACCTCCCCATAAGCTTGTTCAAGAAAAGAATGCCCAGGAAAAAGCGTAACTGACTAGGATCCATAAAAATCACTATGGTAATGGTGAGGGATGTGTGTGTGTGTCTGTGTGTTTATGTATGTGATGAATGATCCCCTTTCAATATATACTTATTCCCAGCTGAATTTTGAGGAGCTATAGATATCTTAGCTTGTTTTTTTCTTTTCTCCCATTTATTTATTTTGCTTTTTTGGCTATTCTTGTTCTTCTGTATCTTCGTATTCTAGATCTTATAAAGGTGCAGCAAGTGTGGCAATAAGAAAGACTGAGGAAGGTATAAAGGGTCTGATGTGAAGCAGAGAAGGCAGAGGTGGCTGAGGGTTTGGAATAAAATCGAGAATGGTCATGAAGATCTGACCAAGGAGCTCTGAGATTGAGAAGGAATTAGAACAAAGGCTATAGGGAGGCTGAGAAAAATGGCAGAAAATTTGAAGAGGAGGGTTTCAACAGGAGATGAGGAAAATTAAAAAAAAAAAAGAAAAGAAAAATAAGGAAGAATTCATTTTGAACTTCTGAATCGTGACCTTGGGTGTCCCAGACTGAAGTGTCAGAGAGCCCAGGGCCCCAGAGGCACTGTACAGACACGAGAGCCAATGGAACTAAGACTATCACCCCCTCTCCAGCTTAGGTACTCATCCATGTGCAGTAACTGGTGTAAATCACCAGATGTTCTTTCCTTTGGTAGTAAAATATATGATTTAATATATACATATATATATTTTAAAAATAGAAATAATTTAAATCATAAGAATACAATTAAAAATGAAATAATTGGAGCTTCCATTTTTGTCTTCAATATTCAGAAAGAACTGCTTTGTTGGAAATTTTTTTAACCACATGAAATTCTCTTGAATTCAGTGATTCAAAGTCTTGAATAGTCATACTATATATAAAATCTGCCTTAGTGGAGACCCAAGAAAAATAAAAGCAAGACCTTTTTATTAACATTTTACTTAACTTCTTTTGAATGAATCAGGCATGCATCAAGAAAATTTCCTTTAAAAATGATCAAGTAGTAAATAAAATTTGAATGTTTGGTGTAATTTTCACTTACATGCTTTGCAGACCTGTTTAATGCAACATTCTGGGATGATGGACAATGTTCCCTATGTTAAGTGTAGTAACTACTAGCTACACAGAGCTATTGAGCATTTAAAACAACTGAGAGGCCGGGCGCAGTGGCTCTCGCCTGTAATCCCAGCACTTTGGGAGGCCGAGGCAGGCGGATCACGAGGTCAGGAGATCGAGATCATCCTGGCCAACATGGTAAAACCCCATCTCTGCTAAAAATACAAAAATTAGCTGGGCGTGGTGGCACGTGCCTGTAGTCCCAGCTGCTCTGGAGGCTGAGGCAGGAGCATCACTTGAACCCAGGAGGCGGAGGCTGCAGTAAGCCGAGATCACGCCACTGCGAACCAGCCTGGACAACGGAGTGAAACTCTGTCTCAAAAACAACAACAACAACAACAACAACAAAAACAAAACCATAACTGAGAAACTGAATTTTTCACTTTGTTTAATTTTAATTAATTTAAATTTAATAGCCACACTATTTTCACAATTTTGTAGTTACGCTCATTATAGTTAAATGTTCATTTTCTTTTGCCACTCTTCCTGCAAAAGTCTCAAAGGTCCCTGAGGACCTGTAATGCCTTATACATCTTTTTGACATAGAATAGATTATCTTTCTTCCTCTCTTTCCTCTCTCTCTCTCTGTTACTTTCTCTCCATATATATTTCTGAATGTTTATAAGCATTTACTAACAGTCCACTCATTTTCTTCCTTCTTTTTTTCAATGCAATTAACTGAATACCTAGAAAATACAAATTACTATAGTAAGTTCTGTGAGGAGTTTATGACACATTTCATGATTTGGAGTTTAAGGTTTAGTATTCTGCTACTGGCATGTACCAGGTTGAGAGGCACAGAGTTTGCATACTTAAGTACTGCTTATGTGAAGTCAGAGCTTGTATCAATAACTTAAAACTGATCATTAGAGAAATTCAAATCAAAACCACAATGAGATATCATCTCACACCAGTCAGAATGGCCATTATTAAAATGTCAAAAAATAACATGCCAGCAAGGTTGTGGAGAAAAAGGGATGCTTATACACTGTTGATAGGAGTGTAGATTAGTTCAACCATTGCAGAAAGCAGTATGGCAACTCCCCAAAGAGCTAAAAGCAGAACTACTATTCCACCCAGCAATCCCATTACTGGCTACATATACCCAGAGTAATAGAAATTTTTCTACTGTAGGTCAGGTGCAGTGGCTCACGCCTGTAATCCTAGTACTTTGGGCAGCTGAGGTGGGTGGAGTGCTTGAGTCCAGGAGTGTAAGACCAGTCTGGGTAACATGGCGAAACCCTATCTCTACTAAAAATTAAAAAAAAAATTAGCTGGGTGTGGTGGTGCACACCTGTAGTCCCAATTACTGAGAAGGCTGAGGTGGGAGAATTACCTGAGCTCGGGAGTTTGAGGCTGCAGTGAGCCATGCTCATCCCACCGCACTCTAGCCTGAACAACTGGAGTGAAACCCTGTCTCAAAAAAAAAAAAAAAAAAAAAAAAAAAAAGACATCATTCTATCATAAAGACACATACATGTGAATGGTCATTGCAGGGCTATTTACAATAGCAAGGACATGTAATCAACCTAGATGCCCATCAATGACAGATTGGATAAAGAAAGAGTGGTACATATGTACTACGGAATATGCAGCCATGAAACAAGAACAAGATCATGTCTTTTGTGGGAACATGGATGGAGCTGGAGGCCATTATCCTCAGCAAACTAACACAGGAAGAGGAAACCAAATGCCACATGTTCTCACTTATAAGTTGGGAGCTAAATAATGAGAACATATGAACACAAAGAAGGAAACAGCAGACATGGGGGTCTACTTTAGCGGGGAGGGTGGAGGAGGGAGAGGAGCAGAAAAGATAACTATTGGGTACAATGCTTAGTACCTGGGTGACTAAATAATCTGTACAACAAGCCCCCGTGACACGTGTTTGCCTGTGTAACAAATCTTCACATGTACCCCTGAACCTAAAATAAAAGTAAAAAGGAAAAACAATGAATTAAAAAAATTTGTGGGCTGTATCAATAATTTTTGTTCAGTGATTTCACCCTCAAAAATTCAAAAGATAATGGAACCTTCCTTGGTATTTAATAACTTAAGAATTTAAGTCTCCATAATGCAAATTCTGTAAAAAAGTAAATTAAATATAAGTTCTGAGCTCTTATCCCATTGACTATGGATCCCATTGGCATTTATACTTAATACACTATTAAAATAACTTCACACTGGTGATGTACTGAGTGAGAGTTTGACGGCTCAAAATTTTGATGGGACGTGCACATCTCTTGTACAACTAGGTTTAAAGCTCTGTTTTGCATATTTACAAGCTTGGGACATAGTGAAACTTACAGCAGGGATCTAAAATGTAATTGCAGTTGAGAAACATGAATCCTCTCTTTCCATGGAATTTAATTAAACATTTCCATTATTTTTGTTTCTAACTTACCTGTCAAGGTGTGAATTAAGGTAAGCATAGTAATAAAATCTAAAATGAAATAAACAATCAGAATTTTTAAATCAGGTGGTCACAATTAAGTAGACATTGATAAAAATGTGTATCAAATAGAATGCTTGGTGTTTTAAAATGAACAACTTTTTAAAAAAAGCATTTAAAACTTTTTTTTTTGGTCAACATTCATCACTGGAATTGGGTCCCAACAGTGAAACACATGGCTTGCCTATATATACACTAGTATCTGTCCATGTATCGGTATAAAAGCACAATGATGAATGGGAAAACATTTTTAAAAAAGAATTTAAAATATAATGAAACTGAAAAAATGTCACTGAATCTAAAGAGAAGTATTCCGCTGTTGTGGGACCTCATCTTTAAATGTTGGGTTTTTCTTTAAAACATACAGCCTTAGGACCTGTTATATGATAATGAGAAGAAGCAAAAAAATTTGACTGCAGCATATCTGAACTTGTTTTAATGGAGGTTTTGTGGGCATATTTTACAGAATGAATCATCCAAACAACATTGAGGGAATTAATTTTTGCCTCACACAGCTTCAGGTGCTTAGAAAGTGCTCAGTAAATATTAGTTGAATCAATAACAGTATGGAATTTCATGTTAGGGCTACTGCTATCAGCACCTGGAATAATGCTATTCTCTTCACTATGTAGTTAAGCCATCAAACTTTTAGATTGTGTCGTTATTGATGGTGAATAGGAAGTGAAATGATTAAGCCTCCCTACCCTCAAAGAATGTTGTCTTACTTGGCTCAATTATTGATGAACAGTATCCTATGAGCTTCCAAGTTATTTGTTAATGCTACCACAGACACTAAATTGGTATAAAGTATTAATTACAGTTTTTAAAATTTACCTAAGAAAATAATTTTTAAGGAAACTTTTTCTTGTTTGAAATATCAAGTATGTATAGCAATACTTGATTTTGTAACGTTGAGTCTCAATGTGTACCTCTCAGATTTGTAAGAAGCCAGAAAGAAGAATTCTGAAAACTTCCATGGAAACAGTAGTACTGCCCATGACTGGGTTACACATCTGGGGGAAAGGAGAATTGAGAAGATTATATTTAACACACAAGTTGTTTGGAATATATAGATATATATATTTTTGAGATGGAGTCTCACTCTTGTTGCCCAGGCTGGAGTGCAGTGGCATGATCTCAGCTCACTGCAACCTCCCCGCCTTCTGGGTTCAAGCGATTCTCCTACCTCAGCCTTCCGAATAGCTGGGATTACATGCACACACCACCACACCCAACTATTTTTTTTGTATTATTAGTAGAGATGTGGTTTCATGCCTGTAATCCCAGCACTTTGGGAGGCCGAGGCAGGCAAATCACCCGAGGTCAGGAATATTTCAAATTATAGGAAAAACTACCAGAGACAGGTCAATGGAATATTTATATCATTGAAAACATGTTTTCAACAGGTGCAGTTTTGGTATCATTTGTCTCAACATTCAAATCTCTCAGTTTTTACAAGAACGTCCCTAGATGGAAACTTGCAAAAGCAAGGCAAAATAATCACATTCTCCAAATCTCAGTGGAGCCACGCAAAAATTGATCTCATTGCGGAAGCGGGAGAATCTACTCTACCTTTTCAGGTAAGCACATAAGAAATTAATACAACTCAACAGAAGACACTTATTTAATGCTGATCCTTTCAGATAACAATATAACACACATAGCTCATACCTTTTCAGGTAAGCACATAAGAAATTAATACAATGCAACAGAAGACACTTATGTAATGCTGATCATTTCAGATAACAAAATAACACACATATCTCATGAATTTATTCAACATTAATGAAGCAAACACATTTAGAGATCAAACACACGATCTGTGATGAGTAGAGGTTGTTTTGACTATGCACTCAAGACATATGTGTCGAATAGTAGCAAAAGTGGAGATAAGAAATGAATAAGATGGCAGAGAGAAGAGTAACTTAAGATGATTTCTTTTTCTAAGTGAAGACGTTGGATTATGTGATGTAGTGAAAAAAAATCTGACGTGGGCTGTAATATTTTAATCCTATTGCCTCACTTTCTGCTGCCTGGTAACATTGAGAATGTTATCCACCTTTGGGAACTGGAGGACATTATACTAAGTGAAATAAGCCAGGCACAGAAAGACAAATATGGCAGGTTCTCACTCATGTGTGGGAGCTAAAATGTTGATCTTATGGAGGTAGAGAGGAGAATGGTGGTTACCAGAGGTTGAGAAATGTGGGGAGGAGGAGGTTAGGAAGGGAGGTTTGTTAATGGTTAAAAAATGTAGTTAGATAGAAGGAAGAAGTTGTAGTGTTTTATAGCCCAGTAGGGCAACTATAACAAGGTATTGTGTATTTCAAAATATTTAGGAGATAAGATTTGGAGTGTTCCCAACACAAAGAAATGAGAAGTATGTGAGGTGATGGATATCCTAATTACCTTTATTGGATCATGGCACATTGTATGCATGTATCAAAATGTCACATTTACCCCATAAATATGTACAACTACTATGTATTAATGAAATATAATAATAAAAGAAGGCAATTGTATCCTGTCAAATGGGCATTCTAATTTCTACCTTCCTGTATATAAGTCTTCTGGATGACATTTGAAAAGAGCTATTTTGGAAACTAGATTGGATGGAGTGGAATATGGTGGAAAGCACACTGTTTTGCAGTCAGGTGGTCTGAGTTTTTGTCTCTGCTCTGCTCATTGGTTGCTAAGTGACTGTGTAAATATTGTCTTTGTGCATCAAATTTCCTAATGTGTGAAAACCAGTGATGATAAAAGCAGTTCTCCAGGGAAGTCTGAATATTAAAGATAATATAGCTAAAATGGCAGCCATGAACATGGGCTCTGGAACCTTGGGTTCAAGTTAAAGTGTATGATCGGCCGGGTGCGGTGGCTCATGCCTGTAATCCCAGCACTTTGAGAGGCTGAGGCGGGCGGATCACGAGGTCAGGAGATTGAGACCATCCTGAGTAACACGGTGAAACCCCCTCTCTACAAAAAATACAAAAAATTAGCCAGGTTTGGTGGCATGTGCCTGTAGTCCCAGCTACTAGGGAGGCTGAGGCAGGAGAAGCACTTGAACCTGGGTGGTGGAAGTTGCAGTGAGCCAAGATGGCACCACTGCACTCCAGCCTGGGCAATAGAGTAAGAGTCCATCTTAAAAAAGAAAACAGAAAACAAAAACAAAAAAGTGTATGATCATAGGGAGGTTACCCAAGCCCTCTATGCCTCTTTCATTAGTGGGGTATGAGGATAATAGTTGGGGCTTTAAGGTCATCTCGTCCTCATTTCTGAACAAATTGAGATAAATATAGAAGTTAAACAGGTAGAGAATACATATTTTGGAGCAGATGGCTTTAGAATGTAGAGTCACTTATTTAAAATAATGCTTGATCTTAGAATAAATAGAATTACCCAGAGGACAATTGACTGTGCTGGAGAAATATAGAGCTCATACTCTGGGGGAAGTCTCTTACCATTAGCCAGAGATGATATCAGAATGCATGCCTCCTGAGGACAGGCTGGCTCCCAATAGGGGGTGTTGAATAGTAGAATAGGATGAGTCAAGCTCCCCCAGGTTACTCTTCTAACATCACAGTCAGCTAAATCTTCCTCCTGTCACGGAAAGAGTGAGGGGTAAGTAACAGCAATGTTACTACAGGGAACCGCCTCCCCATGGAAGCAAGAAGAATAGGGAATAAGCATCAACTGTAATCAATTACTGTTCTCTACTTTATAGAGTTATTGTGAGGATTATATGGTGTATACTTGTAAAGCACATGGAAGCGAATCTGGCACAAACACAGAACTTAGCTATTTTTATTGCTGTAGTTATTCCTTGGATATTGTCTGGAAATAGTAGACACTCAATAAATGTTAGTGTTCTCTGTTTTAAAAAGGGAATTCCTGCTTGATCAGAATTCTAGGCTCAATCATTAAAGGCTTCTTTACTCAGTGAAGGTCCCCAACTTCCCTTCTCAAAGATCAATTTATTCTCATATTTAATGAACAAAGGCATCATGAATACTTAATTGGGAAGCATTTGACACAAAGGCTGGTCATGGAATCATTTTGGTGTCAATCTCCAATGCAAGGAGCAGGGCAATGAAATCAGAACAATTTGGTCTTTTGCCTCCTGCATTTATATTCTATAGGAAATTGTTTTCATTTGGTTTGCTTTTAGTTAGAATGAAACTCACCAAGAAGATCGTTCAAAGTTTGTCATTAATTGACATATTGAGAAGAAAACAGAATGTCCTTTCTAGCAGTAGGTAATTTAGAAGTATGAGTTGAAACACATGCCATTTCTGCCTACAGCTGGAAGCTCTCATGGACCCATCACCATTACTGAAGAGTTTCAGTGAATGCAGTTTTTGTTTTCTCTTTAATGTTCTCATTTGTGGATATAGTAATGGTTTTGCTTTGCAGTGCAAATGGAGACTATCCCTTATTATCTGGGGGCATATTAACTAGTTTGTAGATGGGCAGTGGTTTGGTTAGATTCTGTGATTTGGCTGCAATGGATGTGTGAGGGTTTCTAACCCAGCCCTGCTCTTCCCTCTCCCTTCATCCCCCTGCTGGTGGCTCAGCACCTTGTGTTGCTTTTTCTCTCCAATCAGCCTCAATGCTGAGTTCTTTTGAGGCCTCAGTCACGTTTAATTCACCCCAGAGAAACTAAGACTTTTCCTCTGTGCCTCTTCACTTAATCTGGCTATGAGTTGGCTACAGCACATGCTTATTTTGGAAACTACAGATGAGTAACAGAAAAATAAGAAAAAAAATCCCTCAAATTTCATTCTCAAGAAGGCCATGACAGCCCTATAATATCTAATCAGCAATTTAGAAAATTAAATTTGGAAAGCAATAAGCTTTTTAAAAATGGGTTTAGAGGCAAAACCCAAGCTGCCCTGAACCACTGTGAGGCCTTTAGGCAGCTCATTTCATGATAGGTTTGATTAAACAGTGCTGCCCCCAATCTCTCAAAGGGTATCATGTAATGAACACTCTTGATGTTACGTTACCATTCTCAGCTCTGAGCTATTCACATTTCAAAACTCATCTGGCCCCAAAGACTTTAGATAAGGAACTGTGCACTTGCGTTGATGTTCTGCTGTGAATCAGTCTGGATTTCATACATACGCAATATATAAAAATAGATACACTTGCACAGATATATACATGGTAATATTTAATACATGAGTGTTGGATATATTTACTATTAAATATTTCAAACTAGTAGTTAATACAGAGAGAAACAAATACCTAAATACAGCTCAGGATTAACTAATGTTAACATTTTGTTTGCTTATAATGTTAAAGTTTGTTTGCTGATGAAGTTGCAACTTTTGTCTTCCTTGTACCTCTCTGCATCCCATTTCTTATCCTCTGCAGAAAAAAAAAAAAAGATGCCAATATTATGTTGGCTTTAACCTGATTTCTCTGAGTGTATTTTTAAAGATATGCAAATATACATGAGGATTCTAGCTAGGTGCAATTCTATTTTGTTCTTTTATCAACAACAAATGAAAAAGATATACCTACAAATAGTTAATCTAGCTTTTAAAATATTCAAATATTTAAAGTTTGTCTTCTTGGAAATAGGCTGACATTTAAGCCTGAATCATTTAAGGGTGACCTTAGTCATTGCCTAGCCTTCAGTTCCGTGTGACTAAGCTCTGAACGTATTTATACAGTACAGTGTAATCCAGTCCAAATATTGGAAAGAAAAAAGACATCAAATCATGTGACCTCTGTGTTCCCTTTTAGCCATGAAATTCTGATTCAGTGTGGTTCTTTTGATGTCAATTTTAGACAATATAACAGAATACAAATTGCTTTGTGTTTCATAGCAAATAAGCACCCCTAGTTGGGTAGGGCATTTGCTCTTCCTGCTGGCAAAGAATTAGGTTTACCGTTTATTCTGTAAGAAGAGCAAATTAATGAAATTTCAATTGTCCCTCCATTTCTTGTGAGAATTTATTGGAAAAATTTAGGTCAAAGAGTTAATAGTATTTTTCAAATCTGTTTTAACTTGGCCTGCTCACTTGCTGTGTTCAGCTTTTCACACAAATAGATTCTTTTAATATTTCTTTTCCCCCTAACTGCTGTGCTGTTTTAGTATCACAAGGTGGCACTTTTTCTGAGTAGTCCATTGATTTCAAGTTGCTGTACTTTCTTTGAGCTTCCCATTAAAATGTAATTGTATCATATTTTAGATTTCATTTTGAAATGAACCTTTTGTGAAATTTCCCACAATGGTGGATACCATGTTCTCTCTTTATCGGAGTCAATGATATAAATCAATAATAATTTCCTGACATTATTTGATGATTCAGTGAAGGGTAAGATTTATAACACAAAAGTAAAAGGTGATCGAGTCTCCGTAAAGTTGCTGTGTCCTTGGCCTGCTTAATCTAGAGCTGCATGAAATCTTGTTTCTCCAGGCAGCCCTATTCTGCAGCATCCACTAAAGCCCAGTTATCTCTTTATTTCATTAGAGAGATGCAGGATGGTATAATAATTAATGGCTCAGCTTACATATTTTTCTTACTCGACATGTAACATTCAACCAATTACTTCTATTCTCTAATCTTCTGTTTCTTTCACTTTAAAATAAGAATGAAAATAGCATCATCTTCACAGGATTAAAACAAGTGAATGTGACTGGCATATAGTAAGTGCTAAATAAAAGATGGCTGCTGCTCTTATTATTGATACCATCATCATTCTTCAAAAATTGATATATTCCTACTACTCTCTACTCCTTCTTATTATATCTGTATTTTCTCTTGGATTCATATTCATTTTTTGCTCCTGTTATTATTTTTGAAAACAAGATTTCTATGTTAATTGCATATTTTTCTGGAAAAGCACCTGAGTTTTGCACTTGTAAACAGTAATCACTCAGTTGTGAACATTTATGAATGTTTGTGGTTCCTAAAAGCAAGAAATTATTTTGTTCATAGAGGGAGTAATATAATTGAATAAAACAAAAATCAACAAGATCCCAAAAAATAGGTTTAGAAGAGAGAGTCATCTAATTTAATTTAAAATGTAAATTATCCAATTACCTTGAGAATCTTATCAAATGAGATTTTCACTCTTCTTCCATCCGTGGTTGAAACAGCTCTTCTGAGTGACCTCTTCCTCACTTACTGATTACCAATTGATGCTGACTATAGTTCTGAAAGGGAATTAGTCATAACATTTTATATATATATATATATACACACACAAATACATATATATACACACACACATATATATGTCTGTGTGTGTATATATATATACACAAATGTATATATGTGTATGTGTGTGTATATATGTATATGTGTGTGTATATATGTGTATATATATACTATATATGTGTATATATGTGTATATATGTGTATATCTATATATGTGTATATATATATGTATGTATATATATGTGTATATATATGTGTGTGTATATATATATCAGTTTGGTTAAAACCAGCAATAAAAAATAGAAACAGCCAAGATGATTTTGAAACCATGAAATGGTCATTATTTACAGGTATAGCAGACATTTTTTGAAGGAAATAATTGCTTGTATTTTAAAATTTGTATGATTTTAATTAGTGGTAGAATTACAATTTCTAACTGTATAATTATGAATTTAACTATGTAGAAGTAAGCGAGCAAAATATAGATGACCTAATATTATTTTTATTTGGCTTTTGAAGTTGAATTTGTCCTTCCATTTTAATATGAATATCTAAAGGAACCTGGTGGGTCCCTTCAGGTAAAATAATGTAGCCACATTTTAAAGACTACCTCATGATTTTACTTCACCTCATCCCAGGGCCCACCCATTCCATTCAAATAATGTGACCATGTACCTCTTTAGGGGCATAAAGAAGTGCCTCAAACTGTTGTTTTTTTTCTCCAGTTTTCTTTGAGTAGCACAGACCTTCAAATATGATGGTCAACAAATGCTTGTCTAATGAGTCTGAAGAATTAAACATCTATTTTAATTGACATCAGTGCAAGATGTATTATAATAATGAATTTAGAAAAACTCTTTCAAAGGTAAAGCTGTCCCAAAAAATCACAGTCACTTAATGGTATTAAACACAATATATTTCTAAAGTACAATACTTGTATATATTTTACCAAGATCCTTCTTCAAAACCTATGTTATTTTCTGCCTCTAGAATGAAGGCTAAATTTCTTAGTTGGTTAAGATTCTACAGAAACCATCTCTAGTCAGAATCTTAAAAATTATTATGTACATCACATTAAAATATCAAAAATTACAAATAAAGCAACAGTCCCTGCTGATCACCCTCATCACCCACCATAGATTTTATCTTGAGTATCTACAGATAGCAGTTTATTTTTTCTTCCAGTCCATTTTCTATTTACTTAATATGTGTAAATGTACCACATATACTTGGAAATCTAAACCATTGTATGTTTTCAGCCTAAGTAATAGTATACTATAATATTTTTCTGTAACTTAATTTTTTTACTCCAAAAGACATGTTGAATTTCTTTCCATAATGACACATGGAGATAGATATTATTTTTAACTGGTATAGTATTTCTCACTATTGATTGATTCATTCACATGTAAGTTGTTTCCTGTCATTTGTCATCAAAACCACACTGAAATAAACATCCCTGCACAAGCCTTCATGTGTATACCTTTGAGTGTCTCTCTAGGATAAATGCCAAGAAATTAACTCAATTTTTATAGTCTATGCAATTTTTCTTTTTAATAGATGCTATCTAGTTTCTCTCCATTTGAGCTATACCAACTCATGGAATTTTCCTCTCCATCTATTATCTGATTAATTTGTTGTTCTCTTAAAATCTTACACTCCAATAACACCCATCAACATTTTCTAAACACACCATGCACTTTCTCATCTCTGTGTTTTTGCTGCGATTGCTGCCTCAGTTTCTCGAGGTAAAATGTTTTGCCCAACAAAATTTGGTATCATGGAGGCTTACTATTACTTCTCCACCAAATCTTTTCCCAAACTCTCATTATTGGCAGAAAGAATGAAGTGTCTTCTTTGAGTCTCCTAAGTACTTATTTCTTATACAGAATTTATGATGTAGTGTAGTGAATGTATCATACCAAGTGTAGGAGAGGAAAAGTAATACCGTTTCCTCACTCATCACAAGGGACATAGCTGGAACCCCTATAACAAAAGAGAGGTTAAAAAGAAAAAAAATAACAAATTTATTAACATTTTATGTGACATAGGGGCCTTCAAATCAAAGGCCTAAAGACCAGGGAAAACTCTCTGTGTTTATGCTTAGATTCAACAATGAATGGACAATCATGAAGAAATATAAATGGACAAAAAGAGTATGATCTCATTGTAATAAATTGGAGAGAACTCAGCAAAGATCTTTATGGGCCTCTCTGTGTAGTGTTTCTTTCATCCAGGTATAGATAGGGTAGGACAGCAGTTACATGAGGTTCTTATGACCTATTTTGAGGAGAAGTAAGCCAGATAATTCCTTTATTGCTGGCTCTTACAAAGGAAAGAGAGAGGAAGACGGAGAGGGACTCCAAGGTGCTATATTTTGGGATAGCGTATTCTGACTCCAAGGTGCTATATTTTGGGATAGCTTGTTCTGAGCCCTGGCACAAGTAAATTTAATGATCCTTGAGATTGGAGACCCTCCCTGATAAGATAGAGACGTACCTTCTGTCTGTGTCCTGGGCTGGTGGTCCACTATGTAGGTTCATAAGATTCCTGGCATAAATTACTTCTTGCTTTCCCTCCTTTCTCTCTCTCTCTCTCTTTTTCTTCTTGGAATAACAACATAATATGAGTAATTAACAAGAAAGAAAACAAATTATATCAGTCATTATTCAGAGTGTTAGCATAAACTAAAATTAAATAGATGTCTCTGAGTGTTTCAGCATATGAATATTATCAGCCACTGTATGTGGTTATTGATGAGTGCTTTACTACACTGAGTATGTTTCTGTGTATGTATATAATATATGTTATGTTTCTATGAATGTATATAATACTTAAATATTTTAATATGGAAATAAATCATTGCCTCCAGCACACTGATTACAAATGAATTCATATCTCAATTAAATTGAGTTGTAAGCCACACAGTTGATTACCCCAAAGAGCTCGTTATAAATGCATATGACTCTTAATGGCTCCAATGGGAAGAGAGCCCTTCACTTGTGATGAATGTTACCACTTTTAATTGAAATAAGGTTACCTTCGGCATTAAGGTACATAAGATGCTGTCAAAGCAGTTATGGTTTTATAAATTTAAATTAGGATGTTCTGGTCAGAACAGTTTTCTAAAATTAGATTGGAGAATGGGACATATGTAAATAGGGTTCCTCTACACAAAGAAATATGATTGTAAGACATTACTTTTGTGATGTGTTTTTAACAGTTTTATCTTTCTGTAATTACAGTTAATTTTGGAAGCTACTGTTTTGTCGTCAAATGCTACTGTTGCTCTAGATGACATCAGTGTATCCCAGGAATGTGAAATTTCCTATAAATCACTACCAAGGACCAGTACACAAAGCAAATGTAAGTTTTTCCTTGTCATTGTTGCTGTTTTAAACATTGAATTGAGCTCTTCTCAATATCAAAATATAAAATGTATTAGAGTCACGAATACCTAATACCAGGTGTGGATTATATCACCTGTTCTTGAAACCTAAAATATATATATATATTTTTTAAAAGGTAAACATCAGGTCTAGTCCTTAGGCCTCTCTTCCAGTAATATGGAAAATATTCTATACTTGCAGCTGAAATTATTACATCCAAATATTTTAATTATAAATATTATGAAAAAATTATAATTATTTTCCATATTTTAAATGCACTTTTATAAATATTCACTTCTCCATTAATTTTATTCAGAACTTCAAATGAGCATGTAATAATATTCATATTTCAGAATCACCCAGGAGTTCAAAAAAAACCAAAAATGTTGTGTTTGGGAAAATGATGTAAGGCCAACCAAAATTTAAAACTGGACATTAAAATTCTGTGTTTCTTTTCAAAATTTAATATTTTCAAATCACAGATGGAGTTTGTCTAATTCTTTGACTAAATTTTTTTGGAGAGAATATCAATTAAAGGCCAGAAATGTTTCCATAAAAATGGATCTCATATAGTCAACTATGTATTTCAAAACCTAATCATTATTTAGATTCTGGGATCACGTACACATTGAAAGAATTTAAACTCTACCTTCAGTTACTTTCTCTTTCTAGTACTAACTGATGTTTCTGTCTGACCACTCCTACCCTCAGATCTCAATGAATCTGACAATATTAAAAATGTTTTCTGAAAAGTGTCACACTTTATTTTTCTTAATCTGTATCTATGGAAAAGATTTGCATATGAAAATCAGACCTACTGTATATTCCTAAGTTATATTTACTTAAACAACATATTTAGTGAGTGGAACAGTTGCATTCTTACAGGAGCTGAATGGACTAATCAAGAAAAATTTGGGTCACATGATTCTGGATTGAGACGATTAAAGAACTTTTAATTAAAGGTCCTTTGTTAAAGACATTTTTCATTCGAGAGATTGTATATTTCTGGGTGCTAACTTATATTGGGTTAACGTGTATTTACTTTATTCAGAATGTGTATCCTGCATGCATAATAGACCATTCTAAGCTCTGTGCATGTGTTCATGCAAGTGTGTGTGTGTGGGCATGTGTGCGCGTGTCTGCCTGTGTGTCTGCGTATGTGTGCGTGCATGCCTGTGTGTCCGTGTGTGTGTGTGTGTGCATGTGTGCATGTGTGTGTGCATGTGTGTCTGTGTACGTGTGTGTATGCACGTGTGTGTGTATGATTCTGATAGACACTGAGGAGTGCAGAGCAGCAGATTTAATGATTCATTTAAAGATTCATGAGTTTGGCCGGGCACGGTGGCTCACACCTGTAATCCCAGCACTTTCGGAGGCTGAGCTGGGCGGATCACTTGAGGTCAGGAGTTCGAGACCTGCCTGGCCAACATGGTGAAACCCTGTCTCTACTAAAAATACAAAATATTAGCCAGGGTGTGGTGGCAGGCACCTGTAGTCCCAGCTACTCAGGAGGCTGAGGCAGGAGAATGGCGTGAACCCAGGAGGCGGAGCTTGCAGTGAGCCGAGATCGCACCACTGCACTGCAGCCTGGGCAACAGAGTGAGGCTCCGTCTCAAAAAAAAAAAAAAAAAAAATTTCACGAGTTTTTAAGAGTTAAACAGGATTACCTCATTTTTGTTGTTTAATTAAAGATTTTCTTTCTCCTAATTGAATACCACATCACCAGAATCACAATAGCTGAAATGCATTAAAGTTGACATTGAAGAGCGTTCTCCTGTAATGTAGTACTTGGAGGTATAGGGGCAGAAAGCTGTGACAAAAACCTTTCCTCACCCATCATAAGGGTCACAGCTGACATTCCTAAAATGAAAGACAGTTTAATGAGAGAAAAGCATAACGAATTTGTTTATCAAAGTTTTACTTGACACAGGAGCCTTCAGAAATGAAGATGCAAAGACCCAGAGAAAACCATGTGCTTTATTTTATTTTTTCATTTGTATTTGTTTTTCAGCCCCTTTTTCCTATTTAGAAAACTGTGTATTTTTCTGCTTAGTTTTGGTGAAGAAAAAACAGCCATTCTGAAATGTGATCGGACAAAAGGGTACGATCCAATGGTAACAGACTGAGCAGGGAAACTTAGCAAAGCCCCTGTGTTCAGAGTCTCCTTGACTCCTTTGTGTAGAATTTCTTCCCCTCTGGGAACAGGGAAGGCCCCCTCTAGATTGAGGATCTTGTGACCTAATTTCAGGCAAGATAAGCCACATAATTTCTTTATGACCAGCGCTTACAAGGAAAGGTCAGGGAAGATCAGAGTGACCTTGCTCCTGGGGTACCTCCCAATCTCCTTCGGTTCAAAGTACTTTGGGGTAGCCTTTCCTGAGCTCTTACCGAGGCAAAAGTGTGGTTAAAAGTTTTAAAGCATTACTAAAGTTAACCTTGGCAAAAGTTTTTGAGACTATTTGATCTTGCTTACAGAGAATTCTTTTCTTACATTCACTCAGGATTCGTGGATGTGTGCATCCATCTGAACACCAGATCAGCTGGATAGATTATATATCTAATTAGGACAAATTACATGAATGATTCCTGAAAGATCAATGGATGTACACAAAGGAAAAAAAGGCGTTTCTTATTGTTTTTGCAAATATGTCCAGTAGACAATTATAGGATCTCATTTGTGGAGTTCAGTGTTAGTAATGGGCAGAAGTTTATGGAGAGAAACTGAAAGGAATATTTAAAAACGTGCCATGCTCCATTGACAGTAAATTGTTATATGTATGGAGCAGAATGGCCAAAGGTTTACCAAGACTACCCAGACCCTGAACAGGACTTGAAGCTTTTGAAATCTTTAATAGGCATACAAATGGCTGCACCACTTCAAAGCAGTCTTAGAGCTGTAGTTTTCTGCTCACAGTCCACGTGATGAAAATCGCAAGTGCTACTTTGATTTGGCCTTTAATCAAGCTTCTTCTCCTTCAGAATATTTAAAAGCTAGTGTTGATTACACAATTATGCATTCTGTTTATTGGTTAAAGGGAGAGAGCCTGTTTTACGCTCTTAATCTCAATTTTGAAACCAGATTTGTGCCTGATGAGGATGCAGGTTGTATTTCATCCAGGAAGATCCATGATTTTCCACCTGAGTGCCCAAAGGAAGCACATGAAACTAATTGCTGTGAGTGCATTACTGACTCCTTTGGCAAATATTTATATGTACATATTTACTCTCTGAACGTAAAGTGCAGACTACTCAAGTGAGCATTGTTTGATGAAGACAGTCAGAACAGAGACCTCTGCATGATGGAAATGACTTCTGGTGAGAACAAACCAGATTCGCTGTAAACTAGAGGCGATGAATGAAAACATCCTGCTAACTTTCAGTTTTGCCCTATTGGTGAATAACATTTGAAATACATGCAGGATAGAGGTGAAAACACAAGAACCAGGATGTATCTAGCCAGTCATAGAAAAATAAGCACCACATGATACCACTTATATGTAGTATCTATGTAGTCAAATTTGTAGAATCAAAGAGTAAAATTGTGGTAACCAGGTTCTGGGAGGAGAGAAAGTGGAAAATTACTAATCAACAGCCATACATTTTCAGTCAAACAAGATGAATAAGCTCTAGACATCTGCTGTATAACATGGTACCTAAAGTCAATGACAATGTATTGTACACTTAAAAATGTGTTATGGAGGTAGATCTAGCTGGGCGTGGTGGCTCAAGCCTGTAATCCCAGCACTTTGGGAGGCTGAGGCAGATGGATCACTTGAGGCCAGGAGTTCGAGACCAGCCTGGCCAACATCACAAAACCCCGTCTCTACTAAAAATATAAAAATTATCAGGGCATGGTGGCACACGCCTGTAATCCCAGCTACTCAGGAGGTGCAGGTTGCAGTGACTGAGATCACACCACTGCATTACAGCCTGGGTGACAGAGAGAAACCCTGTCTGCCACCCCCCCATAAAAAAGAGGGTAGATCTTATATTTTCTTATCACAATATATATATTAGAAACATTTCTTTATTAAATTATTTTTAACATCATAATATTCTTATTATCTTAAGCAGTTGCTATTTCAGTACAACTAGTGGTAGAAGACTTTATACTGCTTACAAATGTTATTTCAAATGATAGTGTATCAATAAATAGTTCTATGGTCATAAAACTATAGATCCTGCCTAGTTCTATATATTTTTCCACCTTTGAGAGTCTCTTTTCAGTTTGTCCTTTTCCAGGGCAATGCCTCCATTCCTTCTGCATTCTACTTAAATGATACTAAAACTGTCCTAGCATCCCTGAAAAAGTAATACAGAAGAAGAAGAAAAAAAGAACGTTGTCTGTTGGTGGATAAGCATTTCCAAAAGTATTTGAATAACTGTGCTATTGAACACTATAAAAAAAGGCAAGAGGAAAGGCAAGAGAAGCATCCCATCTTATTGATTACCCATACCCGAAGTGAAAACCAAGATGGTTTTGAGTCAAGACAGTGGAGGAACACAGACATTTTCCAGAAGTGTGGTGGGGCAAAGAGTTGGAGAGACTCTTTCCTCTGCATTCAAAACATACATGAGAATGACGAGAAAAATCAGGGCCACTGCTGAGTGCTAATACATTGGCAAGCAGCCATACTGTGACCCACATAAAACGTTATGAGCATCTTTTCTATACCAAGAGATTTGGTAAGAAGAAAGTGTGATCATTTCCCTCAAGAAATGTAATCTATTACAGAGATCTCAGAAATAAATCTAAACATAAAAGACCAAATAAGTTTTGACAAAGGCACCAAGAGGACACAGTAGGGAAAAAATAGTCTCTTCAATAAATAGTGCCGGAAAATCTGGATGTTCTCATGCGAAAGAATGAAATTGGACCTTTGTCTTACGCCATACACTTAAATAAATTCAAAATGTAAGAAAGTCCTAAATTTAAGACCTGAAATTGTTAAACTCCTAGAAGAGAACATAGGGGAAAAACTCCTTGACATTAGAGTTGGCAATGATTTTTTAATATCACACCAAATGCTCTGGCTACAAAAGCAGAAATAAATAATGGGCTTACCTCAAACTAGAAAGCTTCTGCACAGTAAAGGAAACACTCAGCAAAATAAAATAGCAACCTGCATATCGGGAAAAATATTTGCAAACCATGTATCTGATAAGGAGTTAATATTAAAAATTTATGAAGATTTTATACAACTCAGAAATAGATAAATAGATAAAAAATGGGCAAAGGTCCTGAATAGACATTTCTCCACAGAAGACATAAATATAATCAACTGGTATATGAACAGATATTCCACATTTCACTGGCATTAATCATCAGGGAAATACAAATCCAAAACTCTTTTAGATACCTCCTCATATCAATTAGGATGGCTATAATTAAAAGACAGGGTAACACATTTTAGTAAGAGTGTGGAGAAAAGAGTACTCATACACTGTTGGTGCGAATGTGAATTGTGCAGCCATTATGGAATATGGTATGGAGGTTTCTAAAGAAATTAACAATAAAACTACCCTATGATTTAGCAATCCCTCTTTTGGGTATATAACCAGAAGAAATGAAATTACCACCTCATAAGCTATTCGCACTCCCATATTCGCTGCAGGATTATTCTTGATAGCCAAGATATGAAAACAACCTAAGTGTCTTTTGATGTACACATAGATAAACTGTGGTATGTAAAAAACAGTGGAATATTATTCAGTCTTAAAAAAAGAGATTCTTCCGTTTTTCACATCCTGGGTGAATCTGGAGGAAATTATGCTAAGTGAAATAAGCCAAACACAGGAAGAAAAATATTGCAAGATCTCAATTATGGGTGGCATCTAAAAATTACATACAGATATAGAGAATAAAACAGTGGTTACCAGAGGCAGGGGCCAAGGGAAGGAAATGGAGATATGTAGATCAGAGGATACGATGTAGTAGATATGAAGGAGAAATGTGTCTAGAGATGTAATGTACAACTTGAGGACTACAGTTAATAACACTTGAGGACTACAGTTAATAACACTTTCCTGGATTTGAGATTTGAGATTTGATAAATGAGTAAGTTTTAGCTACTCTTGCCACAAAAAAAGAAAAAAAAGGGTAATTATGTGAGATAATGGATATTTAATTTGCCTTACTGTAATAACCATTTTACTATCTGTATGTATCCATAACCTTATGCTGTATATCTTTAATATACATAATAAAATTTGTTTTAAAAATTAAGAAAAGAAGCTTAGTCTATTAGGTAAGAAATGTATCGATTTAATACTGTTGTAATGATAACTGGAGTAGAGATGTAAACAAGTAGCTATTTTAACTCTAGGAAGTTGGAGAATATATTCAATAGAAGGTAGGTAAGTCCTCAGCAGGAATTCCTGAAGATGTTTTCTAGTTTTCTTGCTGTATAAGAGGAGTGTCTATTGCAAGTTCTGCCAGGGATTAACAGTTCTAGGCCTGTCTCTGATACACATTAAGACTGTTACCAAATGTACATGGTTTAAGAACCTTACCTATATAGTCTTTTAATCATCAAAACAAATATAAGAGGTACTATTTTCCTCATTTTACGAACTTTCTTGTCATTTCGTTTCTTATCAGTTAGAATTCCATTTTAAACACGGTCTGCCTCCAAAACCTACATTCTTTTTTTTTTTTTTTGAAACGGAGTCTGTCGCCCAGGCTGGAGTGCAGTGGTGCGATCTGGGCTCACTGCAAGCTCCGCCTCCCAGGTTCACGCCATTCTCCTGCCTCAGCCTCCTGAGTAGCTGGGACAACAGGCGCCCGCCACCATGCCCAGCTAATATTTTTTGTATTTTTTTTTTTAGTAGAGACGGGGTTTCACCGTGTTTGCCAGGATGGTCTTGATCTCCTGACCTCGTGATCCGTCCGCCTCAGCCTCCCAAAGTGCTGGGATTACAGGCGCGAGCCACTGCACCCGGCCCAAAACCTACATTCTTAACTGCAAATCGTACAGCCTTTCTATCCTTTTAAGGTCATCATTACATTGAGAATGATGTTTTTGGAAACTGTGAAAAGTTCCCTACATGAGCAGTTTAAGCAACGGGAAGTTTGAAGCCAATGATCAAAACTTCGCTTTTGGAGGAGAAACGATGCCCTTAGTCCCTAATATGTCAAATGGTCACTTAGTAAATGCCGTCGAGAAGTTTAAGGAATGAATGTCTTTAAAAAATAATACTTAATCCTTTCTCCTTAGTAATTATTTATTGAATCACAGAACATTTTATAAATCTGAAATGTATTAAATTGCTTTTAATTCTTATAGTGCTTTTCGGGGACTTAAAAGATAATTTTTTAGACAAAAAAGGAAAATAAAAGATCACTATTTGAATAATGGACCCACCTTCATAGGGAATTGAATTAGAAAATTAGGAAACAAGCTCCATTTCTCTAAAGTCTTATTTTGAGTTTTTTTTTTTTTTTTTTGGCCTGCTTTTTTGAAAAAGCTAATTTTATACTGTGAATCTGTTTATTCATAGAAATGCTAATTCTTCATCCCGTTTTTGTGAATCCTTTCGTTAAAGATTCTGGCAATGAGTGGAGGTGAGGTAAAGACACAGTGAAGAATACGGAGAAGTAGGAGTCTTTTTTTTTCTTGTCTTCTTTGCAGCAAAAAGGTTTGAAGGAAGCATGCAAAATTTAGGCTGCGATTCTAGTGTTGAACAAACGAGCATATCACTTCTTTTATAGATACCTTAATTGCTTGAAAAAAGAGAGGTCTCTTATAAGGAGGAAAAGGCAATGCCACCCTCAGGATTTCTATTTACGAACGTAAATCCTCCTGAAAAGGACCATTGCTATTCTTGAATTTCAAACATTTAATATTTTAATGCTATTTATTTTAATTTTTCTCACTTTCACAACCATCTTTAACATAATTTCCTTTCTCTTTTACATGAGACTGATTATGGCCTACCTCAAATGGGTTATTAAGTTTGCTCAAAATTTAGGTCTTCAGTACCTTGAGATATCTTCAAATTTTATAGAAAAAATAGCAAATATAAATTGTAACCAATTTTGGTAAATAAGAGAAAAAGTTACTGGATTTGTTCAAGAACTGTTTGGGATACATAGAGGTTAGGAAGTTTTGCAGAATTTTGATAGCCTTGGATAATTTAATTGAATGTTTCCATATTTATTTATATTATGATATAAAACCGCAATTACTTAAAATGTAACCCAGCTGTACAGGTTTTCAAGAAGTCTCTCTCTCTCTGCAGTTAAAACACCACACACTGACTATGATGTTAAATTATCTCTGATTTTTATTTATGGTAACTGAAGTACTGAAATACCTACGTAGCATGACAGATACAACATATCTCAACAAAACTTCTCTGGACCTTCAGAAACTCTAAGGGACAGGCTGCAGGGTGAATCACTGTTGGATATAATTTTTGCTTGGGCATGGCGAAATTACAATGTATCAGAAAAGTTCAATGCCAGAGTGGATTTTAGACCTGGGCTCGTGTTGCCATTTATGAGGAGCTAGACAAATACTCTGTATGTTTTCATTTAAGGGAATGTTTAACTTGTCTACACATCTTAGCTCTCAAGCCAAACTTGGCATCAGGACAAACCCTTTAGGATAGATCATAAAAAGGGAAATTTTTGGTTTAAGTTTTTTGTTGTTGTTGTTGTTGTTTTGTTTTGTTTTTGAGACAGGGTCTTGCTCTGTCACCCAGGCTGTGTTGCAGTGGTGCGATCTTGGCTCACTGCAACCTCTGCCTCCCAGGTTCAAGTGATTCTCCTGCCTCAGCTTCCCTAATGGCTAGACTACAGGTGAGTACCACCACGCCCAGCTAATTTTTGTATTTTTAAGAGAGATGGGATTTCGCCATGTTGGCCAGGCTGGTCTTGAACTCCTGACCTCAGGTGATCCACCCGCCTTGGCCTCCCAAAGTCCTGAGATTACAGGCAGGAGCCACCATGCCCGGCCTGAATTGTCATTTAATGACGTTCAACACATTTTGCCAAATGTTTCCCCAAAACGTTATGCTCATAAACAATCATATCAACAAAGTAAAACTGTGGCAGTGTCCCTGTGTTTAAAGTCCATTTTGAAATTTACTTTCACTTTTCATGATTATGCAAATACTGGTACTACTAGCAAAAGCAATTAGTTTAAAACATAACAAAAAAGAAAATAATAAGAATAAAGAAAATGAAATGAAAGTCATACAAATTGGAAAGAATTTTTATATGTAAATATCCCTGTAAGTTCTACAAAAAAAACCTGTTAGAACTAAAAAAAAGAATTCAACAAAATATAAAGTTAAAATACAAAAATTGGTTGCATTTCTATACATTAGCAATGAACCGTCCAAAAAGGAAATTAAAAAACCAATTTGCTTGCAATAACATGAAAAAGAATAAAAGTCTTTAGGAATTAATCAAGATGGCAAAAGACTTGTACAATAAAAAATAAAAAATATTTCTGAAATAAATTTTTAAAAATGTAAATAATGAAAAGACATTCCATGTTCATAGATCAGAAGATTTAATATTCTTAAGATGTCAGTACCACTCAAAGTGATCTGCAGATTCAATATAATCCCTGTTAAAATACCAATAACATTTTTTAGTTGAAATAGAAAGTAAGTTCATATTGAATCTCAAAGAACCCCAAATAGACAAAATAATTCTGAAAAAGAGGAGCAAAGTTGGAGGACACACACACCCTGATTTCAAAACTTATTACAAAACTACAGTAAACAAAACAGTATGGCACTGCCAAAAAGACCAATGTATAGATCTATGGAATAGATTACAGAGTCCAGAAATAAACCCTCACATATATGATCAAGTGATTTTTTTTTTTTTTTTTTTTGGCAAAGGTACCAACACCATTCAATTGGTGAAATCCAGTATTTTCAATACATGATGCTGGGAAAGCTAGATATCAACTTGTGGAATTATGAAGTTGGACCCTTACCTAACTTCATATTCGAAAATTAACTCAAAATCAATCCATAAACTAAATATAAGACCTAAAACTATGAAACTCTTAGAAGAAAATGTAGGACAGAAACCTTATGATGCTGAGGCTGTCGATTTAATGGATGACACCAAAGGCACAGGCAACAAAATAAAAAATAGACAAATTGGACTTTATGAGAGCTTTAAAATTTTTTGCATCCTAAAACACTATCAACAGAGTAAAAAGGCAACCCCAAGAAAGGGAGAAACTTTTGCAAATTATATATCTGATAAGGGATTGATACCCACAATATAGAGAGAACTTCTAAAACTCAATAATAGACCAACAGCTCAATTCAAAAATAGACAAAATATTTTAATGGAAATTTCTCCAAAGAAGACAAAATATTTTAATGGACATTTCTCCAATAAGCACATGAAAAGATGTCCAATATCACCAACATTAGGGAAATGCAAATCAAAACAATGAGATACCACCTTGCACCCATTAGATTACTACCCAAAAATAATAAAAACCCAAAACAAAACCAAACAAAAAACCAATCCAGAAGTAAACAAGTGTTGGTGAGGATGTGGAAATCAGAACTCTTGTGTACTGTTGGAGAATGTAAAATGGCATAGCTACTGTGGAAGAGGAAAGCAATTCTTCAAAAAAATTAAAAATATAATTACCATATGATTCGGCAATCCCAGTT
The DNA here is from genome assembly GCF_009828535.3 of Hylobates moloch. Lineage (NCBI taxonomy): Eukaryota > Metazoa > Chordata > Mammalia > Primates > Hylobatidae > Hylobates > Hylobates moloch. The sequence continues at coordinate 18,867,691 of NW_026652277.1, forward strand.
TTGGGTATATATTCAAAATAATTGAAAGCAGGATCTCAGAGATATTTGCACACTCATGTTCATAGAAACATTATTCACAATAGCTAAAACCAGAAAGTAACCCAATTATTCATTGACCGATGAGTCGATAAGAAAAATGTGGTGAATGCATACAATGGAATGTTATTCAGTCATAACAAGGAAAGAAATTCTGACATATGCTACAAAGTGAATAAAACTTGAGGACATGGCCAGGCACGGTTGCTCACGCCTATAATCCCAGCACTTTGGGAGGCTGAGGTAGGTGGATAACCTGAGGTCAGGAGTTTGAGACCAGCCTGGCCAACATGGTGAAATCCCATCTCTACTAAAAATGCAAAAATTAGCTGGGCATGGTGGTGTGCACCTGTAATCCCAGCTACTCAGGAGGCTGAGGCAGGAGAATCACTTGAACCTGGGAAGCGGAGGTTGTAGTGAGCTGAAATTGCTCGTGCCACTACACTCCAGCCTGGGCAATAGAGCAAAACTCTGTCCAAAGGAATAAGTAAATAAATGGAAAAAAAAAAAAAAAAAAAAAACTTGAGGACATACTGCTCAGTGAAATAAGCCAGTCACAAAAAGAAATAATGATATGATTAGACTTATCTGAGGTACAGTGAATAGCCTAAATCTTAGAGACAGAAAGTAGAAAGGTAGTTTCCTGGGCCTGAGGGAAGAAAGGAGTGGATAATTCTTGTGTAATGGGTACAGATGTCAGTTTTGCCAAATGAAAAGAGTTTTGGACATGGATATTGGTGATGGTTGTGCAACAATATGAACGCACTTAATACTCCTAAGTTGTGCACTTAAAACTCCTAAGTTGTGCACTTAAAATGGTTTAGATAATAATACATTTTATGTTATATGTATTTTATCACAATAAAGAAAAAGTAGGGGAAAAAGCAAATAAGAAGAGGGTTTGATATACCATTGCTGGTTTAAAGATGGAAGGAGCCACATGAAAAGATATGACAGGCGGCCTTAAGGAGATGAAAGAAATCCTCAGCAGACAGGCAGCAATAAAACAAGGATCTCAGTCTTGCAGCCACAAGAAACTGAATTCTGCCAACCACCTAAATGAGAATAAGCCAGGAAGTAGATTTCCCCCCACAGCCTCCAGATAAGAGCCATCGTGACTTGTACTTTTATTACTACCTTGTAAGACGCTAAGCAGACAGCCATGCCATGCCATCCTAGACCTCTGACCTACAGAAACTAAGAGATAATAAATGAGTGTTGCAAGTCCCTAGGTTTGCGGTTGTTTGTTACATAGCAATAGAAAACTAATAGAAACTAAAATAAAACAAATGTCCTGGGTATCAATAGAAAACAAATGCACTGGCAGTTACTTTCTTTCAACACTCTAAAGATAACATTCCTTTTCCTTCTGGTTTCCATTGCATCTATTAAAGAGGTCTAATAATTATTCTTTGAAGGTGATTTATGCTTTTTTTTCCAGTTGCTTTTAACATTTTTCTCTCTGGCATAGATTTTCGGCAGTTTGGCTAGGGTGTGCCTTTGTGGGTTTTCTTTGTATTTGTTCTTTTGTGCTCACAGGGATCCTTGAAATATGGCTTTATATTCTTTTCAGTTTTGAAATTTATTAGACAGATTTTTCAAATATTTCTTCAGTTCCTGGAAATACTGTATGCCCCACAATGAGTTCCGAAAGAAGGCCAACATTATTTCAACAAACGATCAACAATATAATTGTAAGAGGGAATGGGAAGTAGTGATAAAATAACTTACAACATCAGGCATACATAGTCATGAAATAAGATGGAACTATCAAGCCAGGCTTGGTGGCTCACACCTGTAATCTCAGCACTTTGAGAGGCTGAGGCAGGAGGATCGCTTGAGCCCAGGAGTTCTAGACTGGTCTGGGGAACATGGCAAAACCTCGTCTCTACAAAAAATACAAAAATTAGCTGGGCATGGTGGCACATGCCGGTAGTCCCAGCTACTCAGAGGCTGAGATGAAAGGATCTCTCGAGCCCGGGAGGTTGAGGCTGCAGTGATCCATGATCATGCCACTGCATCCAGCCTGGGGCAACACAGCGAGACCCCATCACAAAAAAAAAAAAGAAAAGAAAAATGGAATTATTAAATTGTGCTACAAGGCATAGGAATATTAATGCAATTGCACTTGATTTGGGTTGTAAAAATGGGTAGGGTTAATATAAATAATTCCTTATATCCTGGAGAGCAGGTTATCTTGGGTAATAAGAGATCTCTGTGAACTTTAACCAAGCAACTTGAGTTTTAGCTTAAGATATTAATATTTTGGCTCTTTAGGTAATTGAGCTTTTATCAAGAAGTATAAAACATTTGAGATCATTAGCTTAGTCTGTGGAAGAAAAATATATATATACACACACATATATATATAATACAAAGACAATATAAATAAACATTTAACATGACAGGAAAAAATTACGTTGTTTTAAAAATACATCACTGATTTCTGCCTACCCCCAGAGAAAAAATAGTAGGGTATTTTACAAATCATACATTTTGTTCATCTATATTACTATAGTATACTGTTAATGTGATTATCTAAAAAAATTATTTGTCTAATAACAACCCACCTCATATCACCATAGCACTAACAATTTTCTCATAAATATAGCAATGGGTACTGTTATTAACATGAGCTCACTAATACAATTTCACATTTCAAAAGCAATTGTGGGTGCTCCTTAGAGACCTCGATGTGCCTAAGTTATATTTACTTTTAAACATAAACATAAAGAAAATAAACATAGGTTATTTGTAAGCCTGTAAAAATTTAGTATGAGTTAATACACAGTTATTGTTTGTATTTTTGTAATATTTTTCATAGCCTATTGAGGCCTCTTTAAGGACTCTCAAGTTACAAGAGTTCCTGATGAGAGTCATTTATCCAGTAACAACAAAACATTTTCTTCTTTTTCACTGTCAGTCTTTAGCGCTACTCAAGCAGCCTTGGTTTCTTCATTATTTCTAGTTTCTAAAATACAATTTCCATGATGACACTGTCAGTCTATTTAATCATACATGAGCTGTCTGAACACTTCTATACTTTCTGCTTGTGAACTAGATCCCATCCTTTCTTTAATATTCAATGGCGTCTCTCCAGCAAAGCCCACGGCTTTTTCCTTGTCTACTGTGTCTTCCTCATGAGCCTAGATAAACATGCTGTTCAACTCTCTTGACCCCATTTTATATGACAGCTTTCCACCTCATTTCTCAGTTTTCCTTGATAAAGTCTTCGAAAGATGTTGTCAAAAGCTGTTCTCTCCTCCAATATTTTCTTAAGTTCTCTCCATTCGGGCTTTTTGCCCTGTAATCAGGACCCACAAGGGCCTTATATTGTTATGTCTAAATGTCAATTCTTAGCCCTCATCCTGATTTATGCAGTAGTCCACCCTTATTTGCAGTTTTGCCTTCCACAGTCAATCTCAGTCTGAAAATATAAAATGGAAAATTCCAGAAATAAATTCACAAGTTTTAAATTGCACTTCATTCTGAGTAGTGTGAGGAAATCCCATGCTGTCCTTATTTGTCCTGCCCAGGATGTGAATCATCCTTTTGTCCAGTGTATTCAGGCGGTCTATGACCCCCCTGCCTGTTAGCCAACTTGATTATCAGATAGAAAAGCAGCGTACATAATGTTCAGTATAATCCAGAACTTCAGCCATCTACTAGGGGGTCTTGGAAAATATCCCTTGTAAATAAATGGGGATTACTAAAAGCAATATTTGCAGGTAACCACATTTTCCATTTCCTGAAAACATTTTATTCACTTGGCTTTCAAGATGGCAAATTCCCTAGGTTTTCCTCAACTTCCTTGATTGTTCCTTCTCATCTTTGCTTCTTTTTCTTTCTGGCTCTGATGTCTAGACCTTAGATCTTTTATCTTCGCTACTGTAGAAAACTCATCTAGTCTCCAGCTTTAAATGCCATTGATATAATCATGTCTCCCAAATTTATATCTCTAGTTTAAACCTCTTCATTGAACTGCAGACTCAGATCTAACTCTCTATTAGACATCTTCCCCTGGATGTTTAATTGGGATCTTAAATTTTTCATACCCACCTGCAAGCTTCTGAGACTTTCCTCCAAACACGGTCTTAGAGTATGCCCGGGGTTAGAAATGACAACACCATTCTTCAGTTGCTACAGGTAAAAACTTTGTACTCATCTTTAACTCCACCCTTTTCCTTATACTCCACATCCAGTCCACAAAGCATAGCTGAATGTGGCTAGAGATGGAAAAACAAAAACAAACAAACAAAAACCCAGTGATACCTGTTCTCACTTTACATTGGGAATTGCTGCCCTAAAGTGTGTTCTCGGTGCTACCCAGCAAGCACATGCAATTTCCCCAATCCATTCCTTCCCCCACCCTCCTCAATGAATAACACATTTTTCTTCTGTCTTCTTTGACATCTGTCTTCCACTTCCCTATTCCTAGCCTCAACTGATGATCTTACGTACTATTTCACTGAAAAAATAGAAACAACCAGAAAAGAACTTTTAGAAGTTCCAGCACCCCTTCTACCCACTTGTAAAGTCAGTCTTTTCTCCTGTACCCGAAGTAAACTGTCCGTGTTTCTTTTATGTAGAACCCCTCTCTATTTGTCTGTTCAACAGCATTACTCCTGAAAGTTCTTCTGTCTACCAGTCTTTTCTATAAGAAAGAAAAAAAATGTTTTTACCTCTCACATCTGAAAAATATCTTCTCTTGATCTAATTTCTCCTTCCTGCTAACATACCATTTTTCTCTCATTTCCTTTACATTTTCCTCCTTTCTTTTATATTACTCAAAAGAATTCACTGTATTCACTTTCTTTAAACTTTCTCTTCTGAATCTCTTTTTAACTCAGTCCATTGAGGCTCTGGCTGTCACCATTCAACAGAAACTGTTCTCATCCAAGCTACCAGCGACCTAGATCCAGTGACCTATTCTCAATCTTCATTTGACACAGATGGTATCACCCTCCTCCTTCAAATACTTCAACTTGACTTGGCTCCCATGGCATGGGGCACCACTCTTTATTTTTTTTCTCTCCTATTTTTATGCCTTCTTTTTGTCACTTTGATAATTTTCTAATTTATATCTCCAGCCTAACCTCCTCATGTGAACTCTGGACTCATACATACAGCTCTTGACCTGACATGATCACTTGAATACCTAATAGCAACAGCAAGTGCAACATGTCCAAAATTGAGATTCTGTTTCCCCCAACCACCTCCAAACCTGCCTCCCCACAGTCTTCCCCACTTCATAAATGGTACCTCCATTGTTCCAAATGCTTAGGTTAAAGACTTTGAGATCATTAACTTCTGATTTTCTCATACTACACTTTTGATATCAATTAATCTGGTCATGTCTGCTTTCAAAATATCTCCAAAATGGCTTATTTTTTTCTTCATTGCTACCACACTGTATTAGTCTGTTTTCACACTGCTCTAAAGAACGGCCTGAGGCTGGGTAATTTATAAAGGAAAGAGGTTTAATTGACTCACAGTTCTGCATGGCTGGGGAGGCCTCAGGAAACTCACAATCATGGCAGAAGGTGAAGGGGAAGCAAGGCACGTCTTATATGGTGGCAGGAGAGAGAGAGAATGAAAGGAGAAGCACAACTTTTAAACCATCAGCTCTCATGAGAATTCACTCACTACAACGAGAACAGCATAGGGGGAAATCGCCCCATGATCCAATCTCGTCCCCCCAAGTCCCTCCCTCAACACGTGAGAATTACAATTCAAGATGAGATTTGGGTGGGAACACAGAGCCAAACCCTATCACACCTTGACCTCGAATTCTGATTTCTTGTCTAGATTTTTGCAGTATTCTTCCCCTTCCTTTTTGGTCCTCCACTCTCTTCAGTAAAGTCAGATGTTGTCATTATCTCTGCTTAAAACATCTCAGTTGGTTCCCATCTCATTCAAAATCATAGCCAAAAAAATTGAAGTGCCTGTCTAATTTAATATCTTATTATTCTACCCTCACTCATTGTCCTTGTGACACCCTGGTCTCTGAATACATCTGAAACATGAGAAGCAAGCTTTGGCCTCAAGGCTTTGTCCCTGTGATTCCCTTAGTGGTTGGTTTCCTTTACCTGTGTAGCTGCAAAACTTGCTTCCTCGCCTACCTCCTTCAGCCATTTACCTAGTTGCCAACTTTTCTATAAAGTCTTCCTTGATCATTGATAAAATTACAGCCCTTTACTCTAACATTTTCAATACTCTTCCTTATTTTATTTTTTATTGGCCCTTTTACCATTACTTATTTATCTTGTGTTTTTATTGTTATCTCCACTAATGTCCACACCCCCTTGGCTTTCATATGTAAAATCCATGAGGACAGAGGTTTTCTTTCTTTTCCCTGCTGTGCTCTTAGACTTTATACTTGTGCAGACATTTAGCATTTATTTGCTAAGTTTTTGTCGAATGAATGACTAATGAATGAATGAGCACATAGTGGTTTTTATTCTCTCATGATTGCTTACTTGCTTATGAATTTCCCACGCTAGAGTCTAAGCTTTCCTTTTTTTCTTTTTTTGAGTTGGAGTCTCACTCTGTCGCCCAGGCTGTAGTGCAGTGGTATGATCTCGGCTCACTGCAAAGTGGTAGTATACACAGATATTTAATATAGTGTCAAATATTGTGAAGGGTCTAAAGTTTTACCTGACTGATAAGGAAACACGTTAGCCTGCCATTGTTTCATGGATGCTGACAGAAGAGGTGGCATTCCTGTGTCACAGACAGATGACTTTATGACTGATGGTATAGCAGATGTTGTGAGCAACATATTTGCATTGGTTCTTTTTGCTCCCCATGTCCCCTGAGAAAAGGACCAACAGAGAGGTGTCCAGGTAGATAGATGTACACACGAAGCAGGCTTGTATCACCACTAAAGAGGCCTAAACTTATGGAAATAAAATCTTTTATAATAGGCTGCAAATAAACTTGTCTGACCTTTTCTTTAGAAGGAGACATTATCTTTATTCTACAGGATAATAACTTTCCTTCTGTTGTAAAGGGAGTCACTATCTGTCTTTCATATCTCTACTATTTAAATATCCTTGAAAGGATAGCCTGGAACAAAGGGGCAGTTAATGGGCCTGCTCATAACCTGTGCAGAAGCGTAAGAGACCCATGAGAAATTGTCTACCAATAACATCTGCATTGTCTAGATCTCAGAAGACCCTTTAAGCCATGGGTAGAATAGTGTAATTAATTATTCTTGTTCCAAATACGATAATGATTTAATTATTTATGTATTGGCATTTTTAAAAGAGTTAATTATTTATATTCATTTATATAGACATCTTTAAAATAATTTTATGGTACTTTTGCAAACATTCCCTTACTACTGTATATTTTATTTTAAATAATTAATGACTTTTAACTATTGATGAAGTCTAGAGTTTAATTGCTTCAACCTTATGATAACTTCAAACACATGACCATTAGAATGCATGGAAAAGCCTGAAACTCAAAAGAATTACAACGTTACAGAACCTGTTCCAAAATAGAGAATATAGTATTCATGCATTTGGAGTTTATAGCAAATGCTTAATCAAATAAAGGACAACCTCTATGAACCTAAGCCAACATACTAGAATACTCAATTAAGTTTTGTCTTCCTTCATGCGACTTTCAGCAGGGTCACAAAATCTAGAGGAAAAAAAAATCTTTAAAGGAAAAAGAAGAGTCAATATGGAGGGCTCAGCAGCCATTATGACTGTATGCTGTGACACCTCCTTCCAGAATGTGCCCCGTGGTCATGCATGTTTTGATTTTGTATCATCTTCCATTAAAAACACATAGCATAATGCTTGGTATAGAATAGCTGTTTAAAAATTGTTATAATTATTATTAATGATTTAACTTAATAGAAGCTGTATAATTTTTAAGAGGATAGGCTTTGCCATCAGGTTTGGGTTAGAATCATGACAATAATAATGAGCACTGAAAAACTACCTGTCACTCCTCTTTCAACCTCATATTTCTCATATCTAAAATAGGGACACGGGCCAGGCACAGTGGCTCACGCCTGTAATCTCAGCACTTTGGGAGGCCCAGGCAGGTGGATCACTTGAGGTCAGGAGTTCAAGACCAGCATGGCCAACATGGCAAAACCCCATCTCTACTAAAAATACGAACAGTAGCTGGGTGTGGTGGCAGGCACCGGTATTTCCAGCTACTAGGTAAGCTGAGGCATGAGAATCGCTTGAACCTGGGAGGTGGAGGTTGCAGTGAGCTGAGATCGCACCAATGCACTCCAGCCCGGGGTATAGAGCAAGACTGTGTCTCCAAATAAATAAATTAATTAATTAAATTAAATAAAATGGGGACATGGCCAAGCACGGTGGCTTACCACTTGTAATCCCTGCACTTTGGGAGGCCAAGGCACGAGGACCCTTGAGCCCTCAGACCAGCATGGGCAACATGAGGAGACTCCATCTCAACAAAAATTTTTTTAAAAATTATCCGGGTGTGGTGGCATGCACCTGTGTTCCCAGCTACTCAGGAGGCTGAGTCAGAGAACTGCCTTAGCCTGGGAGGTTGAGGCTGCCATGAGCTGAGGTCATGTCACTGCACTCCAGCCTGGGTGACTGAATGAGACTTTGTCTCAAAAAAGAATAATAAAATAAAATAGTGACAATAATATTTTCTTTGATATTTCATGAGGATTAAATAAGATGATGTATGTATTAACAGATGTTTTTCACTCTACTTTTATGTTCTTTCTGGTTCAGATCTTTCTGTAAGTCACAATGGCAGCTCTAGGTTTTAACTTTTTAAAATTGCTACTCGCATACTCAGCCTTTGTTTTGTTTTTGGTTTATTTTGTTTTTCTCACTCAACATGCGCATCTTGCCTCTGTGGCTAATATCAGAAGGAGTTCAACTGTTCAAAGTTCAACCACATGATGTGTTAGGACGTATTTTCTCCTATGAATGTTTACATCCTTGTGTGAGGCCCAAATTACCAGCTCAGACTTCAGACTTCAGACTTCTTTTTGTACACTTCGTGTTTACTCCTTACCAACAAACCTCGGTAGAATCATCCTAAACCATCAGAGAAGTTCTAAGACAGTGAATCTGAAATAAGAAAGAATCCGATCCTCGGCTTTTTTTTTCCCCTTCCTGTTTGAGGTTTTTTTTTGGTTTCTATATAAATTCATCTTCTTTTATCTCAATGAAGAGCTCAAAAAAATGACAGGGATGGACCTGTGAGCCAGCCCAGCAAGTATCGCCTAAGGCCTTTTCTCCAGGGGCAACTGCTGTGATGATATTTACATAATTAATAGAGGCCATTTAGGTAATTTTTCTCACAGTAACTAAAAGCTGCTGTAGAATCATTAGCTTTTCAACCTATAGCCGTAGTACAGACAGGCATAATTTTTATTAAATAGAAATTTTGTGTCAACGGGCATCCTGTTATGCCTGTAACAGCCCCTAGCACAAAGCTTGCTATACACTAAACCCTGAGTAAATGCTAATTGCAATTATTATTGCAAAAATGAGGATTCCAATGATGATAACTGAGAAAGTCAATAACGCTTCAGAAACAGTGAAAAATCCTAGGATCTCAATTTTTAAAACATATCCAGGCTATTTCTCCTTTTCTAACTTAGAAATTTTATATATGTATACGTGTGTTTACGTATACACATATATATTTATATATTCAATTAATGGCTAACTAGAAGACTAATTTAATTGATTATTACATTTATGATCAATCAAGGGGCGTTTTTAAATCTCTAGAAATAAAAAATACTAGAAAAGCATATCTGAATTTTAACAGCATAATTATCTGTTGAAAAATCATTATCTTTGAAGAGTCTTATCTAAGAGAACTACAAAGTCACTGATGTGATTTCTTAAATTTTACTACCATTCGAATATTCACTTATTTCTATAGCAATATCTCCCTGGATAGCAGATAATAAGGTTCCCTTTCCAGGTAGCTATGTGAGATAGATATTATACATTAACAATAACCTGCTTTCTCCCCATATTTACATAACAATAACTTCTAGATCCAGTTCCCTGAATTGTCTGAAATAAGAATCAAAAGCATTTGCTTCCCAGGTATTGAAATGACATCTAGACACTTTGAAAACCCTGGACTCTATGTGTATTCATGTGTTGTTTGCATATTATGTACTTATATAGATAGTTTTAATAATATGAAGACAAATATCCTTTGCATTTTATTTCTAACTTGTATTATTTACTGTTATTATCTTTAATTTTTGAGCAGTATATAATTTTGCTTTACCACAAATTTCTAAACTTTACTTGATAAATCTTTTTTTTGAGACGGAGTCTCACTCTGTCACCCAGGCTGGAGTGCAGTGGCAGGATCTCAGCTCACTGCAACCTCAGCCTCCCGGATTCAAGCGATTCTCCTGCCTCAGCCTCCTGGATTCAAGCGATTCTCCTGCCTCAGCCTCCCGAGTAGCTGGGATTACAGGCGTGAGCCACCACGCCTGGCTAATTTTTGTATTTTTAGTAGAGACGGGGTTTCACCATGTTGGCCAGGATGGTCTCGATCTCTTGACCTCGTGATCAGACCGCCTAGGCCTCCCAAAGTGTTGGGATTATAGGTGTGAGCCACTGTGCCCAACTGAGAAATCTTTACTCTAAATATAGTAAAGCTTCTTTCATTTCGCTTGTTTCTAATTGTCTTTATATACTGAAGTATAGCTATTTCTTGCATATTAAAGTGATGTGACATTTTTAAAGTATTTATTTTTAGATATATAGATGTACTTATACATTCCTTTTGATTCTGATAATATTCAGAACTAGTTTGCTGGCGAAATTTGGGCCAGGAAATTTGATAGAAAGCAAATATGGTTTTGAAATTAGACATTTCATAGAAAGTATAAAAAACTTATAAATTGTTTATAATATTATTACCTCACATTCTTCTCCATGTATATAAGAGGCATTTTCAGGATTCAAAATGATAATTTTATCATTAGATTAAAATGCTTTTACAATTAGGTTAAATTCCCTATAATTTTATTATTACATTAAAATGCCCTTATAATTTTAAATTTTGTAATCTCATTTAGTGATTTAGTTTATACTTTTTTTCCCTAAACTCATTGTTTACTTCCTAATTTATTTTACAAGGGTATGTCCATGCAGTTTATTACTATATTCTTTGATGAAAATAGCCAATGGCTAAGAATTTCAGTGTAATCATCATCAATGAAAATGAACTTCATTTTGCATTGGTCTATGTGGTAACAGCTGAATGTTCACGCCAAGCAAATTCAGATTATACCTTTTTACTTTACTTTTTTTTCAATCTAATGACAGGTAACACTTATTGTCAACAGTTGCAGAAAGAATATTAGCCTAGGAGTAACAATATTTGGATTACAATCCCACTCTACAACTTCCTAAATATTTGACCTTGGTTACATTAATAACTTCCCTCAACCTCTCTGTCTTCTTTTGTAAAACAACAACAACAATAATACCTTCCTATATGGCTGTTTGTGAAAGTTAGATATATATATTCCGGCCAGGCGCGGTGGCTCACGCCTGTAATCCTAGCACTTTGGGAGGCCAAGGCGGGCGGATCTGGAGGTCAGGAGATCGAGACCATCCTGGCTAACACGGTGAAACCCCGTCTCTACTAAAAATACAAAAATTAGCCGGGCAAGGTGGCGGGTGCCTGTAGTCCCAGCTACTCAGGAGGCTGAGGCAGGAGAATGGTGTGAACCCGGGAGGCGGAGCCTGCAGTGAGCTGAGATTGCGCCACTGCACTCCAACCTGGGCGACAAAAAAAAAAAAATATATATATTCCACACAGGATCTGTTACACAAGTTTCCAAAATATCACTATACTATTATATAACACATTATAATTTCTCCTTTTTTCCTCTTCCTCTTCAAAAATATCTCTGTGGAATTTAACTGATTTCTCTGCATGTTTATCTGAAAAATAGTTCAAATTATTTTCTGCACCAAATAGGCAATGCATATAACACTTTATGAAATATTAAGCTGTATAAAAATCTGGGGTACACATTGTATTAAATATAGTGTATCTGGGATTCTTCACTTATTAAATTGTTTAGAAGTAGCAGCTTTTCATGATTTAACATGAAATACCCTGTAGGAACAATGATGCCTCCCAGCTGATGTAACAGTAGCAGGGAAACTAACATGAGTATCAGAGTGAATTAGGCATACCTTGGCAATTCTATAAGCAATTGGGCTGAATGATGTTGTTTCTCAGAATATTCGGAAAAAATTTGTATTTCTTAAATTGAGAACTCTGCCTTCTCAATCTCCAGTGTGGAAAGTGTAGCTCCATTTTTGCAAATGAGAAAGGATCTTTTTTATTTTCTGAAATGTGTCCCTCATTGCCCTTCATGTACGTACAGAAGCATAATAAGGTGAACTCTATTTGAGCTCTGCCTTTTCAAAGCGTGGGATCAGTTTGGAGAGCCAACATAAGAGCCACATTTTTGTTCTTCAGTTTCCAAGTGTGATTTTGAAGCAAACAGCTGTGGTTGGTTTGAAGCAATTAGTGGTGACCATTTTGACTGGATATGGAGCTCTCAGAGTGAACTTTCTGCTGATTTTGAGCACCAGGCTCCACCTCAGGATCATAGTCTCAACACATCTCAAGGTAAGAAGCAAACAGGGACTCTCTAACCACTGCTATTTCCTGTTTAGTTAGACTTCAGAAGAGAAAGGGAAGCTGGTACGGTTCTGTGATAACTACAACAAACAGTTGGATAGTTGAATATTGTCAATTACAGTTATGCTGTCTGCATGGACTGATTCCTTTATGGGTGGTACAGATAGCATATAGATATATTTTTGGCTGAACTAGCTGAAACTACCCATTGTCTTTGGTATCATTTAGCATGAGATATAGATAGTGGTTCAACATTTATCAGAGCAAATTTGACTAAGAGTCACTGATTGATTGTTTATTGTATAATTTTAATTTCAGTTAAACAATGATCTTGCTCAGTGTAGGGTTAAGAGACAGATGTCTCATTTTAGAATCCAATAGGTTAATGAAGGGTTTGTTTTTGTATCTCAACAGGGCATTTTATGTTCATTCTGAAGAAAAGCAGCAGCTTGTGGCAAGTTGCTAAGCTTCAGAGTCCAACTTTCAGCCAGACAGGACCTGGATGCATACTTTCCTTCTGGTAAATATTAAACAAATATTTAAACAATATATTAAACAGTTACCCTAGTGGTCAAGTGTTTGCGGGCGTACGTCTGCACTTACTCATTTCTGTGGTTTACTGCTGGTTTTACTCCAAAAATAGCTATTGCATTTAATTCATATGATTTTAATTTTACCTAGGAGCGTGTTCTCAGTATATGTTGTTTTCTTTCTTAAGATGAAAGGGGCTCTTTCCCTCCAACCATGGATTATAATTTAATTAAGATTGTTTCCTCTTGTTCTGTACTGAGCTCCTTGAGACAAGTTCCCAGGGTTGTGAGAACCACAGAGTGTGTGCCTCAGTAGATAAGCCCTTGCAAATGGACAGCCACAGTTATTGCAGGAAAGAAAAGTGTCTTATGATAACTCATTAAAATTGACTGTTGACCGAGTAGGAAAGTCTAAAGGTTAAATATGTAGTCTATTCTATAAATCACTTCCATTTGTTACATTTACTCTTTTTTAGGTTCTATAACTACGGCCTGTCAGTAGGAGCAGCTGAGCTGCAGCTACATATGGAAAAATCTCATGACTCAACAGTGATTTGGAGAGTATTATACAATCAAGGCAAACAGTGGTCGAAGGCAACCATTCAGCTAGGGCGCCTTTCTCAGCCCTTCCATTTGTCATTAGATAAAGTCAGTCTGGGCATTTATGATGGGGTCTCAGCTATTGATGACATCCGATTTGATAATTGTACTCTCCCTCTTCCTGCTGAGAGCTGTGAAGGGCTGGATCATTTCTGGTGTCGCTACACTAGGGCTTGCATAGAAAAGCTTCGGTTATGTGATCTGGTGGATGACTGTGGTGATCGTACTGATGAAGTCAACTGTGGTAAGTTCTTTTTGGTTGGGGGATTCTCTTTCTCATTTTGAAAGTGTTGACCTTGATGAATTCACTTTTGTCTTGCCAATCAAACCGATAACAGTAAGCATGGCTCCAAAGCTGATGAATGTTATGTGTGGTTAATTAGTCAAGCCATCAGTATTTATTAAGTGGATTTATTAGATACTAGATACCAAATACTAGAGATACGATGATAAACACAGCTACAGAGTCCCTGCCCTTGTGGAGCTTACAATCTTATTGAAAGACAAATATCTAAATATTTAATAAAGAAAAATGAAATGGTAGCTTTGATAGGAACGATGAAGAAGAGTGCTGTGACTTTATGTAATAGTGGCATTGGACTTTCTAGACATTAGGACTTAGATCAGATCTAAAAAAAATCACAAGTCAAAGCATGTATCTAAAAACCCTGAGATGTGACTGCAAGGCAGATGGAAAATAGCCAGTGTGGCTGGAGCAAGGAGATGAAGGGGAAACAGGGCCCAAAATATAATGAGGATGAAGGTGTGGGGAAGGCCAGATTCGCAGGCCTTCGTAGTACATAGTAGTACAATTTGAACCTATCTCCAGTATTGCCCTCTGCACTTAGTGGTGCAGTGCGGAAAATAAGTTAGAAGTTAATAGGATTTTTTTTTTTTGAGTTACAAAACCCTGTCAAGAAAAGAAAAAGTTTACATCTTTCCTTGGACTCAGATTCCTTATCCAGAAATAGAAATGATTTTTAAAATTGAAGATACTTGAATATTATATTTATTTTATAAATTACTTATATTTTATATATGAAAATTATTTTATAAATTATGCAATTCATTTATTAAATTTATTTTATAAGTAAATTATTTCTTTTATGTATTAAATTTCTCTTCATGAAATATGGATGCTAATTACGCCAAAGTAGAAATGTAAAATTCTTACTACATCATAGAAAACATTAAGAAATTTCCATACAAAGCATCGTAGAGAGTTTTGCATATATGTAATCTTTGGTACACATATTATCAAAGGCATATCAAAGTCAGGCCTATTAAACTCAGAATTACCATGCGTCTCATGAAATTTACACACCAATATTTGAGTGGATATAATTCAAATTGGTGACTTTGACAATGACTGTCATATGAAGTGTAACTTTTCCTAAGGCCAATTCATTTTTGCAAATTTAGAAAGCCTTCTCATCTTTTCAAGCTCTCTAAATCCCACTCATTAAAAAATGTTAATGTGCTGCTAAGAATAAGCAAATTACCCCTCAAACTTCCCTATATTCACTTAGTAGGATGTGATAATGGGAGTACAACTATAGCATCAAAATACTTCTTGTGATTATGGATTAGTGAAAGAATGTCAGTTTCTCACACGGCTTTCCATCAAGGCATATTACTTCATTACATAGTGTACATTAGAGATCCACAAATCCATGTTGGATTTCCTGAAATACATTGAGAGATGCAGTCTTTTATGGAACGGTGGAGCTAGGCGTATTCTCTTTGGAAATGAAGTTTGAGTGTGCAGTCAGCACCAAGACAGACGATAGAAAAATGTGTTTGCTTTAGCGTCAGTTTTATGTCAGAAACGCAGCAACTTGCCATACACCTTCTGCCCTACAGCCAAAGACTGACATCTGGAGGGTATACTGTGTCCCCCCCAGTTCACATCACAGCTGGGCTTGATTAGTCACAAGTGAGGAAATATCACAAGAAAGCTCGTCTCCCACTTGACATTTACTCACTTGGTTCCCTTCATTAGGTCTAAGCTCCTCTTCCGTGATTTTCCAAGACAGATGATTTATTCTCGCCTGGCTGCATTTATTCACATACCCTTTTATTTATTGTTTCAGAGTATTTGTTCACTTTTGGCACCAAGTGTCATTACTAAGATGAACAAAGGACAGTTGACATTTATTTAAAAAAAACTAACATGTAAATGAAGCTAAAATGTAGAACTACTTATTAATTCTAAAACCTGTCCCCTTCTTCCAAAGACTGTCAAATGCCCATTTTATACCATTTATTCTACAGTGAATATCATTTGAAAAATGGACACATTCCTATATTACCCTAGAAATTTAGACAGAGTTTTCAATTATTGACTATGGTAGACTTCCCCCTTACCTGGGGGCTTCGAAGATCACCAGTGGATTCCTGAAACTGAGAATATAGTACCTAGTCCTATATATACTATGTTTTTTCCTATACATACGTACCTATGATAAAGTTTTTTGTTTGTTTGTTTTTGTTTTGGTTTTTGGTTTTTGTTTTTTTTTAGACAGAGTCTCCCTCTGTTGCTCAGGCTGGACTACGGTGGTAGAATCTCTGCTCACTGCAACCTCTGCCTCCCGGGTTCAAGCGATTCTCCTGCCTCAGCCGCCTGAGTAGCTGAGATTGCAGGCGCCTGCCACCACTCCCAGCTAATTTTTTTGTATTTTTAGTAGAGATGGGGTTTCACCATGTTGGCCAGGCTGGTCTTGAACTCCTGACCTCGAGTGATCCACCCCCCTTGGCCTCCCAAAGGGCTAGGATTACAGGAGTGAGCCACTGCCCCCAGCCTGATAATGTTTGATTTATAAATTAGGTATTGTAAGAGATTAACAACAACTACTATTAAAATAGAACAATTAAAACAATATGCCTGCACTATAACTCTTGCACTTTGGTGCCATTATTAAGTAAAATAAGGGTGACACTTAACCACAGCCACTGTGATCCTGTTACAGCCGATCTGATAACTCAGATAGCTACTATTTGTGATGGTACAACATTTCATCAGGCTGCTCCGAATGACCTGCAACTCAAAATGTATGAATTTCTTATTTCGGGAATTCTCCATTTCACACGTTTTTACCACAGTTGGTTGTGGGTTGCTGTAACTGCTAAAAGCAAAACATCAGATAAGGCGAGACTGCTGTTAAGACTCTTCCTAAGTCTGAATTGGTCTAGGGACTGAAGGCAGTTGGAAGTTTAAAAGCTGTACCCTAAAACTTAAAGTAAAATACAAAAAAAAAAAAAAAAAACAAAGCAAAAAAAAGCTGCAGCTCAAAGGAGCTACGATCCAGTGAGAAGAAAAGACCCACACTAATGAATCACAGCAAAAAAATGGCAAGGCACATACCTAACATTAGGGTAAACAGAGGTGGAGGAAGAGGTGGGGGGTGTTTAGAATACATGGGAAAGATGGTGCAGGCTATGGGAAAGAATAGTAGGGACGAGGCAGTCATTTTAATTTGGGAGAAGTGGAGTTTGAAAGAGGAGTTTTTATTTAAGTTTAGATTCTATGAGCATGCATGAAAGAATTTGGATTCGAGAAGGAAGTGGTAATACTGCCATTGAAGGATTGTTATCTTGGCACTGATGCATAGGGACACTAGAATCTGGGACGGGATGGAACCAAAGACAGATTTGGGAATGAGGTCAGGAAAAGATCTACATCAGGGTGCTTGTTAAAAATGGATTTCTGGGCTTCACCCTATATCTAATAAGGTAGTATCTGTTTCAGTGTTTTACTATGAAGTCAGCAATTTTACCATGAGCCCCAGGTGATTCTTAACACATGATTGTTCCCAGCTCTGCCTGTTAGAATCGCCAAGGGAGCTTCAAAAAAATCCTGATGCATGGCTTTACCACTAGGAGCAATTAAATCAACACCTCTGGAGATGGTGTCTGGGCTTTAGTGTTTGTTTGTTTCTTAATGTTCCCTGGCGTTTGGAACATTCAGCTGAGGTTGAAATCTACTGAGCCAGAAGTTTCTCACAGTGAGCCAGGCATGGAGTCTTGATCATTTGCCTGGAGTTATGGTTACAGAAATGGAGAAGAGATGTGCATAAAAAATATTTGGAAAAAAATGTCCAAAGCAATTCCATCTTTAGTTCATAAAATATTATTAATTGATATATCATTTAGAAACAAAAACTCTTTAAAAAAAAAACACTTCAGTGTTGGATTTTAAAAATAAAATGGCTTACCTTGGCATGAGCAAAGTATCAGCTAGCATTCTTTAAATATTGATAAATAGAATGTGGTTGCATGTATTTTTGTCCCTAATTATCTTTTGCTTTTATTTCATGTGAATTTCAGCACCTGAGCTGCAGTGTAACTTTGAAAATGGAATCTGTAACTGGGAACAAGATGCAAAAGATGACTTTGATTGGACCAGGAACCAGGGTCCAACTCCAACACTTAACACAGGGCCATTGAAAGATAACACTCTGGGCACAGCTAAAGGACACTATCTCTACATAGAATCTTCAGAGCCGCAGGCTTTTCAAGACAGTGCTGCCTTACTCAGCCCAATCCTTAATGCCACTGATACAAAGGGCTGCACCTTCCGCTTCTATTACCACATGTTCGGAAAGCACATTTATGGGTTGGCAATCTACCAACGAATCTGGAGTGACTCAAGGGGACAGCTGCTGTGGCAGATATTTGGGAATCAAGGCAACAGATGGATTAGGAAACACCTCAACATTTCCAGCAGGCAGCCCTTTCAGGTATGAATAATGGGTTTTATAATGTACATTTGAAATGCTCTGAATGTCTAAGGAATATGAAAGATAGCTGTATTCTTGAATTAAAAGCAAGTGGAATTTGATCAAAGTTACGTTGACACACATTTATCATTTAATTGAGGGTGTATCAAAGCTCTTTACATTGTTTCCTCCTTGACTACCCCCAATAATGTAAGATTAGAATTTCTGAAGATGAACATGTGGCCATTGGAAACAGCTGCAGGTCCTTCCAATTTCAAGTAATTGTTCTACTGAAATGAACAACCTGGAAGTGGAGGGAAGAGTTTTGCACAGTCTCTGATATTTTGCAAAAAGCACAGACACCGAAATCTGTGATTTTACACATTTTATTTTATTTTTATTATTTTATAGGTAAGTAACAGAAATCCAGGCTTTATTCAACAATCAGTTCCTCTTAGGAAGAGCTAGAGTTTGAATATAGTTCTCCTTACTACTGGGGGAATATTCTTTACTTCAGATTTCACCTGTTGTTTTCTAAAAGTCAGACTTCCTATAGCAAGCTCAAATGCCTATGTGGCTGTTAACAGTTTTGTAAAGGAATTTTATATATTATCTGATTCTCTCAGCAATTTCCTGATTTTGGTAAGCCAAAAGTCCTTTCAGCCAGTTTTGTAGATTCAAAGAACAAAGCTTAGAGTACTGGTTGTTTATCTCTGGCCAAATAGCTTATGGGCAGCAGAACTGGGATTTGGACCAGAACTCACAGTTTCTGATTAATGAACATTTATTTACTTTCCAGCATATCATAAAGCCTATAACATGCAGGAGGCTTGAATATTTGTTCTTTCATCCTATAGTCAAATTGATCTACACATAATATACTGGAAAAAAACTTCTTACCTGTCCCTGGCTAAACTTTTTTTGCATGTACTAAACTTCTTTAGTTACCCACATTTAAAGCACTATATCTATCTAAATGTCTAAATCTAGTTAACAGTTTTGTAACCAAGAACTTAGCTCCAGGCCACCTTTTGAAGTCTTCTAAAAGTCATAGATGTAGATTGTACAGTGAAGAACACATTGGAATGGGAGATTTGTCCAGATAGATAGAAACCGAAAGCATGAGAACGAATCCCCCATCTATAGTGTGGCATCGTTCAGCTCCCCCACAGCGTAAGGTACGTGTAAGCATGAGAATGAATCCCCCATCAGTGTGGCATCATTCTGGTCTGCCACAAACATAAGATACATGTAATCATATGGAATGAAATGGAAAAGAAGTCCTTTGACTTTTATGTAATGATGGCTTATCCACTTCAAATTAATTCTTAAGGTCTCATTGGGTCAATTATAATTTGCCTCAAGCTAGTATGTAGTGGATAAGCCCTTCTTATGATATTTCCTCAAGGATTAGTTTCCAGGAGAAAATCAACTTTGCAGGGAAGCAGCTTCATAGCCAGATCGACGTGGGACTAACCAAGGAACACTTTCGTCATGAACCTTAAACATGAAACCTGAGGTTTGAGACCCACGCTGGGTTACAAATGGAGTGTTCTGATTGATTTTATCTAAGGCTCCTTTTAGTCTTAAAAAATAATAATAATAAGATTCAGGCTCAAAAAGATGAAATCAGAGATTCTCCATGCTGTGTGGATTTTTCATTCCAGTGAGTAAAAAATGGGGCCTGAACGGGGGCTCACCTGTAATCCCAAGACTGGGAGGCCAAGGCGGGAGGATTACTTGAGGTCAGGAGATCAAGACCAGCCTGGGCAACATGGCAAAACCCAATCTCTACTAAAAATACAAAACAATTAGCCAGGCACTCACCTGTAATCCCAGCTACTTGGGAGGCTGAGGCAGGAGAATCGCTTGAACCCAGGAGGTGGAAGTTGCAGTGAGCCGAGACGCGCTATTGCACTCCAGCCTGGGCAACAGAACATGACTCCTCACAAATAAAAAAAAAAAAAAAAAGAAGTTGGGCAGGGTGGGACGCTGATTTAAGGAAAAGAATACTTTTTTCTCCATTGAATAATGGATAGACATAGTTTCTGTTCTACTCAGAAACAGCAGCAATAACAACCAGCATTTTAATTAACTGTGATATGGTAGATGGAATTACCAGCAGATAGGAGGTACTCATTCTGTGTTTGCGTAGAGAAAAATGCAGAGATTTTTCAAGATCACTCCTGTAAAATGAAAGAAATAGGATAGGAACAAATTGTACATGTAAGTATATAGGAACCAGTTTACTTGTCAATGTCAATTGAAATAATCAGCCAGTGCTTTCATGTGTGCCAGAGTCAGTAAAGGCTCAGGAAATCATTACACATGAAACTTCAGTTCAATCTTTTGATTTTTATTACAAGCTTTATTTTGTATAACATATAATAAACTAAATATATTGAAAGTTTAGAAACCATCAGCACACAATCAAGGTGTTGGAAATATACTTCACCTCCAGTTTCCTGAGGCCTCTTTTTAATACATTTCTCTGGCCCCTCATTCCTGGCCCTTAACAACAACCGAACTGCTTTCTGTCACTGGACAGTAATTTATACAGTCAAAAAATTTATATAAATAAAATTTTACACTATGCACCTTTTTGTCTGACATTTTATGTTTTTTTCTCTGCATGTTTTACCTCTGGAGTCTGCCTTGTTTCATTTAGTACAATTATTTTGAGATTCATTCATGTTATAGCATGTATCCATAATTAATTTGGATAAAGCAAGTTAATTCATTAATGTATTGATTGATATTTAGACTGTTTCTAGTTTGGGCTATTATGAATACATGTGCTATGAACATTTGTGTTGATATCATTATATGAACACCTACTTTTATCTCTCTTGAGTAAATACCCAGGAGTGCAATGGCTGAGTCTTATGGCAGAAGTATGTTTAACTTTTTAAGGGACTCTTAAACTGTTTTTCAAAGTTTACACTTTTTTTCATTCCCATCAGCAGTGTATGAGAGTTTCAGCCTCTCCACATCCAAGCCAGGGCTTGGCTGACTATTATCAGTCATGCTAATCTTAGCTATTTAAAAATAGACAGTGGCGTCTCATTGTGGTTTTAATTTGCATTGCCCTAAGCATTAATTATGTCGAGCATATGTGCTTATTTACCAAACAAATGTCTACTTTGAAATGTCTGTTCCAGTCTTTCACCCAAGTTTTAAATGGGGTTGTTTGTTTTTCATTATTAAATTTTGAGCTTTTAAAATATATTTTTGATGCGAGCTTTTTATCAGATATATGAATTGCAAATATTTTCTCCCAGCCTGCAGCTTGTCTTTTCAGTCTCTTAATAGATTCGTTTGAAGAGCAGATTCATTTTTTTAAATTTGATGAGTTCTTCTTATCAGTATATTATTTTATAAATCATGCTTTGGGGTCATATCAAAGAAAGCTTTGCCTTACTCAAAGTCCCAAATGTTTTCACATCTTCCCTCTCCTCTCCTTTGGGAACTTAGATTACACAAAAATTCAGTTACTTGAAATTTACTGTCTACTGTTGCTCTGTTCATGTTTTTTAAAAATTTATTTTCTCTCTGTATTTTATTTTGAGAGGTGTCTATCTTTTCTTCTTTAATGACTAATGTGCTGTCAGCCTACCATGTAACTTGGACTACAGCCGCATGCCACCATGCCTAGCTAATTTTTGTATTTTTAGTAGAGATGGGGTTTCACCATATTGGTCAGGCTGGTCTTGAACTCCTGACTTCGTGATCTGCCTTCCTCGGCCTCCCAAAATGCTGAGATTACAGGCGTGAGCCACGGCACCTGGCCTCCTTTAGTTATCTTGCATGTCTCTATTTTAGAACATATACAATACTGTTTTAATAAGCATTTTAATGTCATTAATTGATAATTCTGGCGTCTTGATTTACTCTGGATCAGTTCTAACTGATTTTTCTCCTTATTATGAGCCATATTTTTCTGTCTTTTGTTGTTACTGTTGTGTCTCTGCTAATTTGTGTCTGGATGTCAGACATGGTGAATTTTATCTTATCGAGTGCTGGAAGTATATATAAATATTCTTGATCTTTGTATTGGTATGTATTTAAGTTTAGTTGGAAAGACTTTGACTCTTTTTGGTCTTGCTTTAAAAATTCATTAGGTGGGATCTGACCAGTTTTCATTTTAGAGCTAATCACTCCCAACTAGTGAGGCAAGACCCTTCTGGGTATCCCTGGGAATCTTGAGGTGTTTCTAGTTTGGCTGGTAAAATAAGCACTATTACTGGACCTTGGTGAGAATGTGTACTGTTACGTTTCATCTTATCTGGGTGTTCTTTCCCCAACCTTAGGTACTTTTCTCTAGGCCTGTCCTAACAAGTATTTAGCTATGTACTTTAGGGGGACCCTTTGCAGAGCTCTGGAGTTCTCTTTCTGTGCAGCCCCTTCTCAGAAACCTTGTCCTGAGAGCTCATGTCAACATAGTTTCCGTGGACTCTCAGCTCTGTCCCCTCAGCTCAGGGAGAACAATGGGCTCCTCGTGGGCTCTTCTCCTGGAGTAGTGGGCTGGAAAACTTTCTCCAGGCATAAATTAGGGCAGTTGATAGGCTCACCTTGTTTGAGACTGGCTTTATAGCATCTTGAAAACTTTTGTGGCATACATTTTGGCCATTTTTTGGTTGTTTCAGGAGGGAGAGAAAGTCTAGTTCTTGTTACTCCATCATGTTCATTGCAGAAGTCAGCCGAACTGATATTTATCAATACAATCTGTTGCTACACATTGAACTTGCTTAAGATAAGTTTTAGGTGGCACAGAACTTCCTGTCCATTGAATGAGACTCTCTGCTTATTTTGTAAGTGCTCATTTGTATGGAGGAACTTCGAAAAGTTTGTGGAAAAATGAAGTTAAAAGATAAACATTGAAAATGTGATCTTCGGTTTTCATCCCTAAAGAACTGATGGTCCTAGGAAATTAACAATGTCAATGCAGTCTTTTATACATTATTAACTTAAGAAAAATGGGTGCCCTTTACACATTTGTTGAGATTGGGAAACAAAAAGAAGTTAGAAGGAGCCAAATCAGAGCTGTAAGGTGGTTGCCTGACGATTTCCCATTGAGACTCTCACAAAATTGCCTTTGCTTGATGAGAGGAATGAACAGAAACATTGTGGTGTTAGAAGACTCTCTGCTAAAGCTTTCCCAGGTATTTTCCACTAAAACTTTGGCTAACTTATTCAAAACACTCTCATGATAAGCAGATATTATTGTTCTTTGACCTTCAACAAAGTCAACAACCAGAATGCCTGGAATGTCCCCAAAAAACTTTTGCCATGACCTTTGCTCTTGAGTGATTCCCTTTTGCTTTGACTGGACCACTTCTACCTCTTGGTAGCCATTGCTTTGATTGTGTTTTGTCCTCAGGATCATACTGGGAGAGCCATGTTTTATATTCTGTTACAATTCTTCAAAGAAGTGCTTCAGCATCTTGACCCTCGTTCTTTAAAATTTCCATTGAGAGCTCTGCTCTTGTCTGCAGCTGATCTGGGCACAACACTTTTGGCACCCATGCAGTGGAAAGTTGGTTCAACTTTAATTTTTCAGTCAGAACTGTGTAAGCTGAACCAGTTAAGATGTCTATGATGTTGGCTATTGTTTGTGCTGTTGATTATCAATCCTCTTCAGTTAGGGCACAAACAAGATTAATTTTTTTCCTTGCAAATTGATATGGATGGTCTGTCCCTGCGGACTTCATCTTCCACATCATCTCGTTTCTTCTTTAAAAAAGCTGTCCACTTGTGAACTACTGATTTCTTTGGTGCATTGTTCCCCCAAGCTTCTTGTAAAGCATCAATGATTTCACCGTTCTTTCACTCAAGCTTCATCATAATCTAATGTTTGTTCTTGCTTCAATTTAGCAGAATTTACATTGCTCTGCTAGGGGCTCTTTTCAAACTAATGTCTACTCCTTCTTAGTGTCTCAAACTAGATCCTGTTCAGACATGCTATAATAAATTAGTATGAGTTTATTTTGCTGCCAAAATTGAAATTTTTGCATAGCTTTTTTCATAATATACATTTTCCATGAACTTTTTAAGGCCTCTCATATATTCACAGGCACAGTGCCTTACCTATTCTGACTTCAGTCAATTATTCAAGACCTCTTTCCTTGTCAGTGATACATTAGAAAGGTAGAGTATTGAAAAATAAGAGTAGCTTCTGCTGATTAAGAAATACTATATGTTTTTCTACTTCTTTCTTTCTTTTCTTTTTTTTTTTTTTTTTTGAGACAGCATCTTTCTCTGTCACACAGGCTGGAATGCAGTGGTGTGATCTTGGCTCACTGCAACCTCTGCCTCCCAGGGTCAGGTGATGCTCCTGCCTCAGCCTCTCGAGTAGCTGGGACTACAGATGCCTGCCACCACACCCAGTTAATTTTTGTATTTTTAGTGGAGACAAGGTTTCACCATATTGGCCAGGCTGGTCTTGAACTCCTGACCTTGTGATCTGCCTGACTCAGCCTCCCAAAGCGCTGGGATTACAGGCATCAGCCATTGTACGTAGCTTTCTACTTCTTTCTTATTATTTTCCTCCTCTCTCATTCCCATATTCTCTCCTTTCTCCTCCCTTCCTCCCCACTCCCTGTTTCCTTCCTTTCTTCCTTCCTTTCATGTTTCCTATTTTCAAGACTTAATGAATATTTCGTGATCATCAGATGTTATCATAATATGCTATTTGTTTAATCTTCACATAACAATAATAGTTTAAATACAAATAATATTTATTTTCATCCCCATGTTATCAATATAACAGTAAAGATGTGGAGAGGCTGGCGGGGCGCAGTGGCTCATGCCTGTAATCCCAGCACTTTGGGAGGCCGAGGCGGGTGGATCACAAGGTCAGGAGATCGAGACCATCCTGGCTAACACGGTGAAACCCCATGTCTATTGAAAATACAAAAAAATTAGCTGGGTGTGGTGGCGGGCGCCTGTAGTCCCAGCTACTCTGGAGGCTGAGGCAGGAGAATGGCATGAGCCCGGGGGGCAGAGCTTGCAGTGAGCTGAGATCATGCCATTGCACTCCAGCCTGGGTGACAGAGTGAGACTCCGTCTCAGAAAAAAAAAAAAAAAAAAAGGATGTGGAGAGGCCAAATCAATGGCTCTTATATCCACGTTCTTTCTTCTAAATGATTTCACCTTAGTTTTGGTCTGCGTCTCCAACCGTAGCTGGTTGCAATAGTACCTTCTGTCTGGCCTTGCTGCTCTCATTTTTGGACCTCCTCACTGAAATCAAATTGATCTTTCTAAAGTGCAAACCTGGTCTTAGTATTTTATTACTTGAAACCCATTGGTGGCTTTCCATGATTTATGGAATAAAGTCAAAATTCCTGTTTTTGCCGATATTTCTGTGTGCCTGTCATCCCTACATTTACTGATTCCTGTGTGCCATAAGTTGCCAGTAGTCCAGAGTTCATTCTCTTTTTGTACTTGGGAAGACTTCTGCATCTTGCAACTTCTCCCCTGAAACATGCTTGGAAAATACCTACTCATTTTTTTCAGATTCAGATTAGATTTTTACTTCAGTTTCTGTTACCTTTTCCTGAAGCTTACACTGACTGCTCCATATGCCTTCAGGGGATTAGCTATTCATTCCTTTGTGCCCTTTGTAGATATACATTTATCATGCAGTCATTTTTTTTTTTTTTTTGGAGACAGAGTCTCACTCTGTCACCAGGTTGGAGTGCAGCAGTGCAACCTCAGCCCACTGCAATCTTCACCTCCCAGATTCAAGTGACTCTCTTGCCTCAGCCTCCCGAGTAACTATAGGCGTGCACCACCATGCCCAGCTAATTTCTGTATTTGTAGTAGAGACGGAGTTTCACCATGTTGGCCAGGATGGTCTCGATCTCTTGACCTCGTGATCTGCCCACGTTGACCTCCCAAAGTGCTGGGATTACAGGCATGAGCCACTGCTCTCGACCAATCATGCAGTCTTTATACTTATTTGTTTACTTGCCTGTGAGCTCACTGAATGCAGGGACTATTTCCTTGTTGCTCTAGCACCTAACCCAGTACCTGGTATCCAGAAGCTGTATGCTAAATGTTTGTTGAGTGGCTGTTTGACTGAATGACTGTACTCCTAATTAGTAGATAGAAAGCCATGAACTTTCCAGTAAATCATTATTTGTGCTTAATTCTGGCTTCTTTATTGTGTTCATAAGAGTTCCTTAGTGACTTGAAACTATGGAGCTAGTATGTCAGCTCATTTAAGCAATGATTGGTTTATGTATATAAGAGACTTCAATAATTATATATTTTTATTTCAGTTTCAATAAATGATCAATTTATTAATCTTCTCTGTTTTGGCTTATTGTTCACATTTAGTATCAAATAAAAGTGTTTTACTTAAAATTATTCATGCCAATTATGACAGGTGAATATTACTTTGATTTACATTCAAGTAGTAGTTTTGGTTGAACCCTGAATATGCTAAGACGTCACTTTTCTTTTTTCTTATGAACAGGCTACTGTGTTTACATAAATTATTAAAATCTTCTTTGAAAATATGAAGAATGTTATATTTCTTATTTTTAGTTCTCTGTGCTTCAGAATTCCTGTGACACTTTCACTTAAGTCCTTCTGAGCAGTTGATGTTAATATTTGTGTGGTTAATTTCATGAAACATGGTGGTTTTCATTTCCATCATTAATTTATGCAGGAGATAGACTGTTTTCCAGGTGTAAGCTCAGTCATATAATTAGAAAATTTATAAGCAGAAAGGAGTTATTTGGTCTAACCCATTTATTCTACAGATAGAGAAATTAGAGTCCAGAAACTCTGTCTTCCTTAAAGTCTTATAGGTATTTAAGAAAAAAGAATATACTTGAGGTTTCCGTGTTCTGAACCCAGTGATCTTGACACTGTAATGATCTTCATACATATTATTCACAGAAGTAAATATAATCACGTATTAAATAGGAAACAAAAATACTACGGAGATATTATACTGAAAAATGAAATGATATTATCTTATTTTGATCAGATTCAATATGTAGCAACTTGAAGGCTAATAATTCCAATGATTCCCTGAGTAAACCATTTTTCTAATAAGATGACAAGTTTTAGTAATCTAATTATTTTGAATGATCCAAATGTTACCCCGCTAG
The DNA here is from genome assembly GCF_009828535.3 of Hylobates moloch. Classification (NCBI taxonomy): domain Eukaryota; kingdom Metazoa; phylum Chordata; class Mammalia; order Primates; family Hylobatidae; genus Hylobates; species Hylobates moloch. The sequence continues at coordinate 18,895,351 of NW_026652277.1, forward strand.
TCTGAAAAATGTGTTTATTTATATGTCATAAAGAAAAATTTATTCCAAAAAGGCTAGTTTTCAAAATATATGATCTTCTGAAACTGTATCTATTTTTTTCCCACATGTTTTCTAAATATATTTTAGAGGGCATTTGTAGATTTTCATGGTGCCGAAAAATTATGGTATAATGGTCTTATGAAGGAGAATAATGTCGTTTAGACATTGTGACTTTGGAGGATCACAATACTTTTTGGAATGTGGTTGTTGCAGCACTGGTCACTTATACTAATTATATAATAACATGCTATACTAATGCAATAATATGCCATACTAAATTATTAAATGGTAAATTTGTCTTCAATCCTCTAGAATACTGCAAAGAAATAGTTTATATAAGAAAGAGTACCATCGCATATGTCAACACATTATTTCCTATTTTTTGTTTTTTTGAAGACAAGTTCTCACTCTGTTGCCCAGACTGGAGTTCAGTGCCATGTTCATAGTTCACTACAGCCTCAAACTCCCAGGCTCAAGTGATCCTCTTGATTCAGCCTCCCAAGTAGCTGTGCCTATAGGCGTGCACCACCACACCTGGCTAATTTTTAAATTTTTTTACGGATATGAGGTCTCACTGTTTTGCCCAAGCTGGTCTCAAATTCTTGAGCTCAAGAGATCCTCTCACCTTGGCCTTCCAGAGTGTTGGGATTACAGGCATGAGCCACCATACTCAGCCAATATTTCTTTTCTAAAAGACATTTTCTAACATACTTCTCATTTTAACTAACATAATATTGAAAGTGTGGATCTGAGAAAGAGATAGTGCCTGCATATCTGGGATCCTACATACTAATGTTATGGGATGCATTTGGATTTGATCAGCAGATATTCCATTTATTCCAGAACACCACCAGCAGAAGAATGTAATTACGTCTATCACTAAAACTTTGTGTCAATGCAGACTACTGTATTTGTTATCATAGATGGTCCTTGGATGGCAGCTTTAAATAATTTTAAACCTAGATAGTTAATGCACTTTTTCTTCTTGGATAATTCTCGTTGTTTTATCCAATTTGATTATAACTAATGTGTTTAATGTGGCTTGCTTTATTTTTTAAAAAGTTGTTCAGTATCCTTAGAACTCAGTGCTGACTTCTTTTTCTAGCAGGCCTTTTATATAGGACATGTCACTTTCTCCTGGCTCTCTACTGCTAGCATGAAGTCTCTGAAAAATCAATTCAGCAAAATAATTTGTTATAGAATAGCTTATGTAGAGGGACATGGGAGGAGTCATATTCCAAGAGGGAAAGACCTTTGAGCCAGGCCCAATATGTAGAGGCCGTTGAATGAAAATGAGAGAGAGAGAATGGACACTTTATTACACTATTAAAGCAAAATTCTGACAATAACTTCTAAAAACGATTCAACTCTTACACACTGAGCATATTACAGACCTTCCAAAAGTATAATTTCTTACATGAACGTCCAGGTACATAATGAAAAATAACGATTTCATACCAATATCTTCAGCCGCCTTTATTGTTGGTTCACCACATAGGTTTTTATCAGAATTGCAGAACATTAATTTTTTTAATTAGCTACCATTACAACTAGCTTAAGAAGAACTTTCTTTTTAATAATTTGACCCAGATGCATTCTAGATCCTCCGGTTACAAATTGATAGCTTCATGAGGAGCAGCTGTTGATTCATGCGATCTCTGGACACATTGACAGGAAATTTTTTCTTACACCTGTTTTCCTCCTGCTTTTCCTTGGTAGGACTGAGTTCCTTGGCATAGTTCAGTATCAATGGCAGTCATAGAGAAGTGTTACAAAAACCCAGCTTATTCCAACTCATGAATTATTTGGCACCCGGAAACCAGGTCTTACAATCTTCAACCCACTTTTTCCTAACGTGGCCTCTTTTTCTGAAATGTTTGTTTATATATGATGTAGGCCTGGGGTAAGGACATGGACTTTCAAAGAAAATATTCTCTAATAGATCTCTCAACTCCAGAGAACCTTCTGACTAAATCTGGAAGAATTCCACTGTGCTCTGATAACATCCTTTAATAATGAAGGAAAAGATATTTTTCCCCCAGGAGGATTTTGTAGTGAAAGAGATAGCATAATTTTTTTTTAAATGTTGTTTGTAATATAATTTGTTTTTTCATTTGTGGGGTGTGTCTTAAATCCTAAATGGTACATCCTTTTTTTAATACTTCTGGTAATAAAATGTTTCTGAAGTTATGTTGTAAATAACGTAGGACCATGTTTAATAATGTTAAGTTGATCCCACTTTCCCTGAAATTATATACATGAATGCTGAAAGTATAAATTACATATGCAGCTTCATGGAACATTTTTCTTCCAAGTGTGCCTTTGCTAGAATTTGCATTGAAAGGTTTTGGAAGGAGCCTGTTAATATGAATCCTGTGTGAGCAACACTCAGATTTGTTGCTTACTGAACAGCATGCTAAATCTCACTTTACAGTCTTAGATTTCTCATCTACCATCTTGAGCTGAATTTAAAATATAACTACAGTTTATTATGTCACCTCTTTGTCAAACACTGATGCAAAGCTTAGTTTTCAGTATGAAGAACTCATGACTACAGAAGGGAAGAAGAAAGGGTCAGGCAGACCTCATTAAAGAGTGTATGGGCAAGAAAATACATCAGATGTCTTAATAGATTTATTATTTAAGTCCTGTTAGACTTGTCATGGTTTCCCAAACACTAAATGCCATCTAGTATTTTGGGCCCTCCAAAATTACAGTAGAATATTATTATGGGTCATCTTAATTGGAAATACGCAGGAAAATCCTGATGATTAGTGTAGACTAGTGATAGCTCTCACACATTTATATAACCTATGTTGAAAAGAAAGAAGAAAGGCAGGAAGAAAGGAAAGAAAAAGAAAGAGTGGAGAGAGAGCAACAAGAAAACACTTGGATTTGTGGAAATGAAATTTTTTAAATTACTAATTTGCAAGAATGGGTAAGAAAAATACCAAGTATGAACATAAATGCTTTAAATCCAGTTTGTCTCTTAACCCTTCTCAGGATGTGGCCAGTTTTGAAACCTGGTATAATTTCCTTCCTTTATTCCTCCCTCCCTTGCTCCCTCCATCCCTTCTTCCCAGTCTCCTTCCCTTCCTCTCTCCTTGAGTTTCCTTCTTCTTTCTTGCTCCCTCCCTCACTCCCTCTCTTTTTCTCTTAGTTCTCTGGAAGCACACATACCAGCCATTTGAATGCTTTCTGCTCATAGATACTGCCAAGCCCCCTCACCCAGACTTCTGACTAGATTTGGTAGAATGGAATGAGAAACATAGACTTTGTGTCTGGGGCGGCCACCTCTGATGTTGCAGATTTTTGCTGTGATTATGCTATCCAGCTGAGGGACTCTAGAGAGCGCTGAAATTTCAACTGTGGGTTTTATTTGCCATTTTGGAATTTGCAGAAATGTACTGGATATGCTAACAGCCGCCTGGCTAGCCTCCACTTCACAAGGAAGTATTTAAATATACACGTGTAATATGAAGAAAATTGCATTAGATCATAAGGGATAAATTATTTTGTAAATAACTATACCATCAAATACCATACCTGGTATCAATCGTCTTCATCAGACAGTATCTGTGTATATAGGTAGATAAACAAAAAAAGCAGTAGTTTATTTCTCTGTAATGTATCCTTGACTCTCTAGCAGTGACTTCTGAAATGTCTCTGCTGATCCAGACTTGTTTGAATCATGTGCAACATTTCAAATTTGTCTTTTCTCTGCAAGTTTTTTTTTTTTTGTAAAGTACATAACATATTGAACCAAATAGTTTTGCTTGCTTTATATTGATGTCACATGATTTTGGTTTTTATCTTCAGTGGAAAATCAATGTCAAATGGCATTCACTAAGAAAAAGGTATGGTGCCTCTTTGTAATTCTTTGTCAGATGATTACTTTATCTTGATTTATGCCTTCAAACTTTTTCCCATTCAGCAGAAAATATTGTGTCGCTATCTGTGAGAGCAAAGCGATCTATACCAATTTATGCTCTAAGTGTAGCCTCCTTCCAGAACTGCTTATGGAACATATCAACTCACAATAGATTAGGGACATAATGGATTCTTCTTTCTTGAAAGTGGCAGATTGACAATTTTAGTTCATATACAAGCTTTTATATTAACATTAAAACATTATTTCTATGTAAAATAGAAGATTATAGTTGATTATTATTCGAGGGCCTCCCAGAATTTCAAGGTCTGAAAAGGAACTCAGTGTTCCTGGTGGTAACAAAATTGCCCCTACTTCCTTATATCAGGACTGCCATTTGGAACTGCTGGGGAAGCTCTTTTCAGAAATTATTTTCAAAACAGCATTGTTGCCTTTTGCCAAACTGAAATCTGATTGTAAACTTTTGGAAACTAGTTCCTTGGAATGGAATTCAAGATGTCTCCTAAGCAATTTTTTTTTAACTCAAGCATACATTCTATCTTGCTTTATTATGTCACTATTTGTGTAGGAAACATATTTCTATTTTTACCATTTTGAATTTATTTACATTTACATTTACATTTGTGTGTGTGTGTGTGTGTGTGTGTATATATATATATATACATACACACGTACATACACTTTAAGTTCTGGGATACATATGCAGAACTTGCAGTTTTGTGAAATAGGTATACATGTGCTGTGGTGGTTTGCTGCACCCATCAATCCGTCATCTACATTAAGTATTTCTCCTAATGCTATCCCTCCCCTATCCCTCCTACCCACTGACAGGCCCCAGTGTGTGATGTTCCCCTCCCTGTGTCTATGTGTTCTCATTGTTCAACTCCCACTTATGAGTGAGGACATGTGGTGTTTGGTTTTCTGTTGTGTTAGTTTGCTGAGAATGATGGTTTCCAGCTTCATCCATGTCTCTGCAAAGGACATGAATTCATCCTTTTTATGGCTGCATAGTATTCCATGGTGTGTATGTGCCATATATTCTTTATCCAGTCTATCATTGAAGGGCATTTGGGTTGGTTCCTAGTCTTTGCTATTGTGAATAGTGCTGCAATAAACATATGTGTGAATGTGTCTTTATAGTAGAATGATTTATAATCCTTTGGATATATACCTAATAATGAGATTGCTAGGTTAAATGGTATTTCTAGTTCTGGATCCTTGAGGAATCGCTACACTGTCTTCCACAATGGTTGAACTAATTTACACTCCCACCAACAGTGTAAAAGCATTCCTATTTCTCCACATCCTCTCTAGCACCTGTTGTTTCCTGACTTTTTAATGATGGCCATTCTAACTGGCGCGAGATGGCATCTCATTGGACCAGGGATGATGAGCTTTTTTTTTCTTTTTTTTTTCTTCGAGACAGTCTCACTCTGTCACCCAGGGTGGAGTGCAGTGGCACAATTTTGGCTCACTGCAACCTCCACCTAATGGGTTCAAGCAATTCTCCTGCCTTAGCCTCTTGAGTAGCTGGGATTACAGGTATATGCCACCACACCTGGCTAAAGTTTTTTTGTGTGTTTTTAGTAGAGACAGAGTTTCACCATATTGCCCAGGCAAGTCTCAAACTCCTGACCTTGTGATCCACTCGCCTTGGCCTCCCAAAGTGATGGGATTACAGGTGTGAGCCACCACGCCCAGCCTATGATGAGCTTTTTTTCATGTTTATTGGCCGAATGAATGTCTTCTTTTGAGAAGTGTCTGTTCATATCCTTTTCCCACTTTTTGATGGGGTTGTTTGTTTTTTTTTTTTTTGTAAATTTGTTTAAGTTCCTTGTAGATTCTGGATATTAGCTCTTTGTTAGATGGATAGATTGCAAAAATTTTCTCCCCCTCTGTAGGTTGTGTGTTCACTCCATTGATAGTTTCTTTTGCTGTGCAGAAGCTATCTTTAGTTTAATTAGTTCCCATTTCTCAGTTTTGGCTTTTGTTGCCATTGCTTTTTGGTGTTTTAATCATGAAGTCTTTGCCTATGCCTATGTTCTGAATGGTATTGGCTAGGTTTTCTTCTAGACTTTTTATGGTTTTAGATTTATGTTTAAGTCTTTAATCCATCTTGAGTTAATTTTTTTATAAGGTTTAAGGAAGGGGCCCAGTTTCAGCTTTCTTCATATGGCTAGCCAGTTTTCCGATCACCATTTATTAAATAGTAAATCTTTCCCCATTGTTTGTTTTTGGCAGATGTGTCAAAGACATGTTTTATATTTTATGGTATAATGCCTTCTGCCAATAGGGAAAAATAACAAGCATATATGGGATGAATGAAGTCTGCTACAGTTAAGTTTGAGAATATTTACTGATCCTTGAGTTCAGTCTCCAGGAATGTTGGAAGTGGAGAATGGAGATAATGGAGATAAAAGTTTTAAAAATGATAAAAATAGAACTCACTTCCCATAGTGTCAAAATTGTGATCTATGTGAGAATTCTGTGATACATCAAAACCTGTGTTTATATTGATGTTTGTTATTGTGTATGAGCATATCTTTATCAGGTGTAGGCTATTTCTATACTTTCGTGTGTTTAAATCAATGTTTCTATTCACATATGTATATGTGCAAATAGAAGCATGTTAATATTATATATATATTTTCTGTCATTAGCATGATTGCTATGATTATCATTAGCATGTATTATTAGTATGACCAAAGTATCATCAGTATAATTTTCTTTCTAACTGCAGTATTCCTATAATTGCTTCATTTGTACAGAACCAACCTACACCCACCGTTTCCCTGACTGTAACTTTACCTAAAGTATAAGCCCTTCTAAACCCATGAAAACCTACCAAGAATTGTCAAAGAAGCTAGGCAGCAGCCAGGCTCTGCCTTAGGAAAAGACTTTACTTTTTATTATCATGTGCAGTACTTAACTACTTGTTTTGACCTCTAAGATTTTGCTCTCCTATGTTTCTATCCCCTGGCTTTCTGATATTTCATGTGATTATATTTGAAAATTTAGCCTTGCTTTTCTTTTTGGAATCTCTGATATCTCTGCTGCCACAGGTAATGACAGCTTCCTCTCTAACTCTTGGTTTTATCCCTGGTCAGATTATTACTGATGACAGAAGTAGATGTTTTACCTGGATTCTCTCTATACCAAAAACAAATACAGATATCACAACTCAAAAATGACAGACTGATAACCATCATGAACTTAGATGCAACATTCTTAATACAATATTAGCAAATTGAGTCTAGGAATATTTAAAAATGATTATGTGTTTTAACCAAATGGGGTTTATCTCAAGTTGGTTTCAGCAACTGAAAATCTACCATGCTGACAGAAAAAAGAAAAATCACGTGACACTCTCAATAGATGCAAAAAAGGAATTTACAAAATGTAACACATTTTTTAAATTAAAAACTCCCAGCAAACTAAGGATAGAAATGTACATTTTCAAACTGATTATGTGTTTACAAAAAATCTGTAGCAAACATCTTACTTAAAATAGTGAAAGCCTTAATACTTTCTACATAAGATTATGAAAAATGCAATGATGTCCTCTCTCCCTAGTTCTTTAAAGTATTGCATTAAATATTAAATAAGTGGAAATATATACCAAGTTCACTGATAAATATTTAATACTTATGAGATGATAATTCTCCTGAAATTGATCTCTAGATTCCGTGTAATTCCCATGAAACCTTATAGGTCCTTTTGGATAAATTATAAAACTGATTCTAAAACAGGGAGAAAGAAAGAAGGGAAGGAAGGAGGAATGGACAGAAAGAAGAAAGAAATAAAGAGAAAAGAAAATAAGAAATAAGTGACACCCAAGTTGAGAAGAAAGAAAAAAATATTCTCATGTGATGTAAACATATACATAGAAAATCCTTAGGCATCTGCAGAAGTGTGCTAGAGGTATGAAGTGAATTTAACAAAGTTGTAGGATGATAGATCAATAAATAAAATCAATTGTATTTCTATACACAATCAACATCAATTAGAAAATAAAATTATGTAAGCAATTTAACTTATAATAGCCTCAAAAATAATAAAATACTTCAGAATAAATTTAATAAAAGGTATGCCGATCCAAAATTTCTAAATCACTAATACGAGAAATTGAATAGGTAGAAATATGTATCAAGTTCATTGATAAATATATATGTAATACATATTAGATGATCATTCTCCTGAAACTGATCTCCAGATTTGGCACAATCCCAATCAAACCTATAGGCCTTTTTGGAGAAATTACAAAGCTGATTCTGATTTTTTTTTAAATGCAAAAGTCCTAGAATAGCCAGAGCATGTTTTAGAAAGAAGAATAAAGTTGGAAAACTTTCCAAATTTCAAGACATTTTGTAAAGCTACACTAACCAGTACAGTAAAGTTACTGGCATGAAGAAGACATATATTATCAGTGAAACAGAATAAATAATTTAGAAAGATATCCAGCCTTACGTGGCCAAAGTTGCCAAAATAATTCAATAAGGAAATCAATGTCTTTGTAAAGATGGTCCTATTAAAATTAGATATGAAATGGAGAATATGAACTTCAGAATTACCTCACACCATATCCTCAAATTAACTCAACATGTATTATATACATAATGTAAATATAAAAAGTATAAAGCTTGCTGAATAGGAAAAATTTTTAATAATCTTACTATAGTTAAAATTTTTTTAGATAAGAAAAGAATAGATGAAAATGGAAAAAAATTGTAAGTTGGACTTCATGAAATTAAAACTTTTGCAATTTAAAACATAGCATCAAAAAATGAAAAGGCAAACCACAGTTTGGGACGGAATAATTTTAAATATGTCTGATAAAGAACTTGCATCTAGAATGTACACATAACTAAAAAACTAAATAACAAAACACAAATAATTCATTTAATATAATATTTTGGCCTAAATGGGCCAAATATTTGTACAGATATTTTAATTTGAAAAGAGATGATGTCCAATACACAAATGAAAAGATACTTAACATTACTTGTCATCAGGGAAATGCAAGTTAAAACCACATTGAGGTACCACTGTACACCCACCGGAGTGGCTGACATGAGCAGAACTGACCGTACCACATGATGTGAAGAATTGCTATTCACACCTGGCTGGTGGGACTTCAAAATGGTACAGACATTTTGGAAAGCAGTTTGGCAGTTTCTTTTAATATTAAACTTAGTACTGATCATATAGGCAAATAACTCCACTGCGACTCAAAATAAATAAAAACATATCCATGCCAAGCCTCATCCTTGAAGTTCATAGCAGATGTGTCCATCAACTTGTAAATGGATAAACCAGTTGTAGATGGAGTACCACTCAACAATAAAAAGGAGCAAACTGATACAACAGCAAAATAAATGAATATCAAAAGCATTATGCTCAGTGAAAGAAGCTAGACATCAAGGACACCAACGTATCATTCCACTAATAAGATACTCTAGAAAATGTAAACTGTAGAAACAGAAGCAGATTAGTGGTTGCCTATGTTCAGGAATGGAGACAAGATCAAATGCAAAACAGCAAAAGAAAACATTTTGTGATGATGCAGATTTTCTGTATCTTGATCATGATTGTGGTCAAATGATGATATTCGTCTGCCATAACCCATTAAATTGCACATTTAAAAGGGTGAATTTTGCTGTGTGTACATTATACTTAAATGGGGCCGTAAATATGTTTGGAGCTTATCTGTGAACATTAGTTGCAGAGCAGGAGTTATTTTTATAGAGTGGAAATCTGCTGAGTGCCAACTTGAGAAGGGTTGAAAAAAAATTAGAACCTTCTTCCAACACATTTCAATTAGAACACTCTTAGGCTGTTGTTACAGCTATGCTCTATATTGGAGTCTGATGAAATCACCTGTCTAACAATCTTAGCATGCTTTTAATAAACAGAATATACACGTGTTTTCTTTTTTTACCATAAAGGATATACCAAACAACTTTCTCAAGACTTTACTTCAAAAACGCACGTAGTTTTGCAGCATTTTTGGTAATTCTTTAATTATTTCAAAATGAAAAATAGAAAATAAAATGGCAATTATTTACTCAGCACCCCCCAAAAAAAGGCCTGTATGGGGAATGCATATATGTGGTGTGTGTGTGTGTGTGTGTGTGTGTGTGTGTGTGTGTGTGTGTGATTTGAAGAAATCAAAAACTTTTAGTGTGGTTTTGTAGCATCACTTTGATAGCATCCTGTAATTTTGTATTGTGTTTGAAATAAAAATAAAGTGAACACATTGATAAAAGAATTTGAAAAGAATTTGCATTATTGCCTAAATTACGTGTGCTTTCCACAGTGGTGTGAATCGAGCATCTTTAACCCATGTAACAATATATCAGAATGTATTAGGTAAAAAATAAGTAAACTAGTATAACGATGTTAAATATTTCTAGAGGAAAATTATAGCTTTTTTTTTTCCTGAAGTGTTTTGAGGAGATATTTACACCAAAAGATGTTATCACTGATCAATGAAACTTTTTCAAAATTTGCTTGTGTCCCACCAATATTTAATTACATAGTGCTTCTGTGAGTTCCATTTCATTAATTTAGCATTGACAGGGGAGAAGGCAATGGCTCTGCAGCCTCTCTGGGTGTGGCATGCTCCTGGTTCCACTGGCTGATCTCTATTGGAACCATGGCCTTAATCATGCCTTTCATGCTTCTAACTTGATCTGCATTTGTTGTGTAATCCAAATTTATTCTCTCATTTAGTAGCTTCCACCCATATAAAAGCAGGTCTTTTTCATTTCCCCTTCACCATTGCCCCCATTGTTTCTTTTTGTCCTCCCATGATGAAAAACAAGACAGAAAACAAACTATAACAACAACAGACACCTTTTGTCTGTGGTCACCAATGCATTGTAACACTCAACTTTGTTCAAAATCTCTAGATCTAACCTCTATGTCTGCTGTTCCCAGAGTTTTTCGATGTATTCTCTAGACTGCTGTGACCGACTGACAGAAAGCCTAGCTATATTCAATTGAAAGTTACTACTGTCTGAGATGGTTTGGCTGCGTCCCCACCCAAATCTCATCTGGCACTGTAGCTCCCATAATTCACATGTTGTGGGAGGGATCCCGTGGGAGGTAAGTGAATCATGGGGGCAGTTTTCCCCATACCGTTTAAGTGGTAGTGAGCAAGTCTCATGAGATCTGATGGTTTTATAAGGGGAAACCCCTTTTGTCTTTCACTTGGTTCTCTTTTGCTGTTTGCCTGCTGCCAGCCTGCTGCCATGTAAGACATGCCTTTCACCTTCTGCCATAATTGTGAGGCCTCCTCAGCCATGTGGAACTGTGAATTCATTAAACTTCTTTTTCTTTATAAATTACCCAGTCTTGGGTATGTCTTTATCAGCAGCATGAAAATCGACTAACACACTGTCTATGAATGATACTGTTAGCCCATTTGCATTGTTATAAAGAAATACCTGAGGCTGGGTAATTTATAAAGAAATGAGGTTTGTTTGGCTCCTGGTTCTGCAGGCTGTACATGAAGCGTAGTGCTGGCACCTGCTTCCAGGGAGGGCCTCAGGAAGCTTCCAATCATGGTGGAAGGTGAAGGGAAACCAGCATGTCACATGGTGAGAGAGGAAGCAAGAGAGACAGGGAGGAGGTGTCAGTCTCTTTTAAACAACCAGATCTTGCATGAACTCATAGGGTGAGAACTCATTCATTACCAAGAGGACAGCACCAAGCCATTCAGGAGGCATCTACCTCCAACATTGGGGATCACATTTTAACATGAGATTTGAAGGGGACAAGCATCCAAACTATATCAGATACCAAAGCTGACAATGCTTAGGATCTTTAGCTGTTCCAGGTTCTGGGAAGAGGGAGAGAGTTAGCTTCCCTCCTCTATGCTGTGCTACTCCATATTATATTAGTAATTATTGTTCTCTAAAGGTTCTTAAAAGCAAACAAACAAATGCAAGGCAAAACATATGAAATGCAAGGCAAATGCATTAAAAACTTTGAGTGTTAATATATAGATTTTATTTTATCTTTTTAATTTCTTTTGCTTAACCAAATAGATTATGTAGTTTTGATTAACTGCCATAAATTAGCTCTGCTTACATAAAATTTCTGATGAATAATTGGTTGTGGAGACTATTGTGTGTGACCCAAATCCTCCCTCAAAACTGAAGTTTGCCTAGCTATTGGGAGTGTTGGCAGATCATGCCTCTCAGCTGATTCTCTCTAGAATTTATTCTCAGGAGAACTAATTAATAACTTGTCAAGCTGATGTCCATCCTTGGGGACAACTCATATCTGAAGAATGGCCAATGAAAGGTATTAAAACTCCATACTCCTGCCTCAATTTAGGGCAACTCTGAAGGGTCACCCCAACTTCTCAGCTCCCCCTTGTGATTAGCTGAGGTATTTGTTGTGACTGCCTCACATCTCAACTCCCTTTATCCAATTCAGCTTTTTCCCCACAGTTGTTGGTTCCTAGGATTTTACCCAATAAATGTTCTCTACACAAATCTCTATCTCAAATCTGCTTTACAGGGAACCTGGCCTCAGACAGGTTTTCATTAGGTTCTGGACATAACCCTGATTAGTCATTGATATGATTTGGCTGTGTCTCCACCCAACTCTCACCTTGATTGTAATTATCCCCACATGTCCAGGAGGGAGTCAGGTGGAGATAATTGAATCACAGGGGCGGTTTCCCCCGTACTGTTCTCGTGGTAGTGAACAAGTCTCATGAGATCTGATGGTTTTAAAATGAGAGTTTCACCACGCAAGCTTTCTTCTCTGCTACCGTTTAAGATGTGCCTTTGCTTCTTTTTTGTCTTCTGCCATGACTGTGAGGCCTGCCCAGCCATGGGAACCTGTGAGTTCATTAAACCTCTTTTCTTTATAAATTACCCAGTCTTGGGTATGACTTTATTAGCGGCATGAGAACAGACTAGTACAGTCTGTTTTATAAGGCAAAGTTGAATCACAGAGTCCCGCTTTCTGTTTTTTTTATTTCTAGCCTATATTTCTACCAAAACTTGACTCATATAGACTTAAAACAAAATAATTAAGCATGGCTAATATTTATTTAATATTTTATACATGCCAGGTACTGTATTTTGTAACTTATCTTTTAATAATCTTGCCAAATCTCTAAAAGGAGAATTCTGCTCTTTTATAGAGAAGATAAGGATGGCTCTGAAAATGTTAGTATTAGGGGATGTAGGGTGAGGGACACAGTGGGCACTTTGTGTTATTTGTGCATTTTACTATCAGTCTAAAATCAGGTCAAAATAAAAATTAAAAACAATGAGTAGTAGAAGCAGGTTAAGATTTTCAGTATGACTCTAGAATTTTGTTTGTTTGTTTGTTTTGGAGTGTAGTGGTGAGATCTCTGCTCACTGCAACCTCCACTTGCCAGGCTCAAGCAATTCTCCTGCCTCAGTCTCCCAAGTAGCTGGGATTATAGCTGCCCGCCACCACACCCAGCTAATTTTTGTATTTTTTTTTTTTTTTTAGTAGAGATGGGGTTTCAGCATGTTGGCCAGGCTGGTCTCCAACTCCTGACTTCAAGTCATCTGCCCGCCTCAGCCTCCCGAAGTGCTAGGATTACAGGAGTGAGCCACCACGCCTGGCCCAAAGTTCGTATTTTAACTACTAACCTAAATTATTTTAAAAACTAAAGTCTCTGGACTCAAACCAGGTCAGAGTGACATGATCATGTGCCTGTTTTGTGCAGGGTGAAGTGAGATTGTTATCCAGGAAATAGCTGAAATGTTTTGTTATGGACATAAATATTTCACATAAATTCTAAGCTTAATATTAGCACTTAGATTATAATTACCTAAAGAATAGAGAACAATTTCATATAATTTTCAGTGTGTCAGGCAGAATCAAAAGTACACATACAAGCATGCAGATGAATTTCAGCGAATATAGTGGTGAAAATGCCCAACAGAATATGTGCCCCCCACCCCAACCCGGCTTCTTGTTCTTCCACTGTCCTAAAGTTAGAACAAAATGGTTCAGGCATCCAGCTTGTCCCCTCTACACTTCACACTTTTACTTAATAGCGTCTTATCTTTAACACTTTGTTATCTTTCAGATGTTTCTAATTCTTTCTGGTAGATCCTAGGACTGAGGATGAGGAAGATGATTTTATTTAAATAAGGTTACTTAATTAAAGTTTTTTTTAGTTTTAAAATATTTTAATTATTTTATAAAATTGTTGTGGGTACATAGTAGGTGTATATATTTGTGGGGTACGTGAGCTGTTTTGATACAGGCATGCAATGTGAAATAATCACATCATGAGGAATGGGCTTTCCATCCTCTCAAGCATTTATCCTCTGAGTTAAAAATAATTCAACTGGCTAGGCGCGGTGGCTCACACCTGTAGTCCCAGCCCTTTGGGAGGCCGAGGTGGGCAGATCGCCTGAGGTCAGGAGTCTGAAACCAGCCTGGCCAACCTGATGAAACCCCATCTCTACTAAAAATACAAAAATTACCCAGGTGTGGTGGTGAGTGCCTGTCATCCCAGCTACTCGGGAGGCTGAGACAGGAGAATCATTTGAACCTGGGAGGTGGAGGTTACAGTGAGCCGAGATCGTGCCACTGTACTCCAGCCTGAGTGACAAGAGTGAAACTCCATCTCAAAAACAAACAAACAAAAATTACATTCTTTAAGTTATTAAAATTAAAAATTATAAATGATTTTTTTCCCAAAGCTTTTTCAAAGAAAAAAAATAGTTGGAAACAAATACACTTTCTACTGATTTCCAACATGGTGACTCTGTATTTCTAGCATGTGTTAAGATGAAAAATTGATTTTATGTTTAATACAAAGCATAGCATAATGTAATGCAAAACAAGATTGTAATGATAAAGGAAAATAACATTAGTGCCAATTTGCTTCAATTTGAAGCACTGGATTAAAGTGAATTAGGTTATATTCCAACATGTTTATATTGAATTTCTTTTTTCTGCAATTGGTTTCTTTTTTTTATGGGAGAGTGTTGCGTTTGTAAAAGGTTTCCCTATTACATTCAATTGTTTTGAGATGCTTTTAATATGAAGTTTTTATGTTTTGTTTTTGATGTATACATGTTATGCTTTTATGCTGAATTTGATAATTGGTGCTGTACATGCAAAGCAAATGTAATTTCCCAGCTTTTTTATTTTTTAAAGCCCTGGGAAGCAACATAATAAGGTAGAAATAGTATCAAGACAGGAGTTAGAATACCTGGATTCTAAAATTTAAATTAAATTAGGATCTAGTGACATTATAGGTGTTCCTTGATCTTCTGATGACCTGATTCCTCAAAAGAATTAATAAAATAATCTATAAATTGTTTCTAATTATAAAACTATAAATCCTATTTTAAAAATTGTAATTAATTGAACTCTATAAGGTCACAAAAGTCTCTATTAAGAAACTAAAATAAACTTTTATCATATCTTAAAAATACTCTCATCTTTTTTTATATGCTGACGTGAATTCTAATTATTTTTGAGCCCCTTAAAAACATTTAAGTTTTTATCATAGTTTATGTTTTATTATTGACTTTCAGATAATTAACATTTTACTGATGGATATGAACAAATCTACTCTAATATAGTCATTAGCTTATTTCTCTCTTTTCAGTGTCAATAAAAAGTATCGATTTACCAATAACAATGAATTAATTGCCTGAAATAAATGAAACATAAGCAGCAAAAGTGAACTTTTTAGTGTAACTCTCCTTGTAAACATTGACTTAGTTGAAAGGGAGCTTATCTTTAAAAAAGAAAAAAGTGCTAATTCATGTCTATTGGTATAGATATAATCTTTTGTTCCTTGAAAATAGATCCTACTATACTCCAGACACTGTGCCACTTGGTGGAGATATTAACACAAATAGTAGATGATCACTGTCCTCATGGAATTCATTTTAAAGAGAACAAAGTGAGACAAAGGCACAGAAGCAAAGAACTACAATACAAAGGGGATGGCATCTGACTCAGCATGGTGGTGTCACAGAAGGTGTTGTTTTGCTTAGGTTTTAAAGTATGGGTAGATGGCCCAGTTGAGAGTGGGAGTTGGGAATTAAAAAGATGAGGAGGTCTCTGCAAATCTACATGGATGGGAAGTAGCTGATGTGAGGAACAACTAAAAAGTTCCAGAATGCATGGTATATAAAGCTTGAGTCAGACAGGGCTAGACCGGTAGCCAGATCAAGGATATCTCAGATGTTATAGTCATGAATTAGTGCATTGACCTGCAGGCCATGGGAGTCACTGAAGGTTTCAATCAGGTAAGTGAGCTGATCAGAAGAGTCGTTTAGATAGACCGCTCTCTTGGCTGTAAGGGGGACACGTTTGAAGTAGGGCTCTAGCTAAAAATATGCAGACATTTCCTCTTGTCCACAGCCCTGCTGGCATCTGTTGTATTTTGACTTTTTAATAATAGCCATTCCAACCGGTATGAAATGGTATCTCATTGTATTTTGATTTGCATTTTTCTGATGATTAGTGATTCTAAGCATTTTTTTCATGTATTTGTTGGCCATTTGTATGTGTTCTTTTGAGAAGTGTTTGTTCATGTCCTTTGCCCATTTTTTAATTGGGTTTTTTTTTTTCTCATTGATTTAAGTTCCCTGTAGATTCTGGATACTAAACAAACAAAAACCAGAAGTAATAAATACTCAGGACACACACACCCACACCCACACACACACACACATACACACACACACACACACACACACACAGAGAGAGAGAGAGAGAGAGCACCGAAGTAAGAGACCACCAACCACCAGGGTCTAAACTGGTGGTTGGTGAACACTGTCTAGTACAGATGGAATGGAAAGGATTCATGAAATATTTAGAAAGTAACGTTAATGAGATTTACATGTATGGAGTGAATGAGGAGATACAGGGATCATTCAGGATTCTGGTGGGAATAACAGGAGGAGCCATCAGTTGAAATTTTGAAGTGGGAGAAGGAGAGGGAGTTTTAGGGAGAAAGATGAGTTGTTTTTTAGCTATTTCAAACCCTTGAAGCTTCTATGGGACATCAAAGTGGAAATAACAGTCTGTGGGTTGGGACAATAAAGAAAAAAATTGGTTGAAGACTAGGGGAAAAGTATAGAGCAAAGAAAGATTTAAGATAATAAACATACATAGATAGTTGAAAATGTGGGACTGGATTACAAAGGAAGAATGATTCAATTATGAAGCCCAAGGGCTGACGGTAGAAATGGGTGACTCCTCGAGGAATTCATATGCATCTCTTATTGTGTGAATAAAAAAAATTATCTGTTCCTTCCTAAAGATATCTTCAACCTGTTTTTGGATAGATAAGGGCACTACTTTTCACTCTCTTAGCCCCATTTCTTATTTTAGCCTCTGCTGCAGCAATCAGTTCTGCATGGGCTTTGACCCAAGCCTTGACTAGTTGGTGCAGGTGTGATATGACACTTACCTGGAATGGCCCACAGTTTGTGGCTCCTCTTACTTAAGCAGGTGGGATACTCATGCATGCGTAACCTAGAAGCTTGGTAGAGTTTATGCCCATAGGGCAACCTGTGACCACTCAAAAATAAAGCCCTTTCCTTCTCCCAGATTGACAAGTCTTGCATTATGTAATAAGACTCCTTAGAAGGCCTATTAGGTTCCAATACTGCATTAAGCAACTTGATAAGGTATCCCATAATCAGCCTGAATTTCTTCCCTCATTCCTCTGCCTCTCACTCTTTCTTCCTAAGTTAACTTCTTAGATAAAATACCAACTTTCTATATTTTGCTTCACATCAGGGAAAATAATTGTATATCCCATTTCAAAAGCACATAAAAAGGAACATTACTGTATAGAAAATATGTCTTTAATAGATTAAGCTGTAATTTTCCAAATACTTTAAAATTTTATTTCAGATATGTTTTTCATTTTTATAAGCTTCGTCTAAAAGCAGAGTTCACCTAAGAATATACCTAAGAGCATATTACATAAAATATATTTTATATTTCAGTAGTTAGCTAGGATTCCTTCAAAATTGAGAGAATCTACAAATATTTCTAACACATTAGTTTTCAGTTTTAAGGCTGAGTCAAGAAGAAAGCTCCTAAACTTTGCACTGGTAATTGAAAACATTTTAAAATTGTTATTTAATTCGTTAATTTATTTTTAAAAATTTTTCACATTGTAATTATATGATTTATGGGATACAATTTGATGTTTCAATGAATATGTATGTTGTATAATGATCCAATAAGGATAGTTAATCAATTACCTCATGCATTTATCATTTCTTTGTAATAAGAAAATTCAAAATCCTTTCTTCTAGATACTTTGTAATATACAATACTTTACTTTTAACTATAGTCACCCTGCTGTGCAAAGAACACTACAACTTATTATTTCCTATATAATTGTGATTTCATAACTGTTAACCAATCTCCCTCCATTTTGCCCTCCCCACTTCTTCCTCACTGTTTGGTAACCACTATTCTACTCTACTTCTCTATTAACATTTTATTTTTTTTTAAGATTCCACCTATGAGGGAGATCATGCGGTATTTGCTTTCTGTGTCTGGCTTATTTCATTTGACATTATATCCTACAGGGTCATCCATGTTGTTGCAACTGGCAGAATTTCATTCTTTTTTATGGCTGAATAGTATTTCATTGTGTGTGTGTCCATATATATATATTCACTACCACAAGAACAGTATGGGGGAAACTGCCCCCATGATTCAATTATCTCCCATTGGTTCCCTCCCACAACATGTATGAATTATGGGAGCTATAATCAGGATGATATTTGGGTGGGGATATAGAGCTAAACCGTATCAGGTGAGATCTTCTTTACCTGCTAGGTCCATTTGATCTATGGTATAGTTTGAATCTGTCATTTTTTGGTTGATTTTTCTCTTCAGATAATCTTTCCATTTTTAAAGTAGAGTGTTGAAGTTCCTACTAATATTGTACTGCAGTCTATCTCTACCTTTAAATCTAATATTTGCTTTATATATCTGGGTGTTCTGGTGTTGAGTACATATATAGTTATACCTAAGTAATATATATGTTATGTCCTCTTGTTGAATTGGCCCTTTATCATTTTACAGTGACATTCTTTTTTTATATATAGTTTTTTACTTAAAGCCTTTTAAAATCTGACATGATTGTGGCTACTCCTGCTTGCTTTTCATTTGTTTGCATAAAATATATTTTTCTATCTCTTGACTTTCAGTTTATTTGTCTTTAATAGTGAGGTAAGTATCATGTAGCAGCATATAGGTGGGTTTTGCTATCTGAATCCATTCATCCACTTTATATCTTTTAATTAGAGTTTAATCCACTTCTATTCAAGTTTAGTATTGATAAATTAGGACTTCTACCATTTCATTAATTGTATTTTAGATTACTTGTTCACTTCTTCCTTTCTTATTGTTTACCTCTCTAGTTTGGTGGTTTTCTGTGGTGCTAAGCTTTGTTTCTTTTCACTTTTTTTTTTTTTGTGTGTGTGTGTATCTGCTGTAATTTATTTCTTTCTGGTTAGTGAAACTAACATACAGAGTCCTGTATTTATACAGGACTATTTTAAACTGATAACAACTTAACTTTGGTCACATAAAAATACTCTTGACTTCTCCCCCACACGCACACAATTTATATTTTTGTTACCTTGCATTACATCTTTATGATTGGTAGATTCCATGGAACATAGGATCTATGTCACAACTAAATCAATTCTTTAATGGCAGCCTTAAAGCATCCCAAAGAATGTGAAAAACTGGTGTGGGTGTATTTAACTTTTTAGAAACTATATTTCATAATGTTTTCATTAAAAAGTCTTTATAAGTTTGCTAATGCCTGATCTTTACAACCAGCCACTGTAGAGTTCACAAGATAAATATATTATTTCAATAGTAATTGAGGCAGAATTTTTGTTGCTTTTCTTACCTTAGAGATGGTATGTTATCCTCAGATGTAATTCTTTGATATTTTTTTCTTTTCATGTTGTTACACATAGTTACCAACAATCAATGTGAGAATAACCTTTGAACATTTTCAAGCATTAAGATTTGTTTATCTAGCTGCACAATTAGACAACCAACACTCTTGGGTCTTTACCTCTCAGAATACACCTGATTATTAACTTAAAGGTATGATGGGAATAGTATCAATTTTTCTTGGTCACCTAGTTTTAGAAATATGTAATAACAATAAGCTTGGGTCTGCTTCTTCAGAAGCCTAGGAGGTGGAGTGATGGTTCTCTGAAGAGGCTGAAAACAAAGTATGTGCTTTCAGAAGGCTTAACAGAATACGTTGAGACACAGGCCATTAACACAGAAGTGAAAGAAATGCAAAAAAAGTATGAAAGTAAGGATTTGAGAAGGGAAGTTTTATTTTTAACTCTAAGATTCCTATGAATTATATGAAAGTAAATGTCCTATCCTTAAAATTAGCCAAAGGAAGCACTTTAATCATCAATATGATAAGACTTTTCATACTCCTATCTAAAGATATCCTAAACTAAGATCCAGTTTTCTAATAAAAGACCTTTTACTCGTAAAGCATGTTAGGTGATATTCCTACCACATCACATCACGTTGTTTACATGTATGATTTAAACTGCATTTATTCTTCAACTCACTGGTTCCTTAGGCTTCTTATCTTTCCTTGCACGCTTAGATAATTTTATTTAAAATTGATTTTTAGAAGTTTAGTTGCTGGGCACAGTGGCTGTCACTTATAAAACCAGTACTTTGGGAATTCAAGGCAGGTGGATTGCTTGAGTCTGGGAGTTTGAGACCAGCCTGGGAAAGATGACAAACCCCATTTGTACAAAAATAAAAATATTAGCTGGATATGGTGGCACACGCCTGTGGTCCCAGCTACTCCAAGACTGAGGTGGGAGGATGGCTTGAGTCCGAGAGGCAGAGGTGTGAGCCAGATCACGTCCTGCACTCCAGCCTTGGCAACAGAGCCAGACTCTGTTTCAAAAAAAAAAATAGTCTAATGAGATTTGATTTCTATGTGATTCAAAACTAGGGGAGCTCCAGGGCTAATGACTTTTAAAAAATGGCCTTTGCTACTTGCGTTTTCTATGAAGCCAGCATACACAGCAACGTGCAGCATGCAACCTAAAAACCAAGCTATTTAATATGTAGCTTAGATTTCAGGGTTGATTGTCTTTGAGGTTTGATTATTGCAGAGATCAATTGCCAGACCACATATAGACTAATTCTGCATTTGGTCTGTTTATCATATGAAACATCCCAGCCTTGGGTATAAATTAAGAGCAAATACAGGTGTCCTTGTCAGGTGGTTGCTTCTCTGCACCTCCCATAGGTGGCCAGTGAACTAAGACCATCAAGAGAGAAGTCAGAATAGTATCTTAGATGACGTTAAATTACGTTACAGTAACTCATGAACTCTGTCAGTGAGCTTGCAGCATTGCTGGAGCATACCTCTTAGAATCCAAGGGATGAAAAGCAGGTACAAATAAATCATGTATTGAGTGGATTTCAGACTGCACTAGTATTAATTTTGTTTCAATGTTGAAATGTTGTCATTGAAGAAGTCCTAGATTCCACATGAGCTTATACACTGAGAGTTCACAATGACATGCAGCATTATTTTTAACTATAATCTGGGTAATGTGAGGAACTAGAGAAAGCAGAATAGATTCTTAGGAAGTAGAAATAGAGAGCTCATCTAAATTACAAATGATTTTTTATATAGGCTTTAGCTGGTTTTATAGCAGACTACAAGGTACAAACTGAATCCTCAATAGACTAGGGAAAACATAGCAAAAATTTTCTTTTGAGCAATAAAATAAATGAATGTATGCATACTGTATTCTCTCCACATTGCATGGTTGAATAGAAATTTGATTTAAAAGGAATTGATAATTCACTCTTATCTCAGTTATCAGGCCAAGTAATTTATATTCCTAGGACTTTTATTTGCACGTGTGTGAAAAATTATAAAATATCTCAGTTATCAGGCAAAGGACTTTATATTCCTGGGAATCCACTTGTTTTTAACACAGAACTTAGATTAGTAGCTCTTAAATTTTCCTAATTATCAGAAAAACCTAAAGTCTTATACAAAAATGTAGATTCCCTACAAACACCAATATTGAAAGCTCCAGAGGAGAATCCTAAGAATCTGTATTTTTAGCAAAAGCTGTTAATGATTCTGATGGAAAGAAAGACAAATTGGGAAAACATTAGGTTAAATGATGTGTAAAGTAAGTGCCATGCTATTGAATGTCACAATATATTTTAAAAACTTATTGAGATGAATTTCTTGAGATGAATAAATGTGACAATTCATTCTAGCTTATCTCCTAAATAGCATCAAGGACCCTATATTCTCTCTTTAAATTTCATTACAAAGATGCTAACTTAAATGCAGTCAGTGGAAGGTAGCTGAATTATAAAAAATGATGATGTGTCAAACAGTTAATAAGAGCTTTTGTTAATGGTGAAGATTTAATCTGTGCTTTTAGTTCAGTAGAAAGGAGAGGGTGTCAATACAGTATCCCTTTGTAGTTGGTAGACAACTGACTATATTAGTTTGCTGATACTATCTCAATAGAATATTCCAGACCTCTTTCCCTCTACTTTATCTTCTTAGCAAACACTTCTATCCTTCATTTTGTTCAAGTAGATTTCCTTTCCTGATAACCATATTTTGATAACCAGCTAGCATAAATATTCAGATACATGTAGAGTTATATTTTCATTTTGTATTAAGTAACTGGCATTTTGTTTTATGGTTACGTTCCGGGGATATTGTCCAGGTCACTGAAGACCAGACACAAGCTGAATATACCCAGAGGGGGAGACACTATAAGAGGCTGACAAGAGGTGCTAGTGCTTATTTTCTTTTGCTGTAAAATGCCTGGGCATGAAGGGGAAAAAGCCTGGATGTAATTTGATCTGGAATTTCTGATCTAATGCTTTAAAGGGATTTCTGATTTGAGACACTGCTTGAGACAAACTCATCCTCTTAAATAGGAGCCTGGGGCAGTGGCTGGACACCAGAGTACAAGAACAAAAAAATAGAATTCAGGCTTATCTTGTGACAGATGAAGCTGAGATGATTGCTTGAATATTTACCCCAGGCATAACTGAGATAAAGGACCATCCTGTTGAGCTGCCAGATAATGCAATGAGAACGGTTTTGATAACTAATTCCCAGTTTTCAGGGAAAGTAGTATACTAATTTGTCATAATTGAATACTTAATTTTTATTTTTGTATGTACAAAAATATGATGCTTGATGAGTTTGGGAAAAGCATTGATAGACAATTTCATCAGTTTGATATAAAGGGATGCTCTATCACTTAGCTTAATATGAATATGTGGCTCTATACAACAGTGTGTTTCTTTTCTCTTCAGTTGTGTGGCTTACTGCCATCAAAAATCCCATTATACAAATGTGTATAGTGAGAAAGGCTGCCACCTGGTTTAGTGAAATTATGATGAAAGATGTTCAGCAAAACTTTGACCAAATATATAATCAAAAATACTTAATTTGCACAGCTAGTCTACATAGTGCCTAGGATCTCATGAACTGAAGATCCAGAAAGTTCTTGCAAATGGAATTTTTTTAAATAGAAAAGCCAAAAGGCTTGTTGGTTGTACTACCGCCACATCTTCACAAACTGAAAAAGAAATACAAAAAGAAAAGGCCTTAAGAAATTAATGACCCTCAACATGTTCAAAAACTAAGTTACTTCATTAAAAATATTCTCTTAACATTTATCACATTAATAAATCACATAAGTAATGAAATATCTCTTAAATATTCAAGGATAACTTGGGTTGCAAGGGCTTCCCAAGGTATGAACCACCAAAGAGATTTTACTCTAGATTTGTAGAATTAAAATTATCTATTTTTTTCAAGCAGTTAAGGAGTGATGTTTAGTTTCTATGTTAAAGGGTTTGCAACATTTATGAATATTCCTGTGTTCTTATTATTCTTTGGTCTTGTAAGGTCTGTTTTATATATATTAGCCTTATTGTAAGGAGAAATGTCTGTTATACATTTTGATGAGCTAAATTCCCCCACCCCCAAACTACATTATAATGTGCACATTATGTCACAGTTAATGTTCAACATACCCTCAAATACCATTTTGGGAATCAGAGGCTTAGGTGACACCAAAGTATTTCCACATGTAAGTAATAAAAAAGATAACATTAACATTATATTTTTATTTTCAAGAAAGTCAAATTTGAAGAGCAATTACAAAGTGGACAGGAACTTGACAATAAGAAACTTTAAAGTTACATTTCAAATGAAACACTGTAACTTTTAAAGAAGAAAATGTTATTAACAGCATTAATTTTGTTAAAATAAAAACTTTACCTACATTAAATTTAACATAATTTAATTGAGCAAGGAAAGATTCATGAATTGCGCAACACTCAGAACCAGGAGAAGTTCAGAGAGCTCCACCCAGTAACATGGGCAGGCAGTATTTGTAGACAGAAAAAGGAAGTGACATACAGAAACAGCTTGATTGGTTAGAGCTCAGCATTTGCCTTATTTGAGCATGGTGTGCTAAGGCCTTTGCTTTATATGAACATGGTTTAATCATTTGTGCTGGAGTTTGGCTGCTGTGATTGGCAGACACTCGGTTACAAGAGTATACTCTTTAGATTGCAGGTTGTTTACATACTAAGGTTGCTGTTTGCTATGTAGGGATTCAAAGTACTGACGTAATAACTGTGGAGGAAGCTTTAGGCCAAATTTAATTTAATCTAACAGTTTCAAAAGCAGGTGTTATTTTCACTAAAATGAGATTTTAAAATCTAAATTGAAAAAAGTGTTTATTTTGGAAAAACATTTATTATACAGAACTTGTTACTCTTGTAAGGGTCCAAAGTCAGTTACAAAATGAATATTAAGGTGCCATGAAAAAAAAATAGAGTGTGACACATGTAGAAAATGTTACATTATTATTATAGTGCTAACCACTTGGTAGATGTTACAATTTTATAGTAAGAAGTAATAGTTGTTTAAATATAAATAACTGTTTAAATTGGTTTTGTATTATTTGTATAGCTTCCGCTGTCATTTAACACCTATTGGTGACTATGTGATCAGTAAAAAAAGCAAGAAGCCTAGTAAAAGAGAACGTGAAAGTAAAAATTTGAAGCATTTGGACTTTTTAAACCAGTCAAGAATTAGACTCTTTGACTGTTTGGACATCATTTAAGCAATGGTCTTTCTATAGGCCTATGGATGAGTTATTTAAATTTTGTGGGTCTCATTTATTCAAATCTAAACTAAGAATTTTAGATTCTAAATGTTCTCTATGGACCCATTTAGTATTAAAATGATAGATTTTAAAAAATATGTTGTAAGACTGGCCACAACTAATAGCTATTATACACATATATAACATGTATGATGTACATGTATATCATATATGTGTATGTTTTAATTTATATATTATTTTATAATATAAATTTTATATTTTATATTATATATTATATTAAATATAATATTTACATGATATATAATATAAATTAAAACATATGTACACATGTGTTATATATGTCTCTGCACATACGCATATATATGCACACACATATGTGTCTGTATGTGTGTATATGTATTTCTTTTAATTCATCTAACAAATGAAATTGATATTACTCCTGATAGAAAGTGATGCTTGATAAATAACTGAAGATTGAAGGAAAGGACTTGGAAATGCAGGCATAAGTTGGGGAATGGAAAAAGGAGGACAATCATGGCAAAACTATATAAATGTAGGTAGAAATCAAATTAGAATCCAGGAACTAGGCCATGTAAGGAAGAGAAAGACACGGTTTCAAAATAAAAGGATGCAGGATTTATCAGCAGTTTAGATAGTAGTGTGAAATATTAGCGTAATTAGTATCTTTGGCACATTTTTTTTTTTTTTTTTGATAATTGTATGTCATGTAAAAACAGGTGGGATATGGCATGGCACCAAGCGTAACACCAACAGTTTTAGTTGAAAGGAGAAGTTTCATTTTTTCTAAAATAGATTAAGAGCTTATAATATGCTAGTTACTGTGCTGGATGCTGTGTTTGAAGCGCTTGTGTCCTTCAGCATCCCTTCTGGAGATTGTCCTTAAAGTCTCATAGAGAAGACAAACATTAAATGCACAAATACTTAACGTGATTATAAACTGTAAGAAGTTTGTAAAAATAAAAAGAAAATAGCCTCAGCTTGAGTGGTCAAGGAAGGCTTCTCTGAGGAAGTAACATCTAACCTGGAACTTCAGATACAATTTCTAATTCACAATAACTAATGGGTGGGTATATGGGACATTGAGCTGGAACAAAAGACAAATATGGGTTAATTAAGGTTTAAGTAGGGTTTAAATCTATCTTTTTATTTCTGCCTTAGGTCTACATCAGTGTTAAGTTGCTACATAGAAACATAAAAATAGGGGTAAATTTGGGATTTGGTGTCTCCTTTTACAAAGAGAATGAAAGGCATATGATTTTTTGTAGAAAGACTTGTATATTAAAATAATAAATTAGAGTTCAGCTCTTTTCTTTAAATATTACCTTTAATGGTATGGAAGACAAAATTAGTCTGATGGGAAAAAAATGACATTTAAGAATTTTAAAACTATGCTTCCTAAATAATTTAATTTTGGCATATGTGAGCCTATTGATTGGACAGTAGTACACTGTATTCTGTTAAAATCTTATTATGCCTTATGTCATTTTTAAATAATAAAAACACAATTAACTGAAAAATTTAATCAATAGCTCTGAACCTTCTTCACTTTTTTCTTGAATATCAACCAGACTTTTTTTCAATTAAATCCTTCTTTGTAACCTTTAGTCAAATAGGTTCTATATAATTTCTAGGATTGGAAAAACTGAGAATGATTAGTCCTCATTCACACAATATATGAGATGCTAAGTGGGTTACAGGGTATATGGGTTCTCAGAGGATACTTTAAAATAGCATGTGAGTGTGCAGAGTTTCAAGCAGCAAACTAATTTCAAGATGACCAACATTGATTCTTTTAAAAATTTACTTAGGCAGGTTTCAGGAAGGCATTGTTATATATTAGAGGCAAAAACAAAAATGTGCCCCAATTTTGGCCCTTTTTTGTGCATCTAAAAACACAGAGGAAAATGGAACTGTAATGAACTTTGTGGTTTGTGAATCCTTTAAAAACCACAAAAAGCAAATTAATCTCATATGACTTGAATGCCTAGAGATGATATGTGTGATGATATGTGTAATGTAAGACATTTGTTTACATTCCAAAGTAAAGATCAGCTCGCCACATCCTCCCTCTCTCTACCTATCTCTCTCTCAACGTGTGTATTCTCTTTCACTCAACAAGATTAGCAGAAATAATTCTCTGTAAGTAAAAAAAACATGTCTGAGGTTTTGAATGGCCCAATTTCTTAAATTGTTTTTGATTTCTCTTTTAATATTATTATTATTATTTACTGTCTGCCCTCAACACAGCAGAGGCCTTGATGGGAAAAGGCTTTGTGGGCAAGCAGCGGGTGGGTAGTCAAATCTGGAAGACTCTAACAAATGAGACTCCTTCCTTCAGAAGAGTATAAAATGAGACATGTTATAAGGGGAGGGGAGACTGAGTTGATTTAACCATTCCAATGTGCAGATCTATTAGAAAAGAATTAAGGGATCATAATGCTTCCACAAATGAAATATTTTAACCACGTAGCACCATCCAACTGCCCTGTTTGGAGATAATTCTCCATGGATTTCTTCTGTTTTGCACAGTTCAGCCATTGAGCAAAGGGCATATTTAAATGGTCTTTACCTTAAGACATTTGCTTACATTCCAGAGTAAAAATAAGCTGTTCTTGCCAGCTCTCTTTCTCTGGAGGGGAGAATGGGCAGACATGCCAGCAGCCTATTCCAGCTAGAGCCTCCTCATTTTGTATTCCTCTCGTATGGGTATGACTGTCTCACGTGCAGGTAAACATCCAGGCCTCCTCATGTTGCCCTGTGGAAATGGAGGGTACTTCTCTGGCTGTTGCTTTTTCCTGTCTTTCGGTATCAGGGATCTAGTGTCTTATATCAGTGTATATATATGAAATAGTTGCAAATTAAGTCATTAGCTTCCAAGTAGGGTAAAATCTCAGGCCCTTCATACTTTCTGACTTGAACTGCGCAAGGAATGGCAAACCCAAATAACTATGGGAAACAGGCATGGGGACATGAATTGAAAGAAGTAGGTGATATGGTTTGGCTCTGTGTCCCCCACTTAAATCTCATGTTGATTTGTAATTCCCAGTGTTGGGGGCAGGACTGGTGGGAAGTGATTGGATCATGGGGGCGGATTCCGCCTTGCTGTTTGCATGATAATGAGGGAGTTCTCATGAGATCTGGTTGTTTAAAAGTGTGTCGCACTTTCCCTCTTTCCCCTTCATTGTCTTCCTCCTACTCCAGCCATGTAGGAAATGCTGGCTTCCCTTTGCCTTCTGCCATGATTGTAAGTTTCCTGAGGCCTCCCAAGCCATGCTTCCTGTACAGGCTGTGGAACTGTGAGTCGATGAAACCTCTTGTCTTTATAGATTACCCAGTCTCACGTAGTTCTTTACAGCAATGTGAAAATGAACTAGTAAAGTAGGTGAAGTTTAAAATAATGAAAAGCAACTGACAACCTTGGTGTGGGAGCATAATAGGGAGGACTAGTGTCTGCAGCAGCTGAGAAGCAATGTCTTCTTGTGAGATATCCTACTTTTAAAATATTGGCAACCAATCTGACTCAAGAGCACTGATGGAGTTAAACTAAACTGTTATGGACTGGGTCCAGCCCAAGGGCCACCATTTAGTCTTCTCTATTGTAAATGGTGAGATAGTCAAGGATGGGGATGAATTTATTTCTTCCTGATAACCATGGAATCACTTGGCACAATGCCTAAGTAGGCACTCATTTTTCTTTTTTAAATCAAAAATTCTCAGCAAGCTATAAGCCAGACATTAGCTAAGAAGAAATACAATATAATGCCAAAAGATCAACATAAATTTTGTCATGATTTTGTTTCCCAAAATAAGAACACAGAATTGGTAGACATCATTTTTTTTTATCAGTAATCATCTTATAGTTCTTGACTACTTATCTATCTCAGCATTTTATATTGTCTCTATTGTTACCACAATGTTATTATTATCCATTCCTTTGCCCAGTTTCTCACACAGTTTTAACATGGCACTTATGACCCTTGTTTCATGATAAATGGTTTTCGTATGTCTACTATAGTAATTGAAAAACTCCAATTATTCTGCAGTTTTGTGTATGTGATAGAGTCAGCCACAGAGTTAGAATAATAAAATTTGTCAGGCCAAATCTAAGTTTTATTTCAAAGAGATTGGTTTCAGGGTTATGTAAACAATTGCAAACATGATTTATCCAGCAAATATTTCCCTCAGTATTGGCCTAAAAAGTTTGCAATTCTAAGCTGATTTTCTAAAAGCTCCCAATAATTGTAGGTTATGTGGTTAAATATTAGATAGTTGTCTGAATGTGTTTATAAGAGTTTACTTAACACCTTAGGTGTTAAAATGGGCTAAAAGAAACCTTTATGTAATGCCTTTCATTCTGTTTGTGCATTTTTAATTATTGGAAAATCCACTGAAAAATAAGTGCATATCATTAAGAAGTATAAGAGAGAGCATAAATATTTGTCCTCTAGGAAATTATAAGTGGATAGCAAGAGAAGATTGTTCATAGCCGAATTGAAGAATAGTTTGAGGTTCCTGAGATTACTATATGCCAGTTATAAAATGCCACACATTAAATTAGCAATTGAGAAAAAGACATGAAAGTAATAGACACATTGATGACTTATGGCAATAAGTATAGAATAAATGCTTTGTATTTGTTTATTGAGGTATAAGTTATATGTCAATTTTATCCTGTTTAGGTGAGCAGTTCTATGAATTTCAACAAATGTACAGTTGTCTTTTGGGATTCAGAGGATCAGCTCCAGGACTGCCCCCATGTAACTAAATCAGCACATACTCAAGTCCGGCACTGGGAACAAAATGTTGGCCCTCTGTATACACATCTTTCACAGCCACAGTATTTTTTATTGTGTTTGGTTTAAAATAAGCCACACATAAGTGGACCAAGGCAGTTCAAACTCATAATGTTTAAGAGTCAACTGTATACAGTTGTGTAAGCAACAACCACAGCCAAAATAGGGTATATCTCCACCATTTCCCCAAATCTTACATTTCCTGATACAGTCAATCTCCTCTTTTACACCCCCAGCTCCTGTCAACGCAAATCTGATTTCTTTCCCAATTGATATGGTTTGGCTCTGTGTCCCCCCCCAATCTCATCTTGAATTGTAAAAATCACCATGGGTCAAGGGTGGGACCAGGTGGAGATATGGGGGTGGTTTCCCCCATACTGTTCTAGCAAGATCTGATGGTTTTATAAGGGGTTTCACCCTTTGCTTGGGTCTCATTCTCTCTCCTGTCACCATGTGAAGAAGGACATGTTATCTTCCCCTTTTGCCACGATTGTAAGTTTCTTTTTTTTTTTTTTATTATGATACCTTAGGTTTTAGGGTACATGTGCACAATGTGCAGGTTTGTTACATATGTATCCATGTGCCATGTTGTTTTGCTGCACCCATTAACTCGTCATTTAGCATTAGGTATATCTCCTAATGCTGTCCCTCCCCCCTCCAACCACCCCACAACAGTCCCTGGAGTGTCTTGAGGCCTCCGCAGCCCTACAGAACTGTGAGTCAATTAAGCCTCTTTTCTTTGCAAATTACCCAGTCTTAGGCAGTTCTTTTTTTTTTTTTTTTGAGACGGAGTCTTGCTCTGTCGCCCAGGCTGGAGTGCAGTGGTGCGATCTCGGCTCACTGCAAGCTCCGCCTCCCAGGTTCACGCCATTCTCCTGCCTCAGCCTCTCCGAGTAGCTGGGACTACAGGCGCCTGCCACCATGCCCGGCTAATTTTTTGTATTTTTAGTAGAGACGGGGTTTCACTGTCGTCTCGATCTCCTGACCTCGTGATCCCCCCCTTAGGCAGTTCTTTATAGCAACATGAGAGTAGTCTAATACACCAATAATTCTAGCTTTTCTAAAATGGCATTAAAGGGGTTGACAAATGATACAGGCTTTTGAGTTTGGCTTCTTTCACTTACTATAATGCTTTTGAGGTTCACAGCTATTGTTGCGTACATCATTGTTCCTTTTTGTTACTGAGTGGTATTCTATTGTATGAATGTACTGAAATTTGCTTATCTGCTTACCAGCTGGGAGATATTTGGGTTGATTTGAGCTTTTGGAGATTATTAACAAAGCCTGTATAAACCTTGTTAATGGGTTCTTGTTTAGACACATCTTCATTTGTCTTGAATAAACAAATACCTACATGTGCATTGCCATCTCATATGAAAGTGTATGTTTAATTTTATAAGAACCTGCCAAATTAGTTGTATTAATATGGCTGTGCCATTTGGGATTGTCATCAGGAATGCATTGGAGTCCCAGTTGCTCCACATAGAATATGTGCTTTTTATAAATTTTAAACTAAAATTTCTGCCTCAAATGTAATGTATCTTCATATAAAATACATTATATTTGAGACAGAAATTCTTGTTTAAAGTTTATAAATTTATAATATATCTGAAAATACATTATATTTATAAAACATACCAATTTTTAATGTATCTGAAGATACATTATATTAAAAACTGATATGTTATATTGGAATTGGGTAATATTTTACAAATACATGATAGCTAAATTGAAAGTAAGCAGCAGGTTGAATTAATTCCATTTCTCTTATGGGTTAATGGGGCCTAAAACATGTGTTTGTGTGTGAGGACAATCGTTTCTATATCATTTAAAATTTTTGGTCAGTCATTCAGTTTCCTGAATATATAGAAGGTTGAGTTCAGGAAAGTTGCTAGAGCCTCGTTAATGTTTAAGCCTCAAAGTTCCAACGTGGTTGCCAAGGCCAGTCTGTCTTTACATGGAGCAGGCGGCAGCCCCTGCAAAGAACAGCTTGGATGAGCTGGTTTACTTCATAACATTTCCAAGACGATGATAGTTCTAATATAAGTAGAATTGGCCTGTACAGATAAGGCAGGTCATTTAAACTAAACTGGATTTTCACTTCCCCTTTGAGGCACTCCGTAAGGTACCAATGGGACTTAGGAGTAAAATTCGGCTTCCCTAATTTCCAGAATAGCAATACTATCTTACATACAATGTATAATGCTTGTGTTTTGATAATCTTCTATTCGTTCTTGGGGAAAAAAAACACCATAAATGAAAGTGACATTTTCATAATAGAGGCATTTGGGTTTATTCTTTTGGTGGTCATTTTCTTAGGACTAGTATTTTAGAATAATTTACCAAGCTTTTTTGCGAGACCAAGATACAGAGTTAAAGTAGGGTTAAACCTTAACAGTCATAACTTTGTTCCTGAAGTGTGATTATTATCAAAAAGTCTTTTAAAAATGCTTTTCTTAAATATTCAAAAGAGATTGAGACTATCATACAAATGGACAATTTTAGTTTCTCAAATTGTAATTGTTGTTCATTAATTCTCAAGAATGCTAACATTTAGAGGTTAGCAAATTGAAGATATTTTGGTAAAAATTATGATTTAATTATGTATTAGAGCAAACCCAACTGTCTTCTGTCTTGGATTGTTTCTGTCTTCCCGTTGGCTTTGAATGCAGATAGAAACAATATTAAAATACTTCTCATGCAACGTGAAGTAAACTCCAAAAGAAAAATGCCTTGAGCAAATCACATTCTCTAATCTGTTATGGCCCTC
Organism: Hylobates moloch; assembly: GCF_009828535.3. Taxonomy (NCBI): domain Eukaryota; kingdom Metazoa; phylum Chordata; class Mammalia; order Primates; family Hylobatidae; genus Hylobates; species Hylobates moloch. Next base: position 18,928,066 of record NW_026652277.1, read on the forward strand.
TCTGGGTTACAGAATTTTGTCTGAAATTTTCATAAATAGCCAATTTTTTAATTTGTGACTATATAAAGACAGTAAAAAGTCTTGGAACAATTGACTCCAAACACCAGAAAGGAGCTATGAATGTGTATATATCCCTAAAGCTTGTTTACAGCTACTTATATGTACAACAACCTCACTCTCTATGAAGTGGGATGTTAATATCAATTTTCTATTCCTTCTCATTAATAAGATAATGATAATCATGAGGAGTGAGGCCAAGTCACTAGTATTTATTTTTATTTACCCTAGTTTCTTCTTTCTCTTGCTGTTTCTTCTAAGCAATTTGTTAGCATGTTCTGTGTTGTATTGCAGTGGGATTTACATATATTGGTGCAGGACATTTATTAGTGATTAATTTATATTTGTGCCTTTTCCCCAATTGTTCACCCAACTCTGTTTTTAAAAATAAAACAGAATACGTTTTTCTGTAGTATGTTCTTTCAAATTATGTCTGCTAGTTTAGGTTTATTGAAAATAATTTTATGATTTAGGACTAAACATTCTTTACACATTTTTGTTTTCTTTGCCTATAATGCCTTTCACTCATGATGGTGGTAGGGAAAAAGGATTCATTTTTACGTTTGGAGAGACTCATTGTAAAACATCAGGACACTTCCTGTATAACACCATTAAATGTTGTTCAAACAATGTCAGGTGGACTAGTTCTATGCAGAAACATTTCCCAAATTAACTAATTTCCTTAGTAACAAATCAGGGAGAAAATCCTGGTAGACCTCAAGAAAAAGTAGAAAGTTGGGGAAAAGTGTTAAGAGGTTTGAGGTCAGCAATTTGACCTTTTAAAACTTTATTTCTCAAGGAGGATGTCAACAAATAATGTATTTGGTAACACTGAATGAAGGCTAGAGCTTGAAAAGTAAAACTTCAACTCCCACATACAACATCTGTGGGGAAAATGAAATGAAAACATACGTTCATATAAGAATGGGAAAACAATGTATTTTTCTAAGTTTGAGTTTGCTAGAAGTTCTTTATTATTAAATTCTGCTGGAATTCCTAGTAAGCATGCAACACATTTGCATAAGTATTAAAACAATTCATCATGATTAATTCTGTTACAGTAAATCTCAGCCCTAATCACAACCTACCATATGCTACAGTGGTTTGTCTATATGTGGTATCTCATATTTTACTAGGTTTTGGTGGAACTGCAGCTCCTGTAGCAGCACAAATGTCATCTGACTTCACTGTGATTAATGTGGCCCTGAAGGAGATCTAATCACAATTAGCCAATTTCATAGAATGTTACAGAATCACTGTCATGTGAGAAACATTTTAAAGCCCTTAAAACTGTATATCCTAGCAAGCAACTCTGGTAGAAAATCTAGGAAGATGAGGAGGTTTAACTTGGGAAACAGATGACCCAGGGGGATCAGGGGACAATTATTTGCCTTCAAATACTTAAAGGACCAGAAGAGAACAACACAAATCTAGAACTAATGGCTGAAAGTTATAGGGCAGTGGATATCAATCTAATATACTGATCAAAAATGGAAACTCATCAGAAACGCAGTGAGCTGCATGGGTATAATAGGCTCAATGAAGTATGGAGGTTTCTGTTACTAGAAGTATTCAAGGCAAGATGACCACTTATGGAGACTACTGCAAAGTAATTTTTTAATGGCACAGAAGGTTATATTCGGGTAAATTTTAAATTCTCCTTAAATCCATTCCATAACTTAATTTCCTTTACCACATAAACATTTCTTATTTTTATTTTTTTAGTTATTGTTGGAGGCTTCAGTGGGAGATGGCTTCACTGGAGATATTGCGATTGATGATCTGTCATTCATGGACTGCACCCTCTACCCTGGTAAGAGAGAACATTTCAATTTGGGGTTATTTCTAAATCTGTTTACTTGGAAAACTTCCAAGGAAATCAATATTTCATTTCTACAAAGTTTCCAACATGACCTTGCTTTTGTTCTTTTTCTCAAATCTATTAACTCTGGAAAAGATTTTTTTTAGATCCTTGCTAGTAATTAGTTTTAAAGTGTCAAACATAGTCAAGATGTTTGAATCACTTATGTCTATGTCTTATCACATGCAAAATACTAGAAAATCATGTCTGAAGTTAAAATGTAATTCCATTATATTTAAGGAGTTACAATAACCAAAACATTTGCCTTATAATTACATCGCATTGGATGCTTTATTAACGTCTCAGTTTACTCTCAGGAAGCACTTCAAATATTTCTAACAACTGTTGTCAACCGTTTCCTCACTATATTATGGATTTATGTCTATTAAAATGACATAAATGACATATTTTCCAGATATATATCAATTTTCAAACTTGCCCCTAATTCCAGACTCATATACTCACTACCTACTCAACAGCTTAACCTGGGTGTCTAGAAGGCATCTTAAAGATAATGATAGAAAATATCCTAAAATAAACACAACCCAGGCCTTGAATAATGTTATGAGGAGAAACCCATTCTGAGAAGTGCATAGTGATCTAAGAAGACTGGTTATTAAACTAGTGGAGGTTGGCACTCAGACTGAGAGCGCTTAGAGTGCACGACAAGAGGGAACATGATCTCCTCCCTGGAGTGATCAGAGTCTGGGACCCAACAACATTCTCAATTGCTGAAAACTTAACATCCATCCCTGCTCTATCATCTTAGCCTCATTGGTCAGTGGAGCACCAACTCCATCCCAGGCAGAGTCAGGGGATGGGGCTGATTCCAATCTTTTCAGTTGCAGCTATGTGACATAGCTCTGATCCTACCCACCACTCAGCATCCTAACAGGATCGGTTGGTGTCACCACTCTGTGTCATGGTTTTTCACAGAACTCTGGAGACAGCCAAATCCCCTCTTGAAGGCCAGTAAAACAAGAGGCAGAACTGAACAAATTTACCCTTACCTCTCCATGCTTAAAAGTGAATTCCTGATTACCAGTTGCCTCTCAATCCTGTGACTCCTGTATACCTCTCTATCTCAGCAAATGACAGTTTATGTCTAGCTGCTTATTCCATATTAACAAATCTGGTTTATAGTAACAAATTTGGTTTAGTACCCACTCCTCATTGCCCTCACCACTTTACCCGTGGTCTAAGCAACCAGTGTCTATGCATGGATTATTGCAATTGCTTTTTAAATGATCTATCTGGTCCTACCCTTGAGTGCTATATTCTGAAAACAGCAGCCCACATGTTCCTTTTTAAACTTAGATGAGATTAGGCCGTTCTATTGTCAGAACCTTCCTATGACTTTCTATCTCATTCAGAGCAAACCTGAAACTAATGATAGCTTCCAAGGAATAAATGACTAACCCCTTATACCTCCTGAATTCACCTTTCACCAGTGTATATCTCATTCACTTTTCCCTACTACAAAGGCCTCTTAGCTAATACTTGAGCACTTCAGCCAATTTATGGTGTATTAGTCCATTCTCACACTGCTAGTAAAGACATACTCGAGCCTGGGTAATTTATAAAGAAAGGTGATTTAACTGACTCACAGTTCTACGTGGCTGTGAAAGCTTCACAATCACGGCAGAAGGTGTGAAGGAGGAGCAAAGTCACATCTTACATGGCACAGCCAAAGAGAGTGTGTGCAGGGGAACTCCCCTTTATAAAACCATCAAATCTTGTAAGAGTTATTCACTTTCACAAGAACAGTGTAGGAAAGACCTGCCCCGTGATTCAATTACCTCTCAATGGGTCCCTCCCATGACATTTGGGAATTATGGGAGCTATAATTCAAGATGAGATTTGGGTAGGGACGCAGCCAAACCATATCTATGGTTAGGGCTTTTCCATCTGCTTTCCCCTCTTGCTGGAACAGGTTTCCCACAGATGTCTATCTGACTCCCTCGCTTACTTCCTTCTGGTCTCTGCCAGAGTTTCTTCTTCAGGGAAGCCTCTTCTGAGCACAACACACACACAGTTTCTTTCTTATCTGGCATTTTCTATTTCTATTCCTGGTGTTATTTTTCTCCACAATACCTATCACCCTTATAGTTAAATTTCTATTTTCCCCCATAATGATGTTAGTTGCATGGGAGCAGGTGTATCACCTCTTCACTGTTTAATCTCCAATACCTACAACAGTATTTGACACGTACTAGTACTCAACAAATATTTGTTGGATGGATAAGGAGGTAGAGGAATGTCAATAATTTTAGGTGTTTTATATACTCTCATTATATATTTTAGTTGTAGTTTTAATATTATTGCTAAAATATTAAGTATTTCTATGTGCCAGATACTATATGTCAGTCAGCTTTTGTTGAAAGCCAAGTCTCACTAGCTTATGACTACATTTATTTCTTGCTCTGAAGTGTGTGGGTTGGCATAGAGAATAAGAGCAAAGACATAGATAGACCGACAGATAGATGGACAGACTGATAGATCTTAATCATAAATCTGTGTAATTTTACATATCTCTAAGCTATGTATCTCTGTTTCACGTGGTCCTGTCTCTCTGAGACCATGGCTAAAAGACCAAGTCCCTATTTGACACATTTTGTAGAGGATGGAAAAAAAAGCATATTTGAAATTTCAGTTGGAACATGGTATACATCTCATTGTGTCTGTTCATGTTCATTATCCATTGTTCAGATCCTAACAATGGGACAGAGAAGTGTTTTCTACCTACAGGGAGCTCAGCAAGGGTAGGGGAGATAGAAAATCTTTACAAGAAAGAGAGGTGATATGTAGGGACAATATTACAACTGGCCATTCATGCGTATTTTATCTTACTTAATCTTACAATGTTTTAAGAGTCTAGAAGAGTGCCTGGTCCATCACAGGTGAATAGATGTTATATGTGGGGCAGGATTAATGCCTTTATTATACTAATTTTATGGAGGAAATTGAAAAGGAGATAACCTGCTCAAGGGTACGTAGCTGTAAAGTGGCAGAACGCAGTCACTGCTTCTTGGAACCATAATGTTCACCACTAGTAATATAGGGCTCATCAAACACACTAAACCTGAAAGGAAGAGGCTACAATCTCCAATTTACAGATATGAAAAATTAAAGAGCATAAATAGCGTGGATGAGAATAGAAAATTAAGGACTGGATTGTGATTTTACATAAGCTGGTCTGATTTCAATGGTGAGGGCTTTCCCCACATTGCCCCCAAATCTGAGATTAGAGAGAATCACTGTGACTTCAGAGTCAGAAGAGAACAAAAAAAGAACACAGAAAAGAAACATGAGTCACCATTGAAACTATTGTTGCCCTAATTATCTGGCTGAATCCATTCTGTGGCTCACAGTTCCAAGGGGAGGTAAAACAGCTGCTAGAAGCATAGGCAGAGATGGGAAATATCAGTTACTGAGTGTTGGTCCCAATTTTCTGTTTCAAGTTTTGGAAGAAAAATAAAAAAACTTTAAAAACTGTATGAGCTGTGTTTTTTGCATTGGCTTCATAACAAAATAAACTATGGGTCAAAACCACAAGGCTTGTTGAATCCATAGGTTTGATAAACGAATTTGATAAAGGCATCTTGCCATAAGATGAAACAAAAATAAAAATTGGGCTCTACATAAAAAAAAAGTTACTCTTGATGCTTTCCAGTCATTTTTTTTTTTTTCATAGCATCATGTTATCTGAAGTAAGAATCATGCTTGTAACTTCACTAAGGGGCATTGATTTCCTTTTAATATTAACTGATTATTTGTTGATAGCATTTTTCTTCCTTGGCCAATAAAACAAAGCAAAATAAATAAAAACTCAAAGTCACATACACACAAACCAAAATGTTGACCTAATCCCCAAGATGTGGGTTTCTATCTTACCTACAACTTTTATTTTATAGAAAATGACTGAACAGTAGCTTATTTTACTTTTCTTTGGTACTTCAAAATCAACCTTTTCCCCTTATGCCTGCCTTGTAATTTTAATGAAAGCAGTGTTCTCCAGCAACCTGGGCTTGAATTTCCACAGTCGTCTTTGACTGTCTTCTTAAACTTCTTTGGTTGCAAATTCCACTGACTACAACCGCAAGATATTTCTCAGACCTGCTGTTTTTTCCATTACTCTAATTCAAGACAGTGTTGACTTGAATGAAAAAGAAATATTAAATCAAAAATGTTATTAATATTCCCCAATAGTTTTTATGCCCTTAAATTAGTTTATTTTTACTTTGTCTTAAAACATCATCATTTGCTCTTCCAAGTCTTCTCTCTCATACTCTGAGCTATAGCTTTTTTCTAATTTAATTTTCAAATCATTCTCAGTTATGAATTATACCTGATTTGTTTCAATACTTTTGTAATATTGTTAATTTATTTTTCCTACTTTATTAAGATATAATTGGCAAAAGGGTATACAGTCAAGGTGTACAATATGATATTTTGACATGTCTATGTATTATGAAATAGTTACCACAATCAAACTATTAATAATTAACACATTTGTAACCTCATATAGTTACCCATCCTCTGTGTGTGTGTGTGGTAAGAGAACTTGGCCGGGCCCGGTGGCTCGTGCATGTAATCCTAACACTTTGGGAAGCCGAGGTGGGCAGATCACCTGAGGTCAGGAGTTCAACACCAGCCTGGTCAACATGGTGAAATGTCTTCTATACTAAAAATACAAAAGTTGGCTGGGCATGGTGGCACACACTTGTAATCCCAGCTACTTAGGAGGCTGAGGCAGGAGAATTGCTTGAAACTGGGAGGTGGAGGTTGCAGTGAGCCAAGATCATGCTACTGAACTCCAGCCTGGGTGACAGAGCAAGACTCTGTCTCAAAAACAACAACAACAAAAAAAGCACTTAAGATCTACTCTCAGCAAATTTCAACTGTACAATATCTTACTGCTGACTATAGTCACCAGAACTTACTCTTCTGATAACTGAAAATTTGTACCATCTTACCAACGTATCTCCATTTCTTTCATCCCTCAACCTCTGCTAACTACCTCTCTACTCTGTTCTGTGAGTTCAACTTTTAGATTCCTCTTATATGTGCAATCATGCAGTATTTGCTTTCTGTGTCTGTCTTATTTCACTTAGTGTAATAGACATGGCATTATTCTAATTTCATAATGACAGGATTTCTTGATTTTTTTAAAAGCTGCATAATGTTCCATTGTACATATATGTTACATTTTCTTTATCCATTCTTCTATCTCCATACATGTAAGTTGTTTCCCTATTGTGGCTATTGTGAATCATGCTGCAATGAACATGGGAGTTCACTGGAGTCCAGATGTCTCTTTGAAATAGTGATTTTATTGCCCCTGGATATACACCCAGAACTGGGATTGCTGGATCATGTGGATAGTTACATTTTAAATTTTTTGAGCCACCTGCATACTGTTTTTCATAATGGCTGCATCAATTTACATTCCTACCAACAGGTGTAACTGTTCCCTTTTCTCCACATTTTCACCAACACTTGATATCTTTTAACTTTTGATAATAGACATCCTAACAGATGAGAGTTAATATCTCATCGTAGTTTTGATTTGCATTTTCCTGATCATTACTGATAATGAGTGCCTTTTCATATGCCTGTTGTCTATGTCTTCTTTGGAAAAAAATGTCTATTCAGGTATTTTGCCCCTCTTAAAATTGGATTATTTTTTGTTGTTTTTTGTTTTGTTTGTTTTTGCTGTTGAGTTGTGTAAGTTTCTTACGTAGTTTGATGTTAACTTCTTATCTGTTAGATGGTTTGGAAATACTTTCTCTCATTGTGATTTTTGTACATGATGTAAGATAAGAGCCCAATTTCATTTTGCTTTGCATGTGGATATCCATTTATTTAACACCACTTATTGAAGAGATTATTTTTTCCCATTGTGTATTCTTGTCACTTTTTTTTTTATAGATTACTTGACTGTATATGTGTGGGCTTATTTCTGTGCTTTCTATTATGCTCCATTGGTCCATGTTTCTGCTTTTATGCAAGTACCATGCTGTTTTGATTACTACAGCATTGTAATATAATTTGAAATCAGGAAGTATGATGCCATCAGTTTTTTTCTTCTTGTCCAAAATTGCTTTAGCTATTTGGAATCTTTTGTAGTTCTCTATGAATTTTTGTCTTAGAGACAAAGATTTGAGGATCTTAGAGGAAAAGCTTGTAGCTTTTTACCATTGAGTGTGATGTTAACTTTGGGCTTGTACAGGGGTTCGCTTTTACCCACATCCTCCCAATACTTGTTTAAAGGATTTAAGACTGTTAATGTATTGAGGAGCATTTCTTCTATTCCTAATTTGTTTGGAGTTTTTATCATGAAAGGATGTTAAATATTGTCAAATGCCTTTTCTACATTTATTGACCTGATCATAAGATTTTAAGCCTTCATTCTGTTAATGTTATGTATCACATTTATTAATATTCATATGTGTTGAACCATCTTTATGTCCCAGGGATAAATTCCACTTGGTCATAATATATGATCCTTTTACACTGTTGTTGAAATCAGGTTGCTAGTATTTTATTGAGGATTTTTGCATCTATATTCGTCAGTCATATTGGCCGGTAATTTTCTTCCCTTGTAGTCTCCTTTTCTGGCTTGGAATCAGGCTGAATTTTTTTTTTTTTTTTTTTTTTTTTTTTTTGAGATGGAGTCTCGCTCTGTAGCCCAGGCTAGAGTGCAGTGGCGCGATCTTGGCTCACTGCAAGCTCTGCCTCCCAGGGTCATGCCGTTCTCCAGTCTCACCCTCCGGAATAGCTGAGACTACAGGCGCCCGCCACCACGCCCAGCTAATTTTTTGTATTTTTAGTAGAGACGGTGTTTCACTGTGTTAGCCAGGGTGGTCTTGATCTCCTGGCCTCGTTATCCGCCTGCCTCAGCCTGTCAAAGTGCTGGGATTACAGGCGTGAGCCACCGCGCCAAGCCCAGGCTGATCTTAAAAAATGGAAGTGTTTCTTCCTCTTCAGTTTTTGGGAGAGTTTGATAGGGATTATTATGAATTCTTTAAATGTTTGATGGAATTTAGCAGTGAATCCGTCAGGCCCTGGACTTTTCTTTGGTGGGAAATTTTTGGTTAATTATTCAATCTCATTACTCATAATTAATCCGTTTAGATTTTTTTTTATTTCTTATTGATTCCATCTTGGCAGGTTGTATGTTTCTAGGAATTTATCCATTTCTTTAATGCTATTCAATTTCTTGAAGTATAATTGTTCATAGCAGTCTCGTATGATCCTTTGTATTTCTGTGGCATCAGTTGTAATGTCTGTTTCTGATTTTATTTACTTGCGTCTTCTGTTTTTATTATATCTAAAGGGTTGTTAATTTTATCTTTTCAAAAAATTAATTTTCAGTTTCATTGATCTTTTTATTTTTTTTCTTCATTGCCATTATTTTTGCTCTGATCTTTATTAGTTCCTTCTTTCTATTAACTTGGAGCTTAGTTTGTTCTTTTTCACGTTCCTCGAGGTATAAAGATAGAATGTTTATTTGAGATGTTTTTTATTTCTGAATTTTTTTTTATTTTTTAGGTATTTAGTACTATAAACTTTCCTCTTAGAACTGCTATTGCTGTATCTCATAAGTTTTGGTATGTTGTGTCTCCATTTTCATTTATCTCAGATTTTTTATTTCATTTTGATTTCTTCTTTGACCTACTGGTTTTTAAGGAGTGTGTTGTTTTAATTGCCGTGTTTGTGAATTTTCCAACTTTTCCCCTGTCATTGATTTCTAGTTTCATACCATTTTGGTTAGAAAAGATGCTGGATATGACTTCAAACTTCCTGATTTGTTAATGCTCGTTTTGTGGCCTAACATATTATCTATCCTGGAGAATGTTCTGGGTGCTCTTGAGCAGGTGTATTCTGCTGCTGTTGAATGAAATGTTTTGTATATGATTGTTAGGTCAATTTGCTCTAAAGTATCATTTAAGTTCAGTGTTTCTTAATTGATTTTCTGTCTGTATGATCTATCCATTGTTGGAAGTGGGATATCAAAGTCCTTTACTATTAGTGTTTTGCTGTCTCTTTCTCCCCTCAGATTTATTAATATTTGCTATATATTTGGGTTCTCTCATATTGAGTACATGTATATTTATAATTATTATATCCTCTTGATTAATTGCTATATATTTATATAATTACTTTTTTGTCTCTTTTTACCATTTTTTACTTAAAGTATATTTTGTGTTATGTAAGTCTAGCTTCCTGTGCTCTTTTTTGGTTAGCATTTGCATGGAATGTGTTTTTTGTTCCTTCAGTTTTAGTATATCTGTGTCGTCAAAGTGGAAGTGAGACTCTTGTACGCAGCACATTGTTGGATTTTTTTTTTATCCGTTAAGACATTCTTTGTCCTTTTGTTGTAGAATGTAATTCACTTACATTTAAAGTAATTATTAATAGGTAAGGACTTACTATTGCCATTTAAAAATTCCTTTCTATCTGTTTCGTAGATCTTTTGTTTCTTTCTCTCTTGCTATCTTCCATTGTGATTTGATGATTTTCTGTAGTGGTATGCTTTGATTGCTTTCTCTTTACCTTTTGTGTATTTACTGTAGGTTTTTGCTATGTATTTAACACAAGGCTTACAAAAACCAGCTTATAGTTACAACAATTCATTTTAAGCTGATAAAAACTTAATTTTAATTCCATACAAAAATCCTACACATCTTCCTACTGCAACGTTTATGTTTTTAATTTCACAATTTACATCTTTTTATATTTATAATATTTAATAATTCTAAATTCAGAATACAGAATACACACTAGTACTGTAATGATAATATGTAAATCACTTATAACTCTAAATACTAAAAGATAAATGTTATTAAAAATAACTATAGCATCAGTAATTTGTTAATGGATATGCAGTATGTAAATACATTCTTATTTTTAATCTAATCCATTAGGCAAAATTAATTACATTTCCATTAGGAACTTAGCCATAGTTCTTTGCATAGCTGTAAAATGATGTTGTCATTTTACATTGTTGTCTATTACCTGAGGAGACCACGGTGAGGAATGATGACAAAGTTAAAGATATTTCCTTATATCTTGAATCAGATCTTCAGATTAGATTAGGAACTGCTCTGAGACATTTATAATAAAAAGTGTGTATCTCAAAGGAAGTATTTGCTTTTCATTATTCTTTCTGTCCTTCATTAGAAGGGCCAGAAGTATATTTTCTTCAGCTGAACACATATGACAGGAATTTTCTTTCTTGCACCAAGGATTAATGGTGAGATAGCTGGTTTATTTAGAAAAACAAAACATCGACTACATCACAAAATACTGTCTGCAAATGGAAAAATAATTTATGCGCTCTTTATTCTCTTTTAAACTTTCAGATTTCAGCATGCACATTAGAATTGTTACTAAAATTATTAGTTATTAGAATGTAAGTATTATATGAATATCCATTTTTACATTATTAGTAGTATTTTATTTTCCCCAGGATAACTGTTACTAAAGCAGTGGCACATTGTACAACTGATGATGCCTTCAGATTGATAAAATACGGTGACTATTTTAAGGATGCTTAACATGATTTTTATGATGTCCTCCCCCATCCCTCACACATTAAATGTGTTGTTTTCTTGTTGTTGAACTGGGTTGATTACATTTTTGGCATCCCTTCTCATTAGCCTCAATGTCTCACCAGCTTTATTTACAGATGGTGTTTAAGTCTTCCTTTATTCTGCAGAGATGAATGTTCGTTTCAGTGTGAATCAAAAAGCAAGGGGAACAATGCAAATACTATTGGCTTTACTTTTAAGATATCACCTGCAGCTTTTCATCTTCTAATATGCTGTTTGTCTCAGAATAATATTTGTCTCAGAATAATAAACTACATGAAAGCACTGTGTTTTGAAATATGACTTTCTTTTGTATTATTCTAAAGGAGGTGTAGACTCAGAAGAAAATACCAGATTATTGGAAAGTTTTGCAGTTTGATGTAAGATTTCAGGGGAAAAATAAACAAATTTGAGCCTTGGTGATTGCAATCTTAAATATTCTGGTTTTAGCTTCTTTGGTATAGTCTGTAAAGTGATTTAGCATATATACAGGAAAGAAAAATTTGGCCAAAGTCTGCAGTATGTTCAATTAACAGTTTTATTGTGTTCTTAGAAAATAAAATTTAACAAATTATTCACTTAACTTATTTTAAAGTTAAAACTTCTACATTGTCTTACATTCTCTCTTAATTGAGAGAAATGCTAAATGTTAAACATGGAGAAGTTTGTCTAAATGATTAGTTCACAGCTTGGAAATTTTCCATCTGCTACTTCAGTCATTTGTAGTCGCATTCAAATATAGTAGAATACCTGTAAATATGGAGAATGTCATTGAATCTTTGTTATAAAGCAAAAGTATTTCAAAAATTGCTGATTGGCTACCGGAGACAGAAAAAAAAACTGCATAGTTTGTGGCAAACAGCTATAACATAGTTGTTATAATAATATCCAAAGAATAGCTATGCTTTCATAAAACCTTTTCACCTAGAAAGTGTATCTAACACAGACACTTCAATAAAATCATACTAAACATAGTTCTTTCAGCTTGTGAGTATAACTCCAAGTTATTGTACTAAGTAAAATAGAAGAAATGTATGATATTCCCCAAAAGCTGTAGATAAACATTTTAAATTTTCTAAAGAGACTGTTTAAGATTCAAGTACGCTTTTAGATTTTTATGTTAAATATATTTCTTAACTCAAAAAGTCACAGGGAAAACATATGCATTGTTATCTACAGATAGATATAAAGTACAATGATTCATATTAGTCAAGCAATTCATTAATCATATGTCTAAAGTTGGTAATAATTTATCAAGGACTAGAGATGTTAAAATGTTGGTTTCATTTGCTTAATTATCAATGTGGGAATGGGTGTAGGGAGGGAAGTCTAGTATAAAACAACTTGGAAGATCTGTTTTACCAGAGAGAATATATTAGTGTGGCCTGAAGTTTATCATATTTGTTACAGTGAATTCACAGAGCGAGGAGTTAGATCACTGAGTCCATTTGGAGCCTGAGACACCTACTTATGAAATCTTCCACATGACAGATGTGCAGGTAGTTTGGTTCCCCTGTGGCTCAGGGATGTGGAAGAAGATCAGATCAAATCAAATCAGACTAATCTCTGCTTCTTAGTGAGTGCAAACTTCAGTCATATGCATTTCATCTTTTCAATTTTTGTTTCATCTGCGAAGCTTTTAGTGTTCTTTGTTTAAAGAGACTTAAATCTATCATTGCTACCAACTTTAGCCTTATTCTAAGCAATTATAGGCCAACAAAACCCTATAAGCTTTGTAATGAGTTGAACATTTGCCCCATTCCACAATTCATATATTGAAACCTTAATACCCATTGAGATGGTATTTGGAAGTGGGGCCTTTGAGAGGTAATTTGGAGTAGATTAGGTCATGAGGATGGGGTTCTTTTGATGGGATTAGTGCTCTTACAAAAAGAGGATGAGACAGGAGCTCTCGTGCACTCAATCGCTCTCTTGCTCTCTCTTTCCATATACTGCGTAGTCATTTCTAGCATCACCTGAGTTAAGAGTGTGATACTTTAGAAAATACTCTTCTAATTATTTGCAAAGTTAAATGAGTTGACCTCATGTCCCTTAGAGGAAAGTCTAAACAATGTGTGAGGACCAGAGAGTCCGTCAGGAATCTTGCAGTCCTTGTCATGCCTCAGTAACATGTGAAGAATTGGCCTGACCATGTTTCTGGATTCTGTTTAACTTCCACATCACAGAATCTGTGAAATCAGTTGCAACTGCATCTTCCCAGTTACAACCACCACCAATTGCAAAGTTCAGTTCCAGAAGAAGAAACGCTTTTCTCATTTAGCTCTTTTAGTGCTCTTCTCTTCAATGCAAGACATTGGACTTACTTGGTTTGTAAAATTTCCTCATTCTGGTGGAGTAATAAATAAGGAAGTAATGAGAATAGGACTAAGAATTATAAACTCTTACAATGTTTTTGCTTAGAGTAGTTGTCCTTTTACTTATTCTCTGAAACCTTTTTAAGATAAAAATGAATTGTACTTTTCCTGTACTTTTCCTCAGTTATGAACTCATTGGTCTCTCTTTGAAGTCATCCAACTCATGTCCATGATTTCTCTCTAATGATCATTCTCTAGTTAAGTTGAAATCAGAACTAAAGATGCAGTTCAGACTGCTGGTTTTGCTGAGCGCGGTGGCTCAAGCCTGTAATCCCAGGACTTTGGGAGGCCGAGGCGAGTGGATCACCTGAGGTCAGGAGTTCGAGACCAGCCTGGCCAACATTGTGAAACCCGGTCTCTACTGAAAATACAAAAAAAATTAGATGGGCATGGTGGTAGGTGCATGTAATCCCAGCTACTCAGGAGGCTTAGGCACAAGAATCGCTTGAACTGGGAGGCAGAAGTTGCAGTGATTCGAGATCGCGCCGCAGTACTCCAGCCTGGGCGACAGTGAGACTATCTCTGTCTCTCTCTCTCTCTCTCTCTGTCTCACATACACACACACACACACACACACACACACACACACCAAACAGACTGCTGGTTTTAGTAGTATGGAAGACCAGATGACCTAATAACTGTGACACTATTTATTCCTAGAAATGTCGACTATAACATAACATGCATTGATTTAAATGTCAAGCTGAGCTTAAAAAGGGGAAATCTCCAGGTGAGAGAAAAAAAGAGAGATTATTGAGAAATAGAACAGAAAGATAAAGCAAATGCCAGAGTTAGGGAGTAAGAGCATATGGGATGGACAAGATGCAGAAAAAGGAGAGAGGAGAGCCAGAAGTGAGTCAATTGCAAAAGAACCACTATTAGGCTGATGACTGACTTCTCAACAGCAAGAACAGAAGTCGGAGGACAGATATAATTTTCAGAGATCTGAAAATATTAATTGTTAGCTTAAAGCAAAGCAAAACTTTTTCAGGAAAGAGGGTTAAGATGGCATTCAAAGGATAACACACACACACACACACACACACACACACACACACACACACAAATATTTCACTGCACCAGATTCTGCAGTTCAGACAAATGAACTATGTAAATGTGAATCTCAGAAAGACACAAAATGAGCTCAACCAGGGATGTGATGAAAAATGGCAAACACATGGATAAACCTAAATATACAAATGGACGGCAAGCACATAATGCATCTTGAATGTTTATATACTGCTGGGAAGTATAGAATTACTTTCGTAACTCGTTTGGCATTATCTCCTAAAGTTGAAATTGTACCTACCCCGTGACCAAGCAATTCCATTTCTAGATACATAAGGAGAAATGTACAAAATGAGAAAACAATACCTTAGAAGAATCAACCCCCAAATCATTAATGGTAGAATGGCTAACTACAATATATTTCCATATAATTAAATATTAGACAGCATTCAGAATTACTGAATTACAATATACACATTAACCTTAATGAATTAAAGTACTATCTTGAGGAAAATATCACATTGCATTGGTTAAAATCTCTAATCGTTATAATCTCTGTTGCTGATACAGAGAAAGCTTCCGTTCATCTAAAGTTCAAAACCCAAATACCATTTTATTTAAAAAGGACCTCCCTGATGTTTACTATATTCTGTCACTATTATTAGAATTTAAGAATGTTAGGCCGGGTATGGTGGCTCATGCCTGTAATCCCAGCACTTTGGGAGGCCGAGGCGGGCAGATCACGAGGTCGGGAGATTAAGACCATCCTGGCCAACACGGTGAAACCCACGTCTCTACCAAAAACACAAAAAAATAGCCAGGTGTGGTGGCACACGCCTGTAGTCCCAGCTACTTGGGAGGCTGAGGCAGGGGAATCACTTGAACCCGGGAGGTGGAGGTTGCAGTGAGCCAAGATCTCACCACTGTACTCCATCCTGGGCAACAGAGCGAGATTCTGTCTCAAAAAAAAAAAAAAAAAAAAAAAAAAAAAAAAAGTTAACTCATTTAATCACATAACAACCTAATGAAATACAAACTGTGAGAGGATATTTGGTGCACCTGCAAATGAGGAAAATCAGAAAAACAAATAAATGAAAAATAATTCAGTATACTACTCACCTTGAAAGATGAGCAATGAGAGGTTAGAATCAGCAAGAAAAACACTGGAGGCTTCAAAACTATCAGGAAATTGACATTTCATAAACTGACTGGTAGGTTCATATCTTTTATTCTTTAAAGCAGGCATATATGTTACTCATTTTTATACAAGTATAATAAAAATTTATACATTTCATAATAAAATGTAAATAAGTGAGAAAAGTTTGTGCTGCTCAATAGACTAATAGATCAAAACTGGCTATTTATATAAATTAGATTATAATCATAGATAATATACAATAAAGTCTAAAGTAAAGACTTAAATGTGTAAACCACAACTATCAAAATTTAAAAATTGTAGAAACATCTCGAATATTAGAGAAAAAATTTTAGAGAAACTTTAAGGCATTAACAATAAAAGAAGTGATTGATAAATTAAAGGTCATTAAATGTTTTTTTATTTTGAAGGATATCATACAAAACAAAAAGACATTTCACAGACTAGGAGAATATATTTGTCATAAAGATAAATAAGAGGATTAGAATGGAGTATGTGGAATATACACCTGTAAATAAGAAAACTATAATCCAATTGGAAAAGGAATAGGAGATATGAACCATCAGTTATAAGCCAGAGCAAAATACCAAAGTGGCCCTTTAAAAATATGTATTTAAAAATATTTCATTTTAAATTTTATCTTTTATTTCTATTATATTTTAACTTCTGGGATACATGTGCAGAACGTGCAGGTTTGTTACATAGGTATACATGTGCCATGGTGGTTTGCTGCACCCACCAACCTGTCATCTAGGTTTTAAGCCCTGCATGTATTAGGTATTTGTCCTAATGCTATCCCTCCCCTTGCCCTCCACCCACCACAGGCTCTGGTGTGTGATATTCTCCTTCTTGTGTCCATGTGTTCTTATTGTTCAACTCCCACTGTGAGTGAGAACATGTGATGTTTGGTTTTCCATTCCTGAGTTAGTTTGCTGAGAATGATGGTTTCCAGTTTCATCCATGTCCCTACAAAAGACATGAACTCATCATTTTTTATGGCTGCATAGTATTCCATGGTGTATATATGCCACATATTCTTTATCCAGTCTATCATTGATGGACATTTGGATTGGTTCCAAGTCTTTGCTATTGTAAATAGTGCTGCAGTAAACATACATTTGCATGTATCTTTATAGTAGAATAATTTATAATCCTTTGGGTATATATCCAGTATTGGGATTACTGGGTCAAATAGTATTTATGGTTCTAAATCCTTGAGGAATCACCACACTGTCTTCCACATTGGTTAAACTAATTTACACTCCTACCCAAAGTATTTCTTGATGTAAAAATTACATAATTTTTACAATCGCAATAATTTTCATTATTTCTGTAATTAGGAAAATACAAATTAAAATGTCAAATATCAAATGCAAGGATGTGGAGCAGCAGGAATTCATGTTCATTGCTGGTAGAAATACTAAATTATATAGCTGCTTTGAAAAAGGTTTGATATTTTCTTCTAGAATTAAACAGTCTTACCACGTCATCCAGCAATCAAGTGCTTTAGTATTTACCCAAATGAGTATATTCACACAAAAAACCTGGACATAGATAGGTGTTTATAGCAGCTTTATTCACAATTGCTAAAACTTGGAAGCAACCAAGATGTCCTTCAGTAGATAAATAGGTAATAAACTGGATCACATCCAGAGAAAAATATTATTCAGTGCTAAATAAATGAGCTGTCAAGCTGAGATATGAAGGAAATTTACCTGCCTATTACTAAGCAAAAGAAGCCAGTATGAAAAGGCTACATACCCTATGATTCTGACAATATGATGTTCTGGAAAAAAGCAAAACTATGGAGATAGTAAAAACATTAGTGTTTGCCATTGTTTAGGGGAGAGGGTAGGATGCATAGATGGAAGATTTTTAGAGCAGTGAAACTAGTCTGCATGATACTGTAATTGCTGATCTAAGTGCTGACAGGAATAGGGTGTCAGATTTGGGGTTGATAAGAAGAAAAAGATATGACAATGTCCAACAAGCATATGAAAAGATGCTCAACATGAGCAAATAAGGAAAATGGAAATCAAAACCACAATGAGACATCACCTCATACCCATTAGGATGGCTACTATCCAAATAATAAAAAATAGCATTAGTGAGAATATAGAGAGATCAGAATTCTTGTGCATTCTTGGTGGGACTGTAAAGTGGTTTAGCCATTATGGAAAGCAGTATGACCATTCCTCAAAAAATTGAAAATAGAATTATCCTATGATGTAGCAATGCTACTTTCAGATACATATCCAAAATAATTCAAAGCAGAACCTTGAGATTTTTGCCTCCCCTTGTTCGTTGCTACATTATTCACAATAGCTAAGAGGTGGAAGAACCCAAATGTCTATTAACAGATGATTGGATAAAGAAAATGTGGCATATACATACAATGGAATATTATGCAGCCTTAAGGGGGAAGGAAATCCCATCACATGCTACCACATAGATGTTGTGGACTGAATGTATTTTCCCAAAATTTATATGTTGACATTCCAACCCCCAACATGATGGTATTTGTATGTGGGATAATTAGGTCAGGAGAGTAAAGCTTTCATGGGTGGAATCAATGCGTTTATAAAAAGATAGGAGAGAGCTTGCTTTTTCTCTCCCTCTTCTCTACCATGTGAGGATACGAGGAGAAAATGGCCATCAGCAAACCAGGAAGTGGGCCAGACACCACTTCTGCTGGCACCTTGAGCTTGCACTTCCCAGCCTTCAGAACTAAGATAAATAAATGGCTGTTTAAGACACTCAGTGTGTAATGTGTTATAGCCGCCTGAACTAAGACAGTGGATTAACCTCAAGGACATCATGCTAAGCTAAATACGCCAGTCACAAAAGTACAACCATTGGAGGACTGAACTCATATGAAGTATTTATGGTAGTCAATATCATAGAAACAAATGTAGAAAGGTGCTTGCCGAGAGCTGGGGGGAGGGAGGAAGGAAGGAGAACAAGTGTTTAGTGGATATAGTTTCTGTTTTTTGAGATTAAAAAAAGCGCTAAAGATCTGTTGTACAACAATGTGAATAGCCTTAATACTATTTACCACAATAAAAAAAACAGAAAACAAACAGTAGAAAATACAAATTGGTACAAACTAGTATTTGGATAAGGGTCCCTCTGAAGGCATTAGTGAAGGGGTAGAAAGAGGAAGAATGAGGTCTGAGCTTTATAGAAAGGTTTTTTCTTTCTATTTTTTCTTCCTCATTTGTTTGTTAGTATAATGATCTGAAACAATGCTATAATAACAATTTATTTAGTCTTAGTGGTGGAGTCATGTATCTATTATATAATTTTCTTAATTTATATGAATGTTTAAAATTATAATTAAAGTCATTTTTTTAAAGAAAAGATGTAATTGAATCTGAAGCAGTTCAGTTGATGTCTTCTTTCCTCAAATGCAAAGTTATTGACACTCAATTTGCTGGGCTTCTGTCCTGCCCTAAAATGCTCTTCTCTTGAAGGAAGAATAACAAAATCAGAAATCGGCCGGGTGCGGTGGCTCATGCCTGTAATCCCAGCACTTTGGGAGGCTGAGACAGGCAGATCACGAGGTCGGGAGATCGAGCCCATCCTGGCTAACACGGTGAAACCCCGTCTCTACTAAAAATACAAAAAAATTAGCCAGGCGTGGTGGCAGGCACGTGTAGTCCCAGCTACTTGGGAGGCTGAGGCAGGAGAATGGGGTGAACCTGGGAGGCGGAGCTTGCATTGAGCAGAGATTCCACCACCGCACTCCAGCCTGGTTGACAGAGTGCAACTCTGTCTCAAAAAATAAAAATAAAAATAAAATAAAAAAGAAATAAAATCAGAAATCAGTAAATCCTAGGTATTTGTGACTAGAAGTGTATTATCGAGCAAGTTTAAAGTAGTACAGTCAGTGAAGAACATCATATATGTGTTTCCATTTAGCTGTTTATTGAAGTTTCTGTGTATTAAGGCAAGATGATTAACTGTAAATCTCTATTTCCATAAATATACACAATATACATCAATGTAAAGGATAGGAAAACGTGTCATCCACTGTTTTTTAAGACTTTTATTGTTCTAGTAATGTGTATTTACCCTGAGCTTGGAACACAAATGTACCCATTCTCTCTTGAAATTAACGCATTTCAAAATAGAGCATAGACCATTTTTCTCGGTGCAAATGACAGTCATCTCTGTGGAACTGAAATCTTTGTCTTAAACTAAAACCTTATTATCTAAATATGGAACAATCCAGCTTGGATGCGCATGTGCTAAAGTGAAAGAACTCGACATCCTGCTTTGGTTAAAGGCAAACTTTCATTGAAACTTTGACAAAATACGTCATTTTCCAGATGACGTTTTTGATATAGGACATACAAATAAAAAGTTTACATGCATTTTCTAATGCATTTTAATTATATATGTTTTCAGTAAAATTATGTAAGTGAATTATGCTCTGAAATGTCACAACAAATTTAGCAATCAAATTAGAAGATTATTTTTAAGACTTTGTATTTAAACATTTTAAAGGATGATTTTCAAAGAAATTTGTTCCATATATTCCACTGAAACATATAAAATATCCATCAACCTGGCCATTGAATGTTTTGCGGTTCGGTTCTCAGCAAATTCCCTCAGAAGTGATTTTTATAATTTCATTATAGATTTATTTGAAAATAATTTTTCATCAAGGCTAGCGAATTTTTCTTTCTCTGATTCAAACTCTGTCCTTCAAGATCTTCAAAGTCATCAGCATTCAAAAATGATAATATGATTCTCTTTTTAATTTTTTTTCACATTTTATTATAACGTTGGATGCATCAGATTTCTATGGAAGGTAATAACTTTCACCTCTAATTGGGTTCTTATTTTTGTTCAATGACTTAGATGTGAGTATATCCAACTGGATATGAGATAAAGTTTCCAACCTGTTAGGATCTCCTTTTTTTGTGTTGTTGTCATTGGCTTTCTATTTTAGGATAGAAAATATTTATTTTTACATTTATTTTATTTTGATGGTTTGATTTTTTATTTTTAGTTTCGGTTGGGGGTGGGAAGGTGGAACCTTACTCTGTCACCCACACCAGAGTGCAGTGGTGTGATCTCGGCTCACTGCAGCCTCAACCTCCGCAACTGAAGTGATTTTCCCACCTCAGCCTCCCGTGTAGTTGGAACTACAGGTGTGGGCCACCATGCCCAGCTAATTTTTGTAGTTTTTATTTTTGTAGAGATGAGGTTTCACCATGTTGCCCAGGCTAGTCTCAAAATCCTGAGCTCAAGTGATCCACCTGCCTTAGCCTCCCAAAGTGCTGGGATTATAGGTGGAGTCACCACACCTGGTGAGAAAATATTTCTTATCCCTAAAAACTGACTCCTTCTCTTCTATATTTTATATATCTCATCTTGGGGAATAGAATACTCATTTACTTAACAATCCATTAATCATTTCAAACTCATCCCTATGGGATCAGAGTACTATTTCCTTGGTCTTAGTCTCTCATGTAGACTGAGCTCTATCTAGTAGCCTAGTATTCCTGGTCTCTCTTCATCCTCTTATTCATTCCTTCCCAGAGGAAGGAAGAGCAAAATGGATTGGTGAGTTTTCAAGAAGAATCTGTGTATGCATGCCTGGTCCCTCACCTCCTCTTTTCTTTTTAGTGTTTACTAGTTGAGGAAATATGAAATCTGGTCAACTCTTCCTTGCTATACTTTCACACAGGGTAGCCTGGAAGACATAGTTCGGGGTCTTATTTCTGGGTTTCACATTTTAGAAGACCACTTGTCTACAGAAATAGGAAATTTTCTTCAGGATTAGCTATATCAATAAAAAGTTGATATTTTGATCTGTCTACAATCTTAGGTCTTAATTGCCTCTGTACTTGAGCTAAGAAATAAACTACCAGTTACTGGACTTTCCCCAGATTCCCAACAGCATGTAAATCCCCAGTCCTCCAGATACTGGACGTTTAATATTGCTCAGATTTTTGCTCTTTCCTTTAAACCATCTCTGCTTTGGTTTATTAGTTGACTGGATTAAAGAAAGAGGTTAACTGTTCTATTATTTTGTTCCAATGTTAGAGCAACCTACAATTCATGCTTCCCACTGATGCCAAAAAGTACATCTTGAAGCAGACATTTTATATCTTGTTATTTCTTCACATTTTTGTGTGTTTATTTCAGACTCCTAAGTTGATTTCAGCTGGCTCTTTATGGTAACTGTCTACTCTCCAGTTCCATATCTAATGAGTCAATCAGATGCATGCTTATCATATCACAAGATATTATCATGTTAAACTCTCACAGTATTTAAAATAAAAAAACAGTTTAATGTATTTCCATGCATTCACACAAGTTTTTTCTCATTGCCCGTAAAGACCTTGTATTCTTTTTCACCTAGCAAGATGAGCTCATCAACCTTTGAAAGTCAGTTTAAGCATCAGCTTGCCAAGGCATCTTTTTGACTCCCATCTGATAAATGGTTTTCCTCTGTTTTCTTTCAATACACTGTGTAATCTTCCATTTGATATTTTATTCATTCATCCACTCTGGTATTCATTCATCCACCCGTCCATCCATCCATCCATCCATCCATCCATTTATTCACTTGTCAATATTAGCATACCTACCATATACCATGGTCTGTGAATTTTTCTATGGATGCAGGGATGAAAGATGCCATTCTTGCTTCCCTGGCGTTATATCTTTACCATAAATTTATCCCAAATACCTATAATGAAAGATATATCTGACTGCCTTGTCCACTAGATGTAAACGATTTAATGGCAGAGATGGCATATTTGACTTGTGTTCTGTGCAGGAAATGCGCGAGGAGAGAAGGAAAGGCACACACACGATACCTTTAAGGGTAAACAAGCTTTATCCCAGGTAAATAGCAATGCAGATATAATCAAATGATATAATAAGCAAATTAACATAAGCAAATTGTTATTATAAGCAAATAATATAATAAGCAAATCGCAATGGGAAGGGGAGAAAGGAAAAGATATATACATATTTACACTCACCAGACTATGGAGGATTCACCATCAAACTGGGAAGCAACAGCCTGGGCTCCAGAGTTGGACACTGCACTCACCAGACAATGGAGGATTCACCACCAGGCCTGGAAGCAGTGGCCTAGGCTCGAGAGTTGGCCACTAGTCCATGCACAGAGGAGGAGAGGTCTCATGAAGCTTCGGCGCAGTCTGGGACCCTAGCTCTTTTTGTAATGAGTTGTTTGGCATGAGGTCCAGTCACAAGGGTCCTTTGAGACTAGGCCCAAGGAACACAAAAAGGTTGACTTATTTTTGTGATTGTCTGTTGTTTTTCAATAACTAACGTATAGGAATAGATTGAAATAGGGATTTCTTCTAAACAATGCTGGATGAAAGCCTGAAGGGGCTCACACAATCCGTTCTGGGACTTGGTGATCATTCTTTGTGTCCATGTTCAATTTAGTTCAGGTTTAATATTTAACTTTTTCTCCACAGCTTGGATTCCCTGCCTCTACCACGTGTATGGCACAGACATGTTATCAATACACGTTTATTGAATAACTAATAAATCCGTCAACATCTATAAATGTCTTCCATCCCCAGTAATTTCAGAAATTGTAATCTTGTACAGAATTTCTAGATGAGGATTTCTGGTTTGACTCTTTCCTGAAACCTTGAATTTTACATAAGTGAAAATATGTTAAACAAAGATGAGGAGATGTTAGATTTATTGTAGCAGTGGAAGAACCAAGGTTATTTACCTAGTAAATTAGAAAGTTATTTAGATCTTTCCTCTGGCTCTTAATTCCAGAATCTGAAACTCTCTTGGTTCCTGCTGATTCTCTAAGCCCTGGCCTTGGGCCTCCCATTTATTTGGTGAGCTCTGAATAGCTTTCCAGTAATTTCCATCTCTACCTTTATAATTTTTCATGATCAAAGATGTTTAGTTATTTACTGTTACTAAAAACAAGAACCTCAATTTTATTTTAGCAGAGTAGTTGATACTACCCACTGTTCTCTATGATATTGTGAGACATATTTAGAAGGCTTCATTGTGTAAAATCTTTAAAGAAGTAGAAAACCAGAAAACCTGCTAAATAATGCCTGTATATTATTTCTTATCAAGGTAATTTGCCAGCAGACCTCCCAACTCCACCAGAAACCTCAGTTCCTGTAACATTACCTCCACACAACTGCACAGATAATGAATTTGTCTGCAGGTCTGATGGTCACTGCATCGAAAAAATGCAGAAATGTGATTTTAAATATGACTGCCCTGACAAATCAGATGAAGCATCCTGTGGTAGGTGGATTCTTAAAATTTGTTTAAATATTGCTGCAAAATAGATAAGAAAATATAATTGTAATCTCTAAGTAGCACAGCGTAGTATCATAGTTAGATATTTTCAACATAAGTTAGAGCAACTTCTAAATGTAACAGTTATTCATACAGAAAATTGTAATGGAAGAATCAGAATTCATTTTCTACCAGGCCCAGTAAGAAGTAAGTGTCTTTAGATTAATGTTTTGGATTCAAAACTATCATTTTCACAAACTTTACTTGACTCTGGGAGCAGCATTTAGTAGCTCTTTCCATCCATTCCGTTTGATCTGTACTCCTCACACTATAAAATAGGGAATGTTTAGGGAGGTAGCTTTATAGTACTGTCAAATTAATTCATTCAAATTTTGCCGTTGCCAAAACCCACATACAACATTAGTACTATTAAAATATGCAGAGTTCATGAGAAAACCTATCTTAATGCAAATGAGACCTTTATCCCCTGTGTCCTGATTTCTACCTGCCAATTCAGTGGTACCTGCCAACTCAATGGCTTCTCCTAAACGGATCAAAGACAAACTATTTAATTTAAAAGTGGACTTCTCAGCCAAAGATATAGTCTGAGAGGAGAAAAATTAACCTGTGTCTGAATGAGCAAAGCACAAGATCAGAAGGGTAAACACTTTGTAATATCTTTCCCTTCCCTGTTCCTCATGGAGTAGCCTGTGAATTGACTGTAGCATCATATTTCTCAAGTGTCTTGATAATATTAAGGGCTTAGAACAGAGAGATAACACAGAAAGAGTAGTGAAACTCTTGTTTTATGTCAACCTTGTGAAGAAATTCTAGGACTTAAGAAATCCAATGAGGTTCATATTTATTCTTTTAACCTAGAAAAAAATGTTTTTTAATGTACAAATACATCACCAATTAACTATCTAATCTAGACTAAAAAAGTCGTAAAATCAAAGCTGACTCACTTCGTGCATAAGATGAGACAGTAATTAACTCAAGCTAACCAGGGATTTATATCATGCATCACAGATGGAAAATAATACAATGGAAGGTGTGGTGGTGTTCAGACTTGCTCATCGGAAGGCGTTTGAATCCCCTTATGATCTTATATAAGTTGTAGTGTTTGTGAGAGTTTATACAAACCTAATTAATTACACATAATGAGTATCTTTAGGGAATACTGAATTTCCTCTAAGTTCGACTTTGCCATTTTAGTAATGTCATTTATGATTAGAGGGGAAGTTTTGATATATTCTTTAAATGTCCTAAATGAATGCCTACTATTAAGTTAGTCTTACTCAAATAGTTTTTATAATTTTGAACAAATATAAATGATTATTACCATTTTATTTATGAATAAACTGAGATATTGTCTCTTCCACCCTTTTGTAAGATAAAATAGTATGACAAATCTGCTTGTAAACTTTACAGATTTTCTAATTGATTTTGAAAATTGTGATAAAAACACATAACATGGCCAGGTGCAGTGGCTGACGCCTGTAATCATGGCACTTTGGGAGGCCAAGGTGAGCAGATCAGGAGCCCAGGAGTTTGAGATCAGCCTGGCCAACATGGCAAAACCCCATCTCTACAAAAAGAATACACAAATTAGCTGGGTGTGGTGGCATGTGCCTGTAATCCCAGCTACTTAGGAGGCTGAAGCAGGACAATTGCTTGAGCCTGGGAGGGGGAGCCGAGATCTTGCGCTCTGGCCTGGGTGACAAAGTGAGACGATGTCTAAAAATAAAAATAAAATAAGAACACATAACATGAGATCTACCCTCTTAACAAAATGCTAAGGGTACGATACATTATGGTTGACTCTAGTGTAATATTGTACAGCAGATCCCTAGAACCTATTCATCTTGCTTGACACGTTATATTTTCTAGTAGTTCTATTAAAAGCCTACAAATTATATATTTTAAATGATAAGAACAGAGATATATTGGATCCTAAATCCTTTCACAGGATAAACAATTAATGTCAGAGATTAACTAATACACCTGAATGTCATGACTAAAAACACTTTTTTAAATGTTTCCTTTTCAGATTTCACATTAACTCATATACCCAAATTTCTAAATGGTCATAGTGGTATGCTGCCACTGTTAATGTCATTTAAAAGCTAGAGTGCACACCAGGTTTTCTATAGTATACACAAGAATTTCATTGAATTGAATATTTCTTTTTTATTCAGCAGTGGAAGATTTTAGACACATGAACACATTCAGAGAGAGAATTCAGAAAACAGTTTTACAGATAACCTGTACATTTTAAAAAATTGCTGGACCTGTAATTTCCTGTGATATTAGAATAAAATTATTACAAGAATCTGTGAAACTTGCTAGGAAACAGGTCCAATATCAAAGTTATTGGAAATCTCGTTGCTTAAACTGAAGTTGGGAATTAGCAATAACCCCTTCAGAGACTAAGAACAGACTTGTCAGAACTTGGAGATCATGCAAACAATGAAATAGCTTAATGGAAGTGCTTAAATTTCTGCTTTAGAAGCTAATTAAAATCTCACCTCCTCATGAAACCAGATCATTAGTATATGTATTTTTTCCTATTTTTTTCCTATAAATATTTGACTAGAACAAACCTAGATTTCTTTGAAACTCTTCCAGTGATTTTACAAACCATTTGCCTATTTATTTTAATAATGTTTAAAAGTTACATTATAAAAACAAGAGTAAGAAAGTGCTGATTAAGATTGTACAGAGAAATTGCCACTTACTAGCTCACCTTTTCTTTGTTTTACCCTGTCCAAGTTATGGAAGTTTGCAGCTTTGAGGAAAGAAGCCTGTGTAACTGGTATCAACCAATCCCAGTACATTTACTTCAAGATTCAAACACATTCAGGTGGGGGCTCGGGAACGGGATTAGTGGTCATCATGGGGAAGAAAACCACAGGCCATCGGTGGATCATACACAGTAAGTGACCATGTATTTCGAATATGTCTCTTGGGAAATATTTATTAAGTATCTCCCAAATTTCTGCCCCCACCACCTTATCCTAGGCAAATGCCATTGTAAAGACAAATGTTAAGTTGAAAAGAAGGCTGAGTGTTTTCTTTCATACAAAATGGAAAAAATATCAATTAAAAAAGCAATGAATGCTCTCGTGAATTTCATAGAAACCAGAGAAGTGCATGAATAAGTGAAGAAAATAATATTATCACTCTTTGAAAAGCCCTGTTAATATATTGTTTTTAAAATGATCTATGGATTTCTTCCCTCCCCAAATCTCTTTTCTCCTTCTTCCCTTTTCCATCTCCTTCACCACCTCCTCCTCCCCTTTCATCTTCTTTAGCCTCCCTTTTTCCCCCTCCCCTTTCCCCTTTCTCTCTTTCTACTTTTTCTCACTCCGATGTGTATTTGTCATACATGTATGAACACAGGTAAATGTACAGATTTTCAACAAGGACGAAAAGATTTTTCCCCTCTTCAATAAATCATGCCATTAAATATTCATCATTATTTGCATTTCACTGTAATGACTTTCAACAATTTACTAACCTGTTCTCAACTAGTGGATTTCCCAGTTAATTTCATATTATCTCAATATTATAAAGTTGCTTCAAAGAAGAAATAGAATGCCTACTGTGTGAGAACGCTGCTGTAGGCCCTAGAAATAAAGGAGTGACTGAAACAGATGATCTTTGCTCTCATTAGGGAGACAGGCAGTAAGTCAATAAAGAGAAAATGTTGCAGATGGTGTTAACTGCTGCACAGCAGAATGGAAACAAGGAAAGGGTTTGTTAGTGATGGAACGTTTGTTTCTGAATGGAACACAAAGGGAAAGGCCCTGAGCCGGGACCATGCAGGAAGACCAGCGTGGCTGGGTGGGATAAGAAGAGCAAACTATACAACAAATGTAATTTTTTTCTTTATTGTATTGACTATTAAGGCTTTTGTCCATTTTTAACTTTTTTCATGTGTGAATATTTTCTAGTGCTATAAGCATGTTTGTGTATTTTACATACCAACTTTTTCTGTCTACCACTTGCATCTTTATGTATCACATGTAACAAATTTTTATCACAGTGACTCCATGCATCTAGTCTAAAAGTGTCAAAGAGAATTGACAGTCTTATAATGACAGACAGCTGTCATTCCTTCAGTACCGTCAATCCAATTCCCTGGAGATATCCTATTATGTCCTAAGATCATTCCTCTTTTCTCACTTTTATTAGGGACTGGTTATAGGTGCTAGTCCATATTTATAAAAGAATATATAGTCATTTCTTGATTCAAAAATTTTGGCTTCCTGTATTGACATCCTATTGTGAGGAATGGAACCTCTATTCCTCTCCCCACATTCCTATTTCTCTCCCTCCCATCATTCTGACTGTGTATATTTATACACAGTTCTGTTTAAATTTTTAGCTTAGCAGTATTCTGATTCTTTTGAAATTTCTGAGCTAGATATTGCATGATGATTGTTTCTTTTGTTTATGTTTTTATTTGAAAATTAATAGTTTTCTTACCTTTTATTTTCCATATATGTTTTATGAACTTAATGTTCTTTTCCTCAATATCAATTGCAATATCAATTTACATTCCCCTAAACCAACCAGGGAAAATGATTGATATTTAGTAATGGTGCTGGGATGTTTGATTTTTCATATAAAAATTACATATATAAATTTAAAAACTATGCCATGTAGTTTTGTGTAACTATGCTCTATGATGTTGAGGTGAAGACAAATCGCCTAACAATGCATTTCTCAGAACTTATTCCCGTCATTAAGTGACACATGACTGTATATAGTTATATACTTGTTCAGCTTGTTTTTTATTAGGACTTGTTTATAGGAAGCAGAATAAGACATAGATGGAATTATTAGTGTTACCTTGGAAGAAGGATATTCCTTGGTGTATAACAAGCAGGGAGAAGGAATGTATTGGTACTGACTTACATGAATTTATGAATTAAAAAAAATTAAGCAACATGACATACAAAGTCATTTAATGGATTTTTTCAAGTACCCATCTTTCAAGGCCTCATCATTTTTTTTAGTTTTAATTTTTTTCTCTTTTGGAGTCTCACTCTGCCACACAGGCTGGAGTGCAGTGGCTCAATCTCAGCTCACTGAAACCTCTAGTTTTAATTTTTGTGGGTACATGGTAGGTGTATATATTTATGGACTACACAAGGTGTTTTGATACAGGCATGCAATGTATAATAATCACATCATGGAGAATGGGGTACCCATCCCCTAAGCATTTATCCTTTGAGTTACAAACAAACCAGTTACTCTCTTTATTTTAAAGTGTACCATTATTATTGATGATAATAACCCTGTTGTGCTATTAAATAGGACTTATTCATTCTTTCTATTTTTTGTACCCATTAATCATCCCCACCTCCCTCCCAGCCCCCTGCTACCCTTCCCAGCACAAGTATTCATCCTTCTCTGACTTCTTTTTCATGTGTCATTTTCTTTACCTTTTCTTTACATTTTTCCTTGTTCATTTGCTCCTCACATTTACATGGTAATAATTATTTTAAGTAGGGATTTTGTGACCTCATTTTGTTCTTTTTTTTTATTTTGGTATCTTCTCTTTTTCTGAGATTCCATAACTAGTATCTTTCCCCTGTTTTGTAGTCCACAATTCTATTGTGTGCCCAAGTCCTGCAAGACCCCGTCCTTCCTCCTCTCATTCTGATGATTCCAGGGAAATGTTATTGCAGATGCTCTCAGATCTTTTCAAAATCTTTATGCCCTTTACAGCCCTCTCCACAGTTAAAACTTCACAACTCCCAAACTCAGTAGCTGCTGCTTCAAAGAAAACTAATGGTGTCTCTGCTGCTCTGTCTGGGACCTCCTTCTGCAGATGGGCCTTATACCCAAGAGATTCACAATATCTTTAGCACTCAATTATTTTCTTCAGGCTGATTTCCTCCCTCCCTGCTTTTAGAACTCTCTTTTGTCATTGTTTTTGTTCTGTTAAGATGGCTCCAGTTTTTTATTTAATTTTTTTTAATTTAAAATTTTTTTCTTTAATTTTTTCCTTGGGCTGCTTTTGACTCACAAAAAAAGCAAAGGGCACTTACAGAAAGTTTTTGTGGCTTATATCAATAAACAATATCTTATGAATAATCTATAAGTCCTTTAAGTAAAGGTGGACTAGAATTTCACATATAAGTGGTAAAGGTAGAAGTAGCAATGTGTCAAAAGCAATAATTTATATTTCCGTATTTCCTCTCACCCTACCACTTTCAATAGACTGAAAATTTCCTAAGGAATCCCAGGAGCTGTGATTTCCCAATGTGTTGCATTGTTTTCAGGTGTGTGGTGCATAACAGGCCTCAATAATTATTTGTTGAATGAATTAGTTGCTAATTAGCATCAATATATTTGTGTTTTATAATTACAGGCTACAGAACACAAAATTAAATTTTAAATAGGAATGCTTAATGGTCAGATAATATTTAACATATGCATTCTACATGACAATAAATCATGGAGAAGGGAACAGCCCCTAACCTTATATCTCCTCTCCTGTCCTTCTTTTCTCTCTAGGCTCGTTCCTCAGCCAAGGAAGGCTTGATATTTTTTCTTTTCTTAAAAAATAGTTCTTATGCATCAGATATCTTACTCTATAGCTTATGGTAAGATTCTAAGTTAAGTTTTCCAAATTTTGTTTTTTGTGTTTGAAGGAAAACTTTTCTAATTTTAAAATGGCTCTTTTCTCTCAGGCGTCTTGCTATAGAAATTTAAAGCCAGGTTTTTAAGGATGTTGTTTTGGAAATAGTTCTCAAGATTAGTTTTAAAAATTGAAAGGCTTTCTGTCAATTCTTTCTTGTCTCTTTCTCTGATCCCAGCTCTCTTGGAGGCAAAGGTTGTTTCTGACTCAGTAAAGTAAGGATTATTTATAAGCAAGTATAAGAGAAAAAAAAACCACAATAATATTTTTCAAAATATTCTCTCTCTTTATACACTTAATGAAACAATAAAAAGTCTAGAAAAGCCACAGTAGGGTAGGAATATGTAGGGAAATTTTCACTATGTAGTTGAGTCTTAGGCAAGGTCTTAAAATGCATATTTTTTACCATGAAAATGACATGACTACCTGATATTATACTTTTTTTTGCATCCACAATTTAATGGACTATCCTTGGTACATCTGAAGTGAACTCTGTGATACAAAGTTAAGATTGCATCTTTATTTTTTATATGTTTGTGGGAGAGTAACACCATTCCATGCAGCTAGTTTATTAATTTTTACATGAATCAGAAAAAGGCATCTCTTCTTGTAGAAGGAGGCATTTTCAGCACAGAGTTCGGTGAGTGGATTCTCCCTTTGTCCTGCTCAGCAGGGCTCAACTGAGGTTACCTGGTGTGATTTTTCTAGGGTTGTAATCAAGGTATATGGAAATATTGCTCTCAACTATGATGCAATGGAAAGATAAAGTAAAAATCATTCAATGACAATATCATCAGTTACAATTTACATGTTTTTTTTGAGCTTGGGGTTGAATAAGATTTCCATTTCCTTTGAATTATGTAGGGAAGGAGAATATTTAGTAGAAAAGTATTTTTCCTAGTATTTTGAGAAAAGAACCATAATCTAGTATTAAAATGAGTTTGTACCCATTCATGCTCCAACAACTACTAAGGCAGTTGGCAAAATCATGAGTCCTTTTCAGCTGAGAAATTTTTAAAAAAATTATTATTTGCTTATCATTGAATCAAGATACTGGGATTACCTAGAATCTGAGCCTTATAGTTCTCATTTAAGTATGCTTAGAATACTGTATATTTGCAGGTCTTGTGTAATGATTCCTCTTAGTTTGTGGTTTTATATGATCTCAGAATCCTGTACTCTCACCTACACAATTACTTTAATTGGTCAAGTCTCTTAGCCCAGGCAGTGTCTCTACAGTATGTAAACTGGCTCATAGCCAAGCACCGTAAATTTTATGATCATTTTTATCTCATAAGAAAAGCCTTTATTTTGTGGAAGTCAGTGTGGCGATTCCTCAGGGATCTAGAACTAGAAATACCATTTGACCCAGCCATCCCATTACTGGGTATATACCCAAAGGACTATAAATCATGCTGCTATAAAGACACATGCACACGTATGTTTATTGCGGCACTAATTCACAATAGCAAAGACTTGGAGCCCACCCAAATGTCCAACAACAATAGGCTGGATTAAGAAAATGTGGCACATATACACCATGGAATACTATGCAGCCATAAAAAATGATGAGTTCATGTCCTTTGTAGGGACATGGATGAAGCTGGAAACCATCATTCTCAGCAAACTATCGCAAGGACAAAAAACCAAACACTGCATGTTCTCACTCATAGGTGGGAATTGAACAATGAGAACACATGGGAACAGGAAGGGGAATATCACACTCCGGGGACTGTTGTGGAGTGGGGGAAGGGGGAGGGATAGCATCAGGAGATATACCTAATGTTAAATGACGAGTTAATGGGTGCAGCACACCAACAAGGCACATGTATACATATGTAACAAACCTGCACATTGTGCACATGTACCCTAAAACTTCAAGTATAATAATAATAAAAAAAAAAGAAGAAAAGCCTTTATTTGATCCAATTTATTCATTTTTATTGCTGGAAGCTAGAGAGCAAAGTTTTAAGTTCTTGGTCCTCAAATACATTTTATTGCACTAAATGCCAATCTATTGGTTAAATAATGTTTAATATTAATACTTTTTTGGAGTATAAAATTATTCCCTCGAGCAAAATAAAGTTCCTCACACTTCATTCATGTGAAATGATGTCTAGTAGAATACCTATGTGTATTCTAGGTCATTGGTTTCTAACTATGCTCATAGAACCCTTGGGGGAAATTCTCAAAATGGAGATTAAGGACCACTGAAAATTTATATATAAATTTGCTTATACATTTTTAAATGCAGGTGCTAAAACCTTGGATTAAAATCTCTGGGAATGAGGCCAGGTGCAGTCACTCACACCTGTAATCCCATTGAGAGGGGAAAGGTGGTTGGATCACTTGAGCCCAGGACATTGAGGTTGTAATACACTACGATCATGCCATTGCACTCCAGTCTGGGTGACAGAATGACACTTTATCTCTAAGAAGATAAAAAAAATTCATGGAATAGAGTTTGGAATTTGTATTTTTACAAATTCTAGATGCTTCTAGAATCTCACTGTTAGGGGCTTTCAAGGCAAGAAGTGGGGAAGGTATTGCTAAAAGAGAGAGGGTGGCTTTCTCACCTAATTCCAATTTTGATCAGAGAAGATTCATTTTTCTCTAAATCTAATAACTAATTAAAAACCAAAATGTTTCAGAAGAAAGAAAAATTGTTCTAAGGTCCTTCCATTAAAAAAAAAAAAAAACAAAATTTGTGGGCCGGATGCAGTGGTTCACACCTGCAATCCCAGCACTTTGGGAGGCTAAGGTGGGTAGATCACTTGATGTCCGGAGGTTAAGACCAGCCTGGTCAACTTGGTGAAACCCGATCTCTATTAAAAATGCAAAAAATTAGTCAGACGTGGTGGTGTGTGCCTGTAATCCCAGTTACTCAGTAGACTGAGTCAGGAGAATAGCTGCAACCCGGAAGGCGGAGTTTGCAGTAAGCTGAGATGGTGCCACTGCACTCCAACCTGGGTGACAGAGCGAGACTCTGTCTCAAAAAAAAAAAAAATCAGATTTGTGTGTCGTAAAGGAACTGTTATAATTGTAAAATAGTTTCGAGGGAAAACTCTACCCTGAGTCAGTCTAAAAAACATCATTTCAAGGCACCCTTTGGCTTCCTTCATTTATTGTACAATACACAATGTTTTTTTCTCAATCGTTTTTGCATACATGGTCTCTTCTCGGTCTCATCAAAATTACCTTTGTCTTTCTGTTGGATCAAAACAAAAACACACATACCAATCTCATGATTAACCAATCGCATGATTACCTGGAAGTGATGGATATTTTAAAATATTGTGGATTTGCTTAAAATGTTAGGACTTGCTTACAGGTGGTTGAGAAACTATTTGTTTGAATATGCACTATCTTGAAAAGTAGAAGTACCCAGATTTTTTAAAAAAACAACACTGATCATTATCTTTCAGTTGGAAGTGAGTTATGGTCCCCACTGCTGCTCATGCACCTACGTTCCTATCTGTATTATTATATATTTGTGCAGACTTGACATCATGATAAACTAAACGCCACATAAATAATGCAGGCCAGGCGTGGTGGCTCACGCCTGTAATCCCAGCACTTTGGGAGGCCGAGGCGGGCAGATCACGAGGTCAGGAGATCGAGACCATCTTGGCTAACACAGTGAAACCCCATCTCTACTAAAAATACAAAAAACTTAGCTGGGTGTGGTGACGGCCGCCTGTAGTCCCAGCTACTCGGGAGGCTGAGGCAGGAGAATGGCGTGAACCCGGGAGGTGGAGCTTGCAGTGAGCCGAGATCATGCCACTGCACTCCAGCCTGGGCAACAGAGCGAGACTCTGTCTCAAAAAAAATAAAAAAAAACTGAAAACAAAAAGAAAAAACGCAAACTATGTCCGTGTGACACTAACTCTGTGTATCCTTCTATATCTAGTGCTGGATATGAATGTAGATAAAAGCTTCAGTAAAGAGAAAATATTATAATTTTTTTCTGTAACGATAATAATTTTCAAAGCTTCAGTCCCTTAGACTGTAAATACCAGAATTATTGCCTTCTCTGGTAAGAAGATAAGCCAATATTTTATAGGCCAGTTTAGAAGCCGTAACGTTCTCCCAGCATAATTTCTAACAGATCGAGATTGTTAAATCTAAAATAATGGTTAAATACCAGTCAGTAGAAACAGTTTTACTGCAATGAAAAGCAAGTGGTGCAAACAGCTGAAATTTAAATTAACTATAGTTATTATTATTTTTTTTTTTTTGCCAAGACACCGAGTGCAATTATGTAGTTATTTTCTTTTAACTGTTTTGATACTTGTTGTCAAGTGGCATTCTGGCAGTATTGCCATAGGACTGAATATAAAGCATAATTATCCCTCTAAACACACAAAACAATGCCCTTATCTTAGATTTTCCTTGAGTTAAGGACCTATTATTTGCATTTTCATATATATCAGTAATTTGTTGTGCGTAAGTAAATTAAATCACTTTAATTTTGATTTTATTCAAAGGTATTTTAGCTGGATAACTTTTAAAAATTGTCTAGAAAAGAACAAGATCATGTCTTTTGTAGGAACATGGATGGAGTTGAAGGCCATCATATTTAGCTAACTATAATGCAGGAACAGAAAACCAAATACCGCATGCTCTCACTTATAAGTGGGAGCTAAATGATAAGAACTCTTGCACACAAAGAAGGGAACAACAGACACTATGACCTATTTGAGGGTGGAGGGTGGGAGGAGGAAGAGAACCAGAAAAAAATAGCTTGGGTACCAACGTTATTACCTGGGGGATGAAATAATCTGTACAAAAATCCCCATGACATGAATTTTACCTGTATGACAAACCTGCACATGTACCCCTGAACCTAAATGTTTGCAAAAAAATGAAATGCAGTCGCTTGAAATACATGGGATTTAAGAAAAATTTGTGCTGAAAATATGTGAACATGTGAACCATATCTAAAATGACAGAGAGAGTGGTTAGGTAGCATACTTGCTATACAAGATAAAGTTTTAAGAAGATAGTCAAAAAAAGGTCTATAAAATTATGTTACCAAAGATCACAGCATTTTTGACTAATAATAAAATAATAACTTTTATATCTCTGTTACAATTGCATTCAAAAATTAAAAATTCATTTTCATTATATAATCTTTAAATATGCTTTACCTTTAACCACATTAAAAAGAAATAATTATACTTACATTCCAACTCCAGTGAAGAATTGTTATAATTGCCCCCAAAAATTGTAGGAAAAACACATTTCCCAAACTAAGTAAAGGTAAATTAGACTTGATTCCCTATAATAAGACAAGAACTTGAACAAATGAATATGCCATATGAAATATGAATCACTTTTATAACATCAGTATGATCTTGTGACATAGTGATTTATGCAGATATATCAATTACTCAAATCAAGCATCTTTACTACCTAAAAGATTCATAGATTGTATTGACTAGGCATACCATTTATCCTTAACATTAGGCATGTATTTCCTGAGCCCCTACTCTGTGAGAACAGAAAACTGTAAGTAGATGTATAAAACCCAGCAGAAAGTGTTATTTACTTAAAGAGTGGTCCACTCAGGTAATGACCTGTCAGTACTATGTGCTTGGTTGTATGTCTGTCTTTAAAGATACCCAACGCATTCTCTATCTTTGGATTTTGTTGGATAATGCAAGTTAACTAAAATAATACTATGGGTAAAGACCATATACTGTTAAGAATTTCTTAGCTTTTTTATTGCTACAAAATTTCTTTTTTTTTTTTTTACTATGAAAAGAAAAATACACTTTTATTTTAGAAAAGTGTTTAGATATAGATAAGAAAGACAATGACATTAACCATAATCCTACTACCATGATATGAACATTATGCATATATGCATGTATATTTTTAATAAATATGCATTTATATTGACCATACTGTTTTTAACCATGCATTCAATTTTGTTTGCAATCTGTAGTCATCTATTTATTAATATTTTTATGAGTCACGAGTATTCCATTAAGTGAATGTACCAAAATTTACTAATTCAAGTCATCACTGTTATTAGTTGCTTTTGGTGATAAACAATTTTAATCAATCTTCGTTGAACAATGTATAGCTTTGCCACATCTCACATCATGTACTGAAAGGAAAATGAAACCATGCACACTAGAATTTTGTGTTAATTATTATTATTACAGTTATTACAAAGTATTATTCGTAAGTTAGACATTTGATAAGTCTCAATTACTCCTCAAAAATGTACCACTTTTGCGAGCAGTTTATGAGATGCCTGTTTTTCTATGTGCTTGCCAACACTGAATATTTAAGTATTTTTTCATATTTTCTAATTTGACAAGTTAAAATAGTATCCAATTGTATATATATTTTTATGTCTTTGATACTAATGAAGCTCACCATTTTTTATGCCTTGCCCAAGTATATTTTGCGTCTGTGTGTGTGTGTGTGTGTGTGTGTGTGTGTGTGTTTCCTGTTTGTGCCCTTGGCTTGGTTTGAAGTGTGCAGTCAGAAGATAATAGATGCTTATTAAATATTTATTGTGATATTTGTATATAGACAGGCCTGAGAAAGAAAAAAGCTGGAAGTTAGAAAATTAATTGAAGTAATTGAACAGGTTTTATTGGCATAAACTAGACAGAAAGAATAGTTTTGCAAAGGAAGGATCTTTCATGTGTCTCCTAGACCTCAAGCTCCGGGAAGGTAGAAACGAGGCTATTTTGTTCACCATTATAGCCCTGGTACCTAGCAAAGCACGTTCCACCTGTGCTGTATTCTGAAGCACATCAGAATTGCCTGGAGATTTGTTAAAACACAGGAATCTTGGGCTCGTTGCAGAGTTTCTGTTTTAGTAGGTCTGGGGTAGACCCTAAGAATTTACATTTTAAACAAATTCCCAGGTGATGTTGATGATACTGGTGTGGGAACCTTACTTTGAGGACCACTTAGTCAAGATCTGGTTCTTGAAATTGGCAGCACATTGGAATTACTTGGAGGCAGTGTTGAAACATACTGATACCCAGGCCCTATTTCATTCAATGAAATGAGAATCTTGATGGTGGACGTGGTTGTATTTTATAAACCATTGCAAGTGTGGGCAGCCAACTCTTGGGAAATGGCCATCTATACTAGGCAGATAACTTTAAACACAGTTCCAGGGAATATTTCATCCTCCAAAATATAGTTTCTTCATAACTTTTTCACCTTTATTACCTTTT
This sequence comes from Hylobates moloch, assembly GCF_009828535.3. Taxonomy (NCBI): domain Eukaryota; kingdom Metazoa; phylum Chordata; class Mammalia; order Primates; family Hylobatidae; genus Hylobates; species Hylobates moloch. The sequence goes on from NW_026652277.1 coordinate 18,966,253, forward strand.
TGCATATGTGCTCACATGACTGTACTTTTGTTACACTTTTTCCTCAAATGTAACTATTTCTTCTCCCAGAGTTACAGTCCTTTTACATTTCTAGTGTTTTTATTTTTTATTATTATTTTTGGCTGATAGTTTCTTATTTGGCAAGTTGATAGTGTGACTTTCCTAGCTATGTGTTTTATAAGAGGAGCAAGCAGGCTTTGGCATGATTTTTCCAGTTTGGAAAAATATTGCTGTCTTCATCATTTTGTGGGGAAAATTTCAGGAATGATAAATTATTCTTAAATAATTATTAAATATCAAAATATTATCTGGAGGTTTTATCAACTTTTCCTCAGCACTTAAGTGTTGAAAGGAAATGGATTTAAGGCATATGCTTACTATAAAGAACTGCACTATCATTTCAAGATAAGTTGAGACTGGTTTATGAAGGACACATTTAAATATCTTATTGGCTATTCATGTATTGATTTATTGAATTGATATATATGAGTGTTATATAAAATAGTCTGTTGGAAGTCCTTCATTATTCATTGTAAAAATGTGATTGAAGTAATTGTTAATTCTGTTATACTTGTTCTGTTTAAGAGGACTTTTGGGAGAAATTAGTTTCCAGTCTTTTATGAGCACATGATGTAATTTTACTGAAGAATCAGCTGGTTTTTGTGTTTTCATAAGGCTCTCATGATTATTGCTAATTATATTTTCTTCCTCAGATTTGCTCATAGAAAGCTTAGAACCAACTTTTTCATATATTGTTAGTAAGCCTGTGAAATTTCTATAATGCCTTTTGTGATCTACTTTTATCCTTGACTCCATTTAGTGCCTCAACTCTTTTCTCTTGGTATTATCTTTATATATATAATATGTATTTGTGTGACTGTATCTTTTAGTTTATTATATTGTACTGTATTGCATGTGTTTTTGAGAATAAGGTGAGTTTTAAGTAAACAATAAAATTAAATTTTAAAAGTATAAGCATTATTAATGATCTCATTAGAAGTATACACGTTCTGTGAACTTTGTTTTAATTGAAATAATTATTTACTTATAATTGTTTTCACTTTATGAACTAATTTTCTCATTCACTATAAAATAATTTAAAAGAGTTAATTCTATAATCATAAGATTAAAAGAGAGAGTATATATAGATTGGGTTTTCTTTAGGTAACTAGAAAATATTTAGACATTTTATTAGTGGCATGACAGTAAAAGTAATACAGTTTCTGGAATAATAAAGTTTGGGGTAAGAGTATAGATCATCATGGCTATTTTTAAGACTTTTATTTATAGATATAGTTACACTTTTATAAGAATGTAGTGGCTGCATACCCTGCCTCATAAATGTATAAACTATATTTATAGCGTTATTTGTATGCCCTATGAAATATTACTTTCGAAGGCATGTTGAAATGCAATTTTATAGCTATTTTGCATACACGATATGAGAAATATTTTATGCAAGTAACAGGAGATGCAAAGATCTTTAAATTTAGATTTAAAAAACTGTATCATTTAAAACAAAGTAAGGACCCAAAAGAAGATACAAAGTATTCTATGGGAACTGAGGAGAGAGGCTTCATATCCACAAAGGGAAAAAAAAAGCATTATGGGAAAGGTAATTTTTGAGTTGGCTGTAAAGCATTGCATAGAATTTCATCAAGCAAAGCGATGACTACACCCAACATGGGGAAATAATAAATGATTATTTTATTATATAAAAACTTAGTATCTAAGAGCAACGGCTTGGAAGGTGTCTTCATCCATTTTGTGTTGCTCTAAAGGAATACCTGAGACTGAATAACATATAAATGAAACAGGTTTATTTAGGTCATGGTCTGCAGACTGTACAAGCAGCATGGTGCCCGCATCTGCTCAGTTTCTGGTGAGGACTTTTGTGCTGCATCAAAACATAGCAGAAAAGTTCAAAGGCGAAATGGGCACATGGGAAGAAGGACCAAGCCTAAGAGTCTTCCTTGCTTTATAACAACCCACTAATCCCTTCCCAAGAATCAATCCAGTCTCCTGAGAGTGGGAACTCACTACTGCTAGAAAAGCACCAAGCCATTCGTAGATAATCAGCGCCCATGACGCAAATATCTCCTGCTTCACCTCCCAACACTGCCACACTGGAGATCAAATTTCAACATGATATTTGGTTGGAATGGGACAAAGGACATGATTTACAAGAGAACTGATAGGAAAGACAAGAAGGAAAGGAAAGGAAACAAGGGGAAACCAAGGGAAAGAAAGGAAAGGGAAGGGAAGCAAGGGAAAAAGGGGAAAAGGGAGAAAGAGAAAAAAGGGAAAGGGAAATCTCAGGGGAACATGTGTGACAGAGAGAGACTATAGGAAATTAGTAATGTCAAATGGGTAATGTCATGACTAAACTGTAAGAGAAGAGAATGACTGGAAACTTGGACAGTGCCTTTTTTTTTTTTTTTTTTTTTTTTGAGACGGAGTCTCGCTCTGTCGCCCAGGCTGGAGTGCAGTGGCGCAATCTTGGCTCACTGCAAGCTCCACCTCCTGGGTTCACGCCGTTCTCCTGCCTCAGCCTCTCCGAGTAGCTGGGACTACAGGCGCCCGCCACCAGGCCTGGCTAATTTTTTGTATTTTTAGTAGAGACGGGGTTTCACCGTGGTCTCGATCTCCTGACCTCGTGATCCGCCCACCTCGGCCTCCCAAAGTGCTGGGATTACAAGCGTGAGCCACCGCAGCCGCCCAGACAGTGCCTTTTTAAAAAGCATCAGCCAGACTAGAAAAGAGACATAAGAATGTGTCTTGGCGGAGAGGTACTCAGCACCTTAAGATGCTCAGTAGCATGAGCGGGTGAGAAGTTAAGAAGAATGCAGTTTTTGCTCACAGGGATTGGAAACCTCAAAGCACAACTTTAATCAGTTCACTTCATATTTAAGTTGTTTTGCTGGGAGACATTTTGCTGGCCAGAAGTGAACATTTGTCTTCTTAGAGAGGAGATAACATCATCCAGACCCTCAAATCTTTTGCGTAGTTCCGGGCACAGTGTATCAGAGAAAAAAAAATCAAAACTAGAATTCTATACCTGGTAAAAATATTCTTCAAAACTGAAGACATATTAAAGACTTTTTCAAACAAATGAAACCAAGAAAATTTGTCATCAGCAGACTTACACAAAAGAAATGTCTACAGCCAGAAGGAAAATAATCCTAGATAGAAATAAGGAATGCATTATTGAATGAAAAGCTGAGAGATAAATGTACAAATTAATTTAAAAGAATATAGGCTATATGAAATAATATTGATGGATTTATAATAGGTAAATCATATATTGATTAAGATACACAAAATTAACAGTATAAAAAGCAGTATAAGAGGGCACTTCACATGATAAGTGCCTTGGGAATTCTGCTTTTCCATAAAAACTGGCAAAAGCTATCAAATACAAAGTAAAGGGGTGGACAAAGATCTATCAAATAGAAAACAGTAGGGAGCAAGGGTTGCTATTCTAATTTCAGACAAAACAGACTTTGAGCCAGCAATGATCAAAAAGGGCAAAGAAGCACATTAGATAATAAAGGGTACAACTCAACAAGAATATGTAACTATCCTAATTATATATGCATCTAATACTTTAGCACCTGGATTCATAAATTCTTAGAGACCTACAAAGAGACTTATACACAATATACACAAATCAGTAAATGTGATGTGATTCAGCACATAAACAGAACTAAAACCAAAACCCACATGATTGTCTCAATAGATGCAGAAAAGACTTTCAATAAAATTCAACTTATCTTCATGTTAAACCCTCAACAAACTAGGCATTAAAGGAACACACCTCAAAATAACAAGAGCCTTCTATGGCAGACCCACAGACAACATACTAAGAGGACAAAAGCTGGAAGCATTCCCCCTGAGAACCAGAACAAGATAAGGATGTCCACTCTCATCACTCCTATTCAACATAGCTCTGGAATCTTAGCCAGGGTGATCAGTCAAGAGAAATACATACAAAGGCATCTGAATAAGAAGAGAGGAAGCCGTACTATCTCTCTTTACAAATAATATGATTCTATAACTAGAAAACCCCATAGGTTCTGCTCAGAGGCTCCTGGATTCAAGAAACAACTTCAGCAAAGTTTCAGGATATAAAATCAATGTACAAAAATCAGTAACATTTCTATATGCCAACAACATCCAAACTGAGAGTCAAATCAAGGATGCAGTTCCATTCACAATGGCCACAAAAGGAACAAGATACCTAGGGATGCAGCTAACCAGGGAGGTAAAAGATCATTATAACAAGAGTTATGAAACACTTCTGAAATAAAACAGAAATGACACAAGCAAATGGAAAAAAAATTAATGCTCATGGATAGGAAGAATCAATGTTGTTAAAATGGCTATACTGCCTAAAGCAATTTGTAGATTTAATGCTATTCCTATCAAATTGCCAATGACATTTTTCACAGAATTCAAAAAACTATTCTAAAATTAATATGGAACCAAAAAAGAGCCTGAATAGCAAAAGCAATCCTAAGCAAAAATAAAGCAGGAGAAATCATACTACCCAACAAACTATCTTACAAAGCTATGGTAACTAAAGTAGAATAGTCCTGTTACAAAAATAGACACAGACGAGAAGAGGTTAGAGAACCCAGAAATAAAGCTGCACACCTCAACCATCTGATCTTTGACAAAACTGACAATAACCAAGCAATGGAGAAAGGACTCCCCTAGTCAATAAACGATGCTGGGACAACTGGCTAGATATACACAGAAGATTGAAACTGGACCCCTTCCTTATTCCATATTCAAAAATCAACTCAAAGTGGATGAAAATATTTATAAAACCTACAACTATAAAATCCTTAGAAGAAATCCTAGAAAATACTGTTCTGGATATAGACCTTGGCAAAGATTTCATAAGCAGGTGCCAAAAGCAATTGTAACAAAAACAAAAATTGACAAGTGAGACCTAATTAAACTAAAGACCTTATATACAGCAAAAGAAGCTATCAACAGAGTAAACAGACAATCTATAGAATGGGTGAAAACATTTGCAAACTATGCATTGACAAAGGCCTAACTTCCAGAATCTAAAAGGAACTTAAAGAAATCAAACAAACAAAAACAAATAATCTCATTAGAAAATGTGCAAAGGACGTAAGCAGACACTTCACAAAGTTACACATACAGGTGCCCAACAAGCAGATGAAGAAATGTTCATCACTAATCATTAGAGAATTGCAAATCAAAACCACAGTGAGATACCATCTCAAACCAGTCAAAATGGCTATTACTAAAAAGTCAAAAATTAACACAGGCGGATGAGGTTACAGAGAAAAGTAAATGCTTATACCCTGCTGGTGGCAACGTAAATCTGTTCAGCTGTTGTGGAAAGCAGTGTGGTGATTTCTTAAAGAACTCAAAGCAGAATTACCATTCAATCCAGCAATCCCATCATTGAGTATATATCCAAAGCAATATAAATCATTCTACCATAAAGACACATGCACTACATGTATGTTCATGGCAGTGCTATTCACAGTAACAAAGACACGGAATCAACCTAAATTCCCATTAACAGCAGACTGGATGAAGAAAATGTGGTACATATATGCAGCATAGAACACTATGCAGCCATAGAAAAGAATGAGATCATGCCCTTTGCAGTGACAGGGATGAAGCTGGAGGTCATCATCCTAAGAAAATTAACACAGGAACAGAAAACCAAATACCACATATTCTTCTTTAGAAGTCAGAACCAAACATTGAGTACACATGGACACAAAGAAGGGAACAACAGGCACTGGGGCCTTCTTGAGGGTGGAGGTGGGAGGAGGGCGAGGATTGAAATGCTACCTATTGGGTACTATGCTCATTATCTGATGACAAAATAATTTGTAAATCAAACCTCAGTGACACAGAATTTACCCATGTAACAAACCTGCCCGTGTACCCATTGAACCTAAAATAAAAGTTAAAAGGAAAAAAAGAATATGTAAATAACTCTTATAACTAAGCCATAAAAAGACAGATAACTTACTTTAAAATAGGGAAAGCATTTGAGTAGGTGTTTTTCCAAAGAAGTTATACAAACAGCTAAAAGTCAAATAAAAGAAGCTGAACATCAGTAGTCAATAGAAAATGCAAATCAAAACCAGAGTGAGATACCACTTCACATCTACTAAGATGGCAATAAGAATGAGGAGAATTAGACAATAACAGGTGTTGATGAGAATGTGGAGAAATTCAAGTCCTCATACTTGCTAGTGGTAATGCAAAATTATACAGGCAACTGTGAGCATTGTCTGGCAGTTTCTTAAAAAGTCAAACAGAATTATATGACTCAGCAGTTCCTCAACCAATTGAATGAGTCACCATATGATTCATAGGTGTATACCTGAAGAAGTGAAAACATATACCCACACAAAACCTTGTACATGAGTACTCATAACAGCATTATTCATAATAGATAAAATGTGGCCACTACTCAATGGCCATCATCCTATGAATGGACAAACAAAAATGTTATATCCGTATAAGGAAATGCTATTCAGCTGTAAAATTGAATGAAGAACTGTTATGTGCTACCACATGGATGAACCTTGAGTACATTATACTAAGTGAAAGAAGCCAAATGCAAGGCCACATGTATTTTTATTGCATCGATATAAAATTTCCAGATTGGGCAAATCTACAGAAAGATAAAATCTTCCAAAGGATGGAGAAAGGTAGAATGGATAAGGGGTTACTTTTTGGGGTTTGCAAAATGTACTGGAATTAAATAGAGATTGACAACTCTGAATATACTAAAATTCTCTACATTGTAAACTTCAAAAATTATGTGAAATGTGAACTTTATGGTATGTGAATTACAACTCAAGGCTAATTTTTTTAAAAAATAAGTATTCAATAGGTGAGAGGTGAATTTTTTAAAACTATTAAAGATACATGTTTAATTTCTCAGACGATGTGAAAATTATAAGATTTTATAACTAACAATAAAGTAGAGAGAAAAGTAAAGCAAAAATATCTTTAACTCAAATAGGGAAGGAAATGAAAGAAGAAATGCAAAAAAGTTGGAACAAAGAGTAGAAAATGGTAAGGTGTTAAAATTGAACCCTAAAGTAACAACAGATTAAATATGTTTGGGCTAAATACTCAATTGAAAGACAAAGATAGACTGGATGAAAAGTTACACATACACACCCCAAAACCCAACTGTATGGTACTTAAAATATAAACATATTAAATAAAGGGATTCAACAAGTTTGAAAATAGTATGGTAAAAAAAAAATATACTATCCCAAGACCAAAACAAGCAAGCTGGCATAACAACATAAATAGCTGAGAAAATAGACATTAGGTCAGAATTACTACAGAGACAACAATTTGTTTTATGATGATAAATAAAATAGTCATTACACCAAGTATGTATTATAGTCCCACATTTTGGTATCTCTTATAATTTATCATTTAATATATAAATAAATATTTGGTAATGATCAGAAGTCACAGATATAAATAGAAAAACTCACAATTGAAATGGGAAATGTTAAGACCCTTTGAAAGGGAGAAAATGAATAGACAAAACAGTAAATACATAGAATTAATGCAATTAGCGAACTTGAACTAATGCATATGTCTTGTACTCTCTACTGGTGCTATTCAATGGAAATATAATGCAAGCCTTGTATGTAATTTTAAATTTTCTAATAACCACAAGATACAAAAACAAAAATAAATAGGTGAGATAATTTCTGTAATACATTAACTTATTTTTATTAATATATACAAATCTTTTTGTTTCAACATGTAATCAATATAAAGTTGAGATATTTATGTGCTTTTTAAAATAATCTTCAAAATCCAGTGTGAATATTACATACTACATTGTAATATAAAAACTAAAATTCCATTGGAATTAGTTGTCCTCTGGACTCCATAAAATTTACATTTGAAAAAGTGGGTTCATATACACAGGTTATTTCAAATATACTTAAAAGTCCAGTACCATTAATGAAAAACTGGGTCATCTTTTTGGAAGAATCATTTTTACCTTAAAACAAAAGCATACGGGATCCTTAATTTTAAGCTTCAACTTGACTGGGTTAGGGGATACTGGGGTAGCTGGTCCAGTGTTATGTCTGGGTATGTGAGGGTGTTTCTGGAAGAGAATGACATTTGAATCATTGGACTAAGAAAGGAAGATCTGTCCTCACTAAGTGAGCAGGCACCATTCAATTCGTTGAGGAACAAAAAGACAGCGGGAAGGTGAATTTGACTTGAACAAGCAGCCACTCAGATTCTCTGGCCTTTGAACTTGGACTAAATTATGCCATCAGCTTCTCATGTTCTCCAGGTTACACATGGCATATCATGGAACTTCTCAGCCTCCATAATTATGTGAGCCGATTCCCACAATGTCTGTCTGTCTATCCATCATCTCTCTCTCTCTCACTCTCCCTGCTATCATCTATCTATTAGTCATCATCATCATCTATATCCTATTGATTCTGTTTCTCTGGAGATTCTTGACTAATATAGCATATCAGTTTCAAAATTACATTTGTACAGGTCAAATATATTCCCTAGCCCTTGCATTAAATTGGTATTATTGACATCAATTTCAAAAGGATACATCATAAATTGAAAAGCAGTTCTAAATTTATCAATGTCAACAAAGCATTCTTCACGTTTTTCTTGCATATCTGTAGCCAATTATGTAATTCTATCAATTGGATTTAAATTAACCTGCATGTTGATTTATGTTTGAAAAATATGTTTCATTATTATTATTGATTTGTATTATGAAAAGTTTCCATTTCAACATAGATTTTAGTACTCGTCACCTTTGTGACTAAGGTCATAAATAAGCTTTTCTTTATTTCTTGAAGCTCCACATTTAGCTTGTTCATCACATTGTGATATCAGTGAGAAACTGCAAAACACAATGCCTGTTTTGTATTCATTGATTATTGTCTATTTGGCAAGCATTCCTTTTTGTCAAGAAAAGCTTGAATTGGAGTTAATGGTACGGTAGTTGTTTATAGAACGCTTCCCTCATCAACCAAAAAGTATTGACAAAGCATCCACAATCATTGAAGTCATTGCCTTCTGCTTCTTTCAGTGGTTCCTTGAACTGGAGTTGATTCATAGCATTACTATGCAAATCCTGAATGACTTTATCAACTGAATCCATGAAACTTTTTATTTGGTGCAGAAGTAATTGTGGCTTTTGCCATTATATGGAGTCTCGCTCAGAAAGCAAATCATATCTATTTTAACATATATCACCCAGTGGAATGAGGCAATAAGAAAAACATCGATCTCTTGTTTAAAAATTCTAAGAAATCTAATCTCAATCTAACACTGATGTGAAATACTACCTTTGTTGTAATAGAAAATACTTTTAAAAACATCTAGCTGAAATTCTTCTTTGAAAATTATACCAATAAGAAATATTTATGCCCTAAGTAAGGTTTTCAGGTTATGACTTGACAACATTTTTTTGTTTGTTTTTGTACATTTTGATGAAATTTGAGACCTAATATGCTCTAATATGAGACTCTGGGGAGTTATTCATAGAGCATAAATCAATATAAAGCTAAATAAAAGTATTAAAAGTATTGCAAGTTTTCAGTTTTGAACCAATTTATTGTGAGAAAGATTTTGTATTCTATGGGCAATTATTGGGCAGCTTAACTGATGATCTTTCATTTCTTCTTCAATCTATATCTTCATTTCATTGTTTCTGTATTTACCCTGTTAGAGGATAATATCTACTCTTAAAATAACTTAATCCTGATATTGTCTGTCCTCAGCATACCGCTGGGTAAATTAGCATTCAACCAATTCTCTCTATATATATTTAAAATTAAATGAAGGTGTATTAGTCCGTTCTCATGCTGCTGATAAAGACATAACCAAGACTGAGTAATTTATACATAAAGGAGGTTTAATTGGCTCACATTTCAGCATGGCTTGGGAGGCCTCAGGAAACTTACAATTATGGCAGAAGGGGAAGCAAGTGCATCCTTTTCACATGGCAGCAAGGAGAAGTGCCAAGCGAAAGGGAGAAAAGCCCCTTATAAAGCCACTGGATCTGATGAGATCTCATTCACTATCAAGAGAACAGCAGCATGGGGGTCACTGCCCCCATGATTCAGTCACCTTCCACCGGGTCCCTCCCAAGGCACATGGGGATTATGGGAACTACAATTCAAGATGAGATTTTGATGGGGATATAGCCAAACCATATCAGAAGGAAAACCATCAAATTGTGCTGAACAGAGGGAATATGACAGAGACCTTGGAATTACAAGGGAACACCATTTTAAAAATTATGCTGCATGGGGTCTGCAGTTATGACATAAACAATATTATTGTTTCTTGAGTTGGGATGCATTGCACATTCATTGTGCAAAAGTGGGTACCCATTATATACTTTGGTAGGATATAACTATTCTCAGCTACAGAAACATCAAACTCTCTCACCTGAACCAAAGGATTTTCATCTGTATTTCATTAATTTGTCTAAGGGGGATACTTGATGAATTAGTTCTGCCTGACACTACTGTCTTATCTGTACCGTATGCTGTGATTCTGCTGGGACTCAATTTCTATGAGCCCTTAACTGTCAGGAGGGAGTCTGTCCATCAGATTTGAAAGAGCTGAGCTGAACACAACTAGTAATTCTAACTTTTTAGCTTGGGAGATGTGAAAAATTGAGAATTTGACATATTCAGTCATAAAATACAGTTTCAGTGATATATAACTCATGGTGTGGATGAGATATTATTCAAAGAATGATCATTTCTTAAGGAAACTGAGGCACATTTTTACTTGCAAACTGCATGGCATGGCTCTTTGAGGCAAATTGGTAATGAAAACAATATGCTGAAGCCAATGCCAGAGACATAGTTATCCTCCGTAGTTTTATTGTGGGGAGGGAAAATATTGGATAGAGAATTGTGTTTGGAATGAAAAAAAATTGAATTAGAATTTTGCTACCTACCAACCTACTGCTAACCTTACTCTAAAGTTGTTTCTTTCTTGAATATTTAAATTTAAGTTTTAATTGACAAATAATTGCACATATTTATGGGGTACATAGTAATGCTTTTATCTTTTTTAAAAATTTTGTGGGTCCATAGTAGGTGTATACATTTATGTGATGTTTTGATACAGGCATGCAATGAGAAATAATCACGTCATGGAGAATGGGGTATCCATTCCCTCAAGAATTTATCCTTTGTGTTACAAACAGTCCAATTACATTCTTCAAGTTATTTGAAAATGTACAATTAAGTTATTATTGGCTATAGTCACCCCATTGTGCTGTCAAATAGTAGGTATTATTCTTTTTTTTTTTTTTTTGTACTTATTAACTATCCCTACCTTTCCCCTAGACTCCCACTACCTTTCCCAGCCTCTGGTAACACCATGCTTCTATTCTCTATGTCTATGCATTCAATTGTTTTGATTTTATATGATGTGTAATGATCAGAACAGGGTAATTAGCATATTCATCATCTCAAGCATTTATCATGGCTTTGCGTTGGGAACATTCAGTATCCTCCTATGTAAACTATATAGTATATTATTTTTATCTATATTCATTCTACAGTGATGTAAAATACTAGGACTTTCTTTATATCCAGAAATACAAAAAGAAGTAATAGACTAGGGAATGATTAGCAGAAGTGGATAGAGTGAGGAGGATAAACTTGGCCTAGTGGGAGTTTTAAGCTTAGTCCAGTCCAGATAATAGTTTCTGCAGGCTGTTTGGTTCTTCTTCTAAGAAGATATAATTCTCTATTTTATACTGATTTGAGATGCTACCATATCTTATCCCCAGGTAGAGTTTAGCATGACATCACTGAGTCAGACAGTATACCTGGCCGTACTTGTCCTCTGTAATTACTGGCTTAAGAACGCATTTCTCCTATTATGTTGTGAGCCCTTTTAGAGAAAAAGTGTGTCTTTTCTATCGCAGGCCCTTCGGATTTTAGTCTAGTGTTGGGAACAAAAGAGCTTACCTAATGTAAATTTCCAAATTCAGAGAAAGAAATGCAATTTAATCTTAAAAACAATTATTTTGTACTAAGAATGTAATAAGTCAAAGTCAGCTGAACTGAGAAGGTAGTATGAGAGACTAACATTATATGAGTATGTTTCTGTTTTAGATTTTTTAAAAATGAAGATATATTTTATAATCTGGGTTTTGGGCTTGTATTGCAAATCAGGATTAAGAAAGACAAATGCACTGGAAATTACAGGGTTTAAGGTTTGTTCTATTACCATAAATCTAAATTTAACATTGTTCTATCATTGTTAAATGAACCAGAATTTCTTTTGTTTTTATGCTTGCCTGTTGAATTCAGTGGAGATTGATTCTCACAGAGATGATTCATGGAGCATAATTTTTTTTTAGTGAAGAGATGGTAATCAGAGTAGAAACTTGGGCTCCTTCAATGTGGTGGCTTTACCTTTTATTTAAGGTCTTTAAAAAACAACACTCACCAATATTTAAGAATTTATAATATCTCTTTTATTTTCTCTGCTTACTTCATTTTTATAAAATATGGGAGGGAATTTTTACCAAAATATATTCATTTACCAGACCATATTTATACCTCTATAACTGAAATTTATTATATATAGGGTTCTTTACAGTATATCTGTGGTAGTGTTATGGGCCACTATTGTTAAAAGGTACTATATTGAACAGGCACCATTCCAGGTGCTGGGGGAAATGATAAAAAAGTATTTGCTTAGGTGAGATAGTCAAAGACAGATTGAAAGTAAGTTGAGACTGTGTGAACAGGTGAAAAGATGGTGTTGGTGTTTAATACTGAGAAATGTATGGCATGAACTAGCTGGTTAAAAGTATACTAAAAAGAGTTGACAGATTTTGCAAAAATAGGTATCAATGAAGAGTCCTAGGTTATCTGTACAGTGGTGTTAAGTAACCTGTGACAGAATGGTAGGCTACATGGGGAAAAATAAGATAGGTAAAGGGTAGGATGGGGGCTATATTAGTTAGGGCCCAGGCAGGAAACAGTTGGCACAAAGAATTTAATCAGAGACTTTACTGCAAAGACTACAAAGGATTGAATGATGCACCGAAAGACCAGCAACACCTTAATCCGAAGGGGCAAGGGAAGGAGACCAAATTGCCCCATCCAAAAGAAAAGGCTTTAAAAGAGACCAGCTCCCTCAGTGAGGCAGGGAGGAAAGGGATTGGAGTTGTGGAAATAAATACTGTGAACTCTTTCCTCTCACTTCCCAATCTCTTGCCAGTGTCTTGCACAGGTCAAATCGAATTCAAGGTCAGAAGGCTAATGGAACCTTTACTGCATAAAGGTCCTCACACTGGGACCATTTTGCAAACAGCAGAGTCATAAAAGAGACAGGAAATGAAGGGAAGAGTATGCTTATATTTGCTTTTTTACTGACGTTATTGGTAACAGAGACTGATTTGAGTAGGGCATCATTTTATGCATGGGAGCCGCTTCATTGTTGAAATCTTCTGTGTAAGTGATGAATAACGAGCAGTTTTAGAAAGGACAGTTGAAGGGATAACTACATTTAAACACTGAATTGTGATACATTCATAAAGTAAAGGTAATACAGTATGATGATTTATTGGAAATGAATGTTGAAAAACAAAAAGCAGCTAGATAAAGAGGACCATTAGCTTTAAACTTGCAAACCTGGATTGTCAGAAGTCCAATTAGAAATGTTGTGTGAACACAGAAGATAATCCATCTTAGTTTTGAATTCTTTAGTTTAAGAAAACCAGAAGACATCCAAATAGCTATTCTTCGTCTCCTAAATTTAGTCTTAAGATCTTTCATTGTGTGGCCCAGGCTTCTAATTTTGGACTCAGACAGCAGCCTACTTCTTCCGTGCAATTAATCCATCTCTTCTTCCAATATGACTCTATTTTGTGCCACTGCGCCTTCATTAAACGATCTCGTAATCATCTCTCCAAACTGAGTTCAAGATCAGCTTTCCTCGATGGCTCTCTCTAGTCTGATCTCACAGTCCCTTCTCTGGGTATTATCTATATTACAGTGCATGTCCCAGAATACCATCAGTATTAATTCACTTAACTCCCGCATGAGTCTGTAAGCATCTCAAGGAAAATGACACTGACTAATTTACTTTTTAGTCAACAGGTGTCTTAGTGCTGGTCTCAGATTAGGCCATGAGAAGAGAAGGATACCTTGAATGATAAAAGTTGAAACACATAATATTTGGACAAAAGAGAATCGTTCATTTATGTTAAGGAGAAGCTGAAGACAAGGGCAAAAGAGATACAGTAACAATAGTAACATCTTTCAGATAAAATTAGTTCTCTTTTCTAAACTGCTTAGTTATAGTTTTAATACTTCTGTGGATTGTTCCCTTATAAGTTATATTCTTAACTCATGCACAGATATGTTACTTTTATTAACCTTGGTTATGTTTTTTATGAGTATGTAGGAAGTTTCTTATAAAAAAAGAAGAAAGACACAGAAAAATGTCTTGAGCTAGAATTTGGGGAAATTCCTAGGTTTAAAATTACTTTTTCTCATATCTACTTTAAAGTAAATATCTAAATTTCCTGCTAGTGATTACCTTTTATTCCCTTTTAAATTAAGTAAAAATTTTCTAACTAAACATTTGCTAGGATGTGATGAACTGAAACTATTCTAGTGACTTAATGAGAAAATAAAGATTTTTAAAAGTAAATAATTTTTTACTTTATTAATATATTTTTAAAAATTAAGTCATTAAGTTCAAGAATTTAATATTTTTATCAATAAAATTCTAAAATATGTAAATTATGAACAATCTATATTTCTGTCAATATAATCAACGTTGTTTCAAAGCTCAGGGTAAAAATGAAATGCAATGATATATTTTTATGACATGGGTAAATATGCTCTTAAATTATCCTGAATTTGACTCATTTGGATTAGACCCATTCACTGTTCATGTTCAAATCAAAGAAAAGTTTCCTTTCAACGGTATTTAAACTGTTAAAGCTTGTAAAATTTCCATCTGACTGCTAGCATTGCATTAGAATAAATTCCAGTTGTGACATTTTGTACTCATGTTATTATAAAAACAGGGATAGGCCACAAAACACTGTGGTGATATTTGTTTGCCTTCTGAAATACTTCCAGCATGATCTGCATCTTTTATATATTCAGAATTTAGATTGGCCTTTCCATCACGGGCCATGATGCTATAAATAACCGATAAAGGCAGTTGCTGATGAGCAAAGCTGTAGGGCAATGTAAAGGTCAAACAGTGATAATTCATGATCGTCTTAACAAAGTACATATACAACGCATTAAAATACTGAAACTGAACTCTGGTGGCAAAACACAGGAAAGAAATGGCACCACGTGAATTCCCTCATGTAAATGTGCCTCTGAGGAGGTTAAGAACTAGAACAAATTTATCTGTTCTTCCATTGAATGTTTATATCCAAGGGTCAGCTTTCTCTGTATAACACATTAGAGTGGATAGTTTTAGACCTTATAGCTATTACTTTTGCTCTATTAATTAACCTCTGGTTCAGTACAGGGCACAGAGGAATGTATGTATATATATGTGTGTGTGTGTGTGTGAGTTTGTGTATATGTATATGTATAATGGCACAGAAGTATAAGGGTTTAAAATTTGAAGTCATCATAGTCTTCAATATCTAGAAAAGTGGGGTGGGGGGAGAGGGGAGGGATAGCATTAGGAGATATACCTAATGCTAAATGACGAGTTAATGGGTGCAGCACACCAACATGGCACATGTATACATATGTAACAAACCTGCACGTTGTGCACATGTACCCTAAAACTTAAAGTATAATAATAATAAAATTTAAAAAAAAGTCTTCCAATATGTTAGTACACATATATAGGAGCCATTTAAATTTTAAACATAAGATACTTTTCCAGTTTTTTTCACACCCTGATAATATTGAAAGGGGTAAGAATGAGACTGGAAAACTTTGACTCATTTGCAAAATGGTGATCATCATTTACATCTGACACGCGTACCACCCCATCAACTACTTCTACACTGCTTTCCTCCTATAGATTAGTAGGCTGTATGCTGATTTTAGATGACATTAGATGAAATTTAGATGACATTTAGATGAAATTAGATTTTAAATTTCCTTTCAGAAGAATCTGGGAAATGCTACTGTAGGTGAATTAGTGTTAGACATGAGTAGAAATGAAGGGCAGGGAAACGATCAATGGCTGAAAAGGAAAGCCACAGTGATCATTGTAAAAACAGAACATCTTCCAAGAGGTCAAGAATTTAGTATGCACCAAAATAAAGTAGAGATTTTGTTAGATTACTGAACCCACACTCCAGAGTTCCTGATTCAGTAGGTGTAAGATAAGTCCCAAAAACTGGCGTTTTAACAAGCAACCTGGTGATGCTGATGTTGCCAAATCAGGTGCTACCCTAAGAGAACATGTGGTTTAGAGTCTACAACATTTGCACATCAATCTATCTCAAATCCTGGCTTCAGCACTCACCATGCAAATTACCACTGGCAGATTATTTAATTTTAGTTATCTCATCTAGGAAATAGTCATGATTATAATCCTTCTCAGATTTATTGAAAATATTAAACAATAGAATGTTAGTACTAACTTAAAAGCCTCCTAACTTAAAGACTGATCTAAAATCTGTAATTTAAAATTCTCATCTCAGATGTGAATGTTTTTGGCCTAAAATATAATTTACAAAGATTATATTTACTTTAGTGAGACTTTTTTCCCCAAAATGCTAGAATAGAATAATTTGAATGTTTCTAGTATGAAGGAAAGACAAAAATTTAAGGTGATTGATATCCCAAGTACCGCAATTTGATCTTTACAAATTATATGAAGGTATTAAATGATCACACATACCTCAAACTATGTACGTCTATTATGAATCAATTAAAATGTTTTATGAAGGTCTAATATTTATTTAGTGAGACTCTTAAAGTCCTATTTGAAATTAGATCTTAAATAAAAATATATTACATCATGTAATTTCTTAGACTTTTTTATTCATGTGTTTATACTTGCCCCATAAAGTGTTATTCTCCAGTGAATGTCATACAATATTGAAACAGGAACTGTGGTTGCTCCTAATTAGAATGGTTGGCTCTGATACCTTTGTTACTGAATTTTTTAGCTGGTTAAGCCCTAGGTGGATATGTAACATTTCAACAAACGTTGTCGCTACATCATTTTTATTTCACCAGACTAGGAAAGATAAATCTAAAAGCACTCTGCTAAAATTGTAAGTGTATTTTCAAAATCAAGATGCCTTACTTCATAAAGGAGAATTTCATATAGAAAAGCAAGAATCCTCTGTCAGTTTTATTTAGCAACAGATTCAGAGAATATTTATTGAGTGCCACTTGAGTTCAAGCTACTTTTCAAGATATTCTAGATATTACAATAAAGAAGTTAAAAGTGTGTGCATTGGTATGTATAACTTATAACTTACTGGACGTACGGCTAGGTAGTCAATGAATTGATATCTATAATGTTGAATGCATTGAAAAAATTACGTAGAAGGTGCTGTACAATTCTTAGGTGAATCAAGAAATCTTGAGTTTAGAAACTTGAGTCTAGGAATCTAAAAAGGCTTGAAAATGAGGGTACATTTGAAATATACTGTGGAAGATTAGTAAGTATTATGGAAGGAGGACCAATAGCAGAAGTTACAAGTGTGCCCAGATGAAAGACCAACATAAAGGAGGCACAGAGAAATGAAAAGGCATGATGTATTTAAGTAATTGCATGAATCCATGAAATGGGCGTATCTGGGTGTCCGAATAAATTCTTAGGTAAAAATTGAAGATAGAAATTGGAATAGAAAGTTATTCCTGAGAGCCTAACAGGTTGAGTCTTTATCTGCAGAACAGCGGTGAGCAAACTATAGCCTATAAGCAAAATCCAACCCGATGCCTGTTTTTGTAAATATGTTTTTATTGGAGCATGGCCATACCACTGTTTTAAGTAGTATCCATGGCTGCTTTCGTACTACAAAGGCAGAGTTGAATAGTTATAACAGAGACCATATGGCCTTCAAAGTTTGAAATGTTTTCTACATGGATCTTTACCAAAAAAATTTCTGACCCCAGTTGTAGACCAGTGCAACGTGAAGTGCCAGTCTGTTGATCATTGGTTGTAAGTGTTATATATGACCAGATAAAGAGCTTTCATAGAATGCAAATTAATTCACTTTATCAAGAAAATCTTGCTATGGAAAAAATAATTCCAGCTGATCTGGACTCTGTGCTTAGTTAATTTATATAATTTATATAAATATATAAATATAATTTATATGATTATAGTTATATATAATAATTATATATAATACATATTTAATTATATATTGCCTATTATGGTATATAATATATCTAATATATAATATATGATATATGTATATAATATGTATGTATTATATAATTTATATAATTTACTAGGCACACAGTCCATATTAGCTGAAATTTTTAAATTATTATTTATAATGTTTACTTATAGTTATATTATTTCACTAAAATAGTATAATTTTACTAAAATAGTATAGTAGTATACTGTTATACTAAATTCATATACCTATGAATTTACTCAGACATCCAGATATACCCATTTCATGGGTCCATGCCTTTACTTAAATAAATCATGCACTTTTATTTCTCTGTGCCTCCTTTATATTGGTACTATTAAACTCCTTAGTAAATTCGTGTAATTTACCAAGGAAACTCCTTAGTAAATTCGTGTAATTTACCAAGGAAACTCCTTAGTAAATTCGTGTAATTTACTAAGGACACTTGCTCAGCAGGTAAATATATATGTTCTAGTAACACTGTGTATTTACTTCCAGAGCAGTGCCATACAGTTTAGTTCAAAGACCTCACCTTGAGTCAGTAAAGATGTAGTGAACATTTCTATGCAGGATATTAGGATCAGATGTGTATTTTGGAAAGGACCAATAAAGTCAAAAACAAGACTTTCTTGGTTTCTTCTGGAATACCACAGCAGAGTAGAGAGGGCATGTGTGGAGCTATGGAGATGGCCACAGCTGTTTCGAAACTCTGGGGAGTGAGCCAGTAAGGAGACTGGGCAAAAAATATGGAATGTTCTTTTTTCATTAATTTACATTCTAAAATCCCACACGAGAACTCTGATTGGTCTGGCATGTTTATGAAGCCCACTTACTCCAGCAGTTGGTGGGTCAGGGACTTTTATCATCACACAATGGTGTTGTGTGATGATAACCCCATCACACAGGGGTAGTGGGAATGGGGAGCAGTTCTGCACAACGAGGAATGATCTACTGCAGGTATCAGGGTAATGCTGTGGAAACTATGAGAAGTCTAGTGCTCTCACTTATTTGTGGGATCTAAACACCAAACAATTGAACTCATGGAGATGCAGAATAGAAGGGTGGTTATCAGAGGCTGGGAAGGGTAGTACGGGGAGCAAGGGGGAGGTGGGGATGGTTAATGGGTACAAAAAATAGAATGATTAAGACTTACTGTTTAATAGCACAACGGGGGACTATAGTCAATAATTTAATTGTGCACCTTAAAATAACTAAAGGAATATGATTAGATTGTAACAGAAAGGATAAATGCTTCAGGAGATAGATACCAAGTTTGCCATGATGTAATTATTACGCATTGCACGCCTGTACCAAAATATCTCATGTGCCGGTAAAGATATACACACCTACTATGTACACACAAAAATTAAAACTAAAAATAATTTTTTAAAGAAAACTAGCACTATTGAATGCTGGCTTGCCTCATTTGGGCTCCTGTTTCTAAATGCTGTCAACTGGGTTGCTTAAAAACAACAAACATATATTTCTCACAGTTCTGAAGGCTAATAAGGCTACGATAAAGGCACTGACATATTTGCTGACAGCTTTCTTGTTTGTAGCTAGAGCCTTCTAGCTGTGTTTTCCCGTGGTGGAAAAGCTGAGATAGTTCTAGGGTCTCTTTTCTAAGGACAGTAATCCCAATCATGACAGTTTTACCCTAAAAACCCAACCACCTCCCAGTGGCCCCACTCTTTAATAACACTACCTTGGAGAGTAGGATTTCAACATACAAATTTTGGGGTATGGACTCCAAACATTCAGACCATTGCAAGTTTTTTGTATTTTCTACAGCTCGAAGTATTGTTCACAACAGCTTTTTTAGTGGATTATGTCTTGTCAGATATGCTAAAACAGCCTAAGCTAGCACAGTGAATCAAAGGACAGATTCCATCTGATCCTGGAGAATGTGTCTCTCATACTATGTGTGTCCAGGCCCAAAGATTGATGGGCCTTACTGAAAAATACCTTGATTTGCTCCTGAATGGGTATTTTTTTCCTACTCATTGAATTAGTGTGACTACTCAGGAGATTCTCAACAAAGGAAAAAACAGTCAGTGTTTTAATTACTTAATCTGTGTGATACTAAGAGTTTAGAAACTGATTATCCTGTAAGACCTAGGCAACTTTTGTGAAAATAGCATGGACTATAAATCAGATCTCTTTTTATATAATGACTTTTAAATGACTTGTACATTATTACCTTGGATCTTTACTTTTGCAACACCTGAAAGTAAAGCACAATTTTCTTAAACCTTTATTACTGTGTGGTTTATGATATGTTTTATTAGAAAAAGATATGCTTCTATAAAATGTCCTACTTCCCGCCCTGTATGAGAAAAGATAATTTGAAGGCTGGTAGAGGGATGCTGATATTTTATGAGTGACAGTACTGTTAGCTGTGGTCATTACTGCTGTACTCATTCCAGGAGAGGAACTGATTTTCTCTGCGCGTGCTTGCTTGAATAATCTCATTGCAGACATAGGCAAGTGTTTATGCAATTCTTCATTTTTCCATTAGGAATCATACATACATCATGTGCCCCCAATTAATACCTGTAAGACTGGCAACCAAATGATATATTGCTACATTGTACTGTTCACAGTTTGATAAAAACACAAATACAGTTTTGTTGTTTGCATTTTTAAAATTGGTCTCCTGACATATCTCCCCTTTTTTTTTCTTTTCCCTGCAGGTGAAAGGGATATTTCAGAGATATATAATATTAGAGAATTGTTTCCATAGTTTATTTTATATTTGTCCTTATGATTGAATTTTCTAGAATTCTGTTGGATTGGGGAAATTATACCTTGGTTACCTTAGGGTTTTTTTTTTTATTATTTGTGTAGTTTCTGGGAAATTACTACAGGGACCTCTATTTGAAGAGCCAGTGACAAATGCTTTTATCATTTCTAGAATTCTGACCTCTAGTCACGTAATTTCTCCATGGTCTCCAGATCTGTTAGCCTTGTTCTGTCTCTTCTTACGTTTTATTTCTGCTCTAGCCTGAAGCATTGATCAACTTTTTATGTATAATTTCATCTGAGTCTACAATTTCTGTCACACCCTTACATTTTTATTACACATGTGCTTTATTAATTTTAAATTCACTTTATTATTTTACCTGTTTTGAAGGTCTGCTAGATCCTGTGTAGAAAACAAAATGGATATGGTCCCTAAGTAAAGCAATAAATATATCAACATTTTGGGATATTTTATCCAGTTCTAGCTGGTAGGTATATAGTTAAATAAGTATGTACGTATAATAACATACACAGTCACACACACACACACACACACACACACACACACACACACACACAGTTGAACATCTGGCGTAGTGCATGCTACAAAGAAGGCAATCAATAAATGTTATATTCATTTAACGTGATACAAATGTTTTCTCCCATTGACTGGTTGGCCTTTCCGTCATCATATTGATTTTTATGATAAACAGAAATCCTTATTTTGAATGCAGTCTCTTTTTTCAATATTTTCCTTTATGGTTAGTGATTTTTATATACTGTTGAAAACAAACTTTCTTATTCCCACATCATGAAGATATTGTTATGTTGTATAAACTTTCATTCCAAGTATAATCTACCTGGAATTTATTAGTTTCGAATGCTGTGAAATACCGGTTAAGGTTCCTTTTTCCCCCTCATGGCTGACTAACTCATTCAGTTCATTTACAAAAAAACGTTCACAAGAGACACAGTTTTTATAAATCAGGTGTCCAAATACAGGTGGATCTGTTTCAGAACTATTTCTTATAGTTCTCTGGATTGTTTGTTTGTTCTTGTTCTAATTCCACTCTGTCTTAATGTTTTAGCCCATTCAGGCTGCTATAACAAAGAATCTCACAAACTGAGAGACTTATAAATGAAACACATTTATTTATCACAGTTCTGGAGGCTTGGAAGTCCAAGATCATGGTGCTGGCAGACTTGGTATCTGATGAGGGCCTATTTCCTCCTTCATAGATGGTGCCTGCTTGCTGTTTCCTCACGTGGTAGAAGGGACTAGCTAGCTCTCTGGGGTCTCCTTTATAAGAGCATTAATCTCGTTAAGGTCACTTAATCGACTCCCCAAAGGTCCTGCATACTAAGATAATCACCTTTGTATTTAGGAGTTCTACATGTGAATTTGGGGGGAACACAAATGTTCACACCACAGCACCTGATAATTATACCTTTATAATGAGTCTTTTTTTTAAACTTAAAGCATTTGTTGCATTTAAAACATTTAATGCATTTGTAGACCAAAAATCTTAATTTTTAAAGTTATTTTCTTTCATAGCCACATATGAAATGGAATTTGTAAACTGCTAACCTGAGTTTTATAAAATTGCTTTTTTTTTTTTTTTTAAATTTTACTTTAGGTTCTGGGATATATGTGCTGAATGTGCAGGTTTGTTACATAGGTATACATGTGCCATGGTGGTTACCTGCACCTATCAACCCATCATCTAGGTTTTAAGCCCTGCATCATTAGGTGTTTGTCTTAATGCTCTCCCTCCCCTTGTCCCCACCTCCCGACAGGCCCCAGTGTGTGATGTTCCCCTCCCTGTGTCCATGTGTTCTCATTGTTCAGCTCCCACTTATGAGGGAGAACATGCGGTGTTTGGTTTTCTGTTCCTGTGTTACTTTGCTAAGGATGATGGTTTTCAGCTTCATCCATATCCCTGCAAAGGATATGAACTTATTCTTTTTTATGGCTCCACAGTATTCCATGGTGTTTATGTGCCAAATTTTCTTTATCCAATCTATCATTGATGGGAATTTGGGTTGGTTCCAAATCTTTGCTATTGTAAATAGTGCTGCAATAAACATACATGTGCATGTGTCTTTATAGTAGAATGATTTATATTCCTTTGGGTAAATACCCAGTAATGGGACTGCTGGGTCAAATGGTATTTCTGGTTCTAGATCCTTGAGGAATTGCCACACTGTCTTCTACAATGGTTGAACTAATTTACACTCTCACCAACAATGTAAAAGCGTCCCTATTTCTCCACTTCCTCTCCAGCATCTGTTGTTTCCTGTCTTTTTAATTATCACCATTTTAACTGGCATGAGATGGTATCTCATCGTGATTTTGATTTGCATTTCTCTAATGACCCGTGATGATGAGCTTTTTTTCATGTTTTTTGGCTGCATAAATGTCTTCTTTTGAGAAGTGTCTGTTCATATCCTTCGCCCACTTTTTGATGGGGTTTTTTTTTTCCTGTACATTTCTGTAAGTTCCTTGTAGCTTCTGGATATTAGAACTTTGTCAGATGGGTATATTGCAAAAATTTTCTCCCATTCTGTAGGTTGCCTGTTCACTCTGATAGTTTCTTTTGCCAAGCAGAAGCTCTTTAGTTTAATTAGATCCCATTTGTCTATTTTAGCTTTAGTTGCAGTTGCTTTTGGTGTTCTTGTCATGAAGTCTTAGCGCATGCCTGTGTCCTGAAAGAGTCTTGATGTCTGATTAAATCCTGCACCTCTGTTCTTCTCATGATAAAATTGGCTATTCCTGTCTCCTTGTATTTCATTAACATTAGTTTTCCAATTTCTGAAAAATAAAGTCTATTGGGAATGTGTTGGAATTTCATTCAATCTTTAAATCAATTTATTTGATAATTCACACATGCAGTGTTGTACTGGAGTCAGATTGTATTGGCTCAGGAAGGATGATGGGAATCATCTCTTCCCGACTCCCATTCCCACTGGGAGACAGAGATAAGTTATGTAGAGATTTGTAAGGCATATTAAATATATATTTTTAATTATTTCAAAACTATGTTTTAATTGATGCATGATAGATATACATAGCTCCAGAGTACATGTGATAATTTAATACATTCAACTAAATCATAAAGATCAAGTCAGCGTACCTGGGATATTCATCACCTTAAATATTTGTCTTTTCTTTTTGTTAGAAACATCTGAATTATTCCCTTCTAGCCACTTTGAAGTGTACAGTAGATTATTGTAAACTATAGTCACCCTACTGATTTATCAAACACTAGATCTTTTTCTTCCATTAAACTGTGTTTGCACCCATTAATCAACTTCTCTTTTTTCCTTCTTGCTCCCACTTCCTGATATCCTGTGTCAATTAGAAAGACTTCAGCAGGTTTTAAGAAGTGGATGGGGATATGATTTAATCCAGTCTCCATTAAAAAAATTATTCTAAGTGATGTGTGAAGAATGACTAGAGCGAATCAATGGTAGATGTGAAAGACCGATGAGGAGATTTATTATTCTAAGCAAGAGGTAGTAAAAATTTGATGAGGTGGTAGCATTAAAATTGGAGAGGAATGGACAATTCAAGCTACATCTCATAAGTAGAACTCAATTTCCTGGTGGACATTTAGATGTAGCACATTGAAATAATTTTTAATGAAGTATAATAAAATTATAATAATCCTGAAATTTGCTTAAAGAAAGATTTACAGGTTAAATAAATCATATACATATAGATATGTGCATGCAATTTTTTGACTGTTGCCTCTTTGTATGTGGATGTATAAGTATATACATCTTTGTTCTGGGTATCCCTGTTATACTGGGATATTTAGCATATGATATTTAAGAAAGCTGGAAATGCTTTTTCACTGAGACATAATTCAGACAAATATAAATGATAATTCTGCCTCTTAAAAATTAACTCATAACTCTGTGGTTTTCATGACACTACTTATTTTGTTCGGAAGAATGAATGATATATACATAACCGCAAATTACAGCTAACATTTTTAAAATATATAAATGGGCCAGGTACTGTGTTAGATATTCCACATATTTTATTTATGATTCTTATTAACACCATATATGGAACTGTCTCATTTTCTGAAATGAAGAAACTAAGATGTTTAGAGAAGTTAAATAATCTACCCTAAATTGGCCATCTAATAAATGAGGAGGCCTGAGGCGAAACCCTACTGTGTCTTTTGCAGACAATTACATTCCTAGAACCTTGGACAGCCAGCCACTGGCAAGACCTGCAAGACTGAGCACTCAGTAAATACATGGTGACTGAATGACTGCTTCCACCTCTCTTTCCATCTGTTTGCTGTTCGTAATTCCCCCAAAATGATAAAAATTTTCAAAATAAAATAGCTTTAATAAGAAGCAAATTTAAACTCTGTAGTTTCTAGCATCTATATTTAATTTAGAAAGTGGCAAGAAATCAAGTTAATCCAAAGCAGAGTGCCAGAATACCCAAACTGTGCAGATCACTTCTTTATGCTTCAAAAAGCTGTATATAACCTAGAATGACTTTAATGTTTTATTCTCTTTTTTGAATTAATTGTCCAAGTAGGGTCATAAATTCTTTTATGGCAAAAAAAATTCATATTTAATTGTTTTCATTATTATTTTTCCTTTTTAATTTAGGCCTAGGAAAGAAAGGATATTCTTTAAAATTATATACACGATTACTAAAATGTGTTGAAGTAAAACTGAGCTAAATCAGTATAGAGAGAGTAAATTTGAATGGAAACCCTTTGAGACTGATAAGTTGAAGCCCAGGCCAATTTCCTGTTTTTCATCCCTTACTTATTCATGTTTTTTCCTTCCTTTTATGTTTCTTCTAAAGGCAATCAGTGCTTTAGGGCCTCATTTTACTCACATTAAAATGAGCTCTAAAAAGCTGATTAGAATGTTTGTGGTATTATTGTAAAAATATCAACCAAGTTATTACAGATTTGGTAGTTTCAGCCTTTGTGGTAATTTCATACACATTTTACCAATTGATATCATTGCAGGGACTATGGGTTCAAAATCAAAGTGGCAGAAGTATTATTTCTGATGAAGGTAATAGACCATAATTATGCTATATAACATTATACTTTTAGGAAAAAATATAAAGCAATAAAATATGGTTAGTGACAAACTGTACTATGTTTCACAATATTCTTCTCCTTCTCCTCCTCATCCTCCTCCTCCTCCTCCTCCTCTTTTCCTCTTCTTCTTCTTCTTCTTTTTTTTTGTGACGGAATTTCTCTCTAGTTGCCCAGACAGCAGTGCAATAGTGCAATCTCAGCTGACTGCAACCTGCACCTCCTGGGTTCAAGTGATTCTCCTGCCTCAGCCTCCTGAGTAGCTGGGATTACAGGCACATGCCACCACTCTCAGCTTATTTTTTCATATTTTTAGTAGAGACAGGGTTTCATCATGTTGGCCAGGCTTGTCTCGAACTGACCACAGGTGATCCACCTGCCTCAGCCTCCCAAATTGCTGGGATTACAGGCATGAGCCACCGCACCCAGCCTCTTATTCTTTTTATAATATGATAAATTCCTTTTCCAGAAATACCACAGATGGCTGGTACCTGTATGCTGACAGTTCTAATGGGAAATTTGGTGACACGGCTGACATTCTCACTCCTATCATTTCACTCACGGGACCAAAATGTACCTTGGTGTTCTGGACACATATGAATGGGGCCACCGTTGGTTCTCTCCAGGTACTGCTTAGGCAATCACATTTTCTGAATTTTCTCTGTGAAAGTTCACAGTGCATAATTTGGTATCATTAAAATGTATTCTGTTAATAAGTGAAAATGGACAGTTACCAACACTTCACTAGATTTATAGTGGTATGATGGAGTAAAAGCTTTAGCAGAATTGGACATGAATAGCTAATAAGTAATTTTTATTCTATTTAGTTATGAATGTTGTCTCTATGTTGAGGTTACAGCTTCTGGGTAACACTATTTTACATTTGAAACATATGCAGGTTTCAGTATCAGTATTCTGAGTATAACCACAATCAAATAAATATATACACTTGGGTAATATCTGGATGTGTTTTCTTGTTGCCTTTGATGGTCGTAGTGCTACATTCTGCAATAGTCTTTTTCAAAATGTTTCTCTGTTAAAAAAACTAAACTGCTTTAAACTCATAAAATGTTTCAAGAATAGCACAGACAACTCCAATATACACTTCACTCAGAGATCTTATTTTCTTTTTTTAAAGGAGTTGTCCTGGTATTGTCCCCTATAGAAAAAAAAAATCCAGTATAGGATAATATATTATACCAAGTTATTTCTTTCTACTGTTTTTCAAACAGGAATAATTCCTTATCTTCCCTAGGTTTTTATAAACTTGATATTTTAAAAGCCGATAGCCAAGTCATTTTATAAAATGTCTCTTAGTTTAATTTTATTGTGTTAAGCTCTTTTTTCCTATTATATAACCAATATTGTGTTATTTTTATTGAATCCTATTAGTTAGTGATCCTTATAAGCCCCATTACTTTGGTGGGGTTTTTTTGTTATCAATAAATATTTTGCGAAGAGATATTTTAAGGATATGTAAAATATTGATTTCATCTCCATTTTACCCACAAATTTTTGCCTTCAGTAGTGGCTTTTTTTTTTGCCTGAATTAATTTTACAATGCTGGTTGCCTAATTGTGATTTTCTAGCTCAATTATTCTGTCCATATTTGTAGGTTGGATTCATGTTGGAAAAAAAATTCTCATCTCTCTGTTTGCTCATTTACTGTTTTATATCAATGTGGACTCATAAGTTTCTATTTTAGTCAATTTATTATAATCTATTAGTAGTATTATTTATTTGCTCCTCAAACTGTCTCAGATTTGGAAATAAGAGTCCCTCTTAGCCTACCTCCATATCTCTCCAAAAAGGCCCAGTATTCTTTGAGCATATTCTTTCTATTTGGCCAAGATGTTACAAACTGCACCTTATTTTTATCCTGTCTTGTCTCTGGAATTAGCTATTCTTTCAGGAAGTCTTGTATTTTTTTTTTTCTGGGGGATCCAACATATACAGGCCAGAGAACAGTTCTGGAATATTAATTCAGATTCCCAAGTCCTGTCTTCCCATACTGTATATGCCCTGGTAGAGAATAATGCATAAAGTTTGTGAGTAATATGCACAAACACATCAGTTACACTGAAGAAGCCAACTCAATTTTGGAGCATCTCCATTTATTCTGTTTCATAGCTTATGTGTTACTTTCCAGGAAGCCTTGTCTGAAAATAAATCCACAAATTCCAGAATTGTATGTACTATGAGCAGTTTTAGAGTAGGGCTATCTTGCTAGAAGCAATCTATTGATAAGGACTGTCCCCCTTTTCAATACTATTAGCTTGCCAAGAAATCTCTAGCATATTTGCAACAAGTTTAGATATGAGTTTCCTGCTTTCTTTTTCCCCCGTAGAGAGATACAGACTGTGACCAACTGCTAGGTCATGTTTTGCAAAAGGTTGATTGCAATATTAGTAGTAGGTGCTACCTCGACTCCTATTTTGTTTTATTCTAGGATTTTCCTGTCTATTGTTATTCATTTTTCTAAAGAAACTTGAGATAAACCTAGTTTCTTTCAAAAAACATATTAAATTACATATCAATTTTAGAATTTTTTTATCATAAGGTGAGACTTCATTCTGAAAACAGTTAAAAAGTATATTTGTATGTATACATGCATGGTTATGTTTAATAATCTAAAGGCATCCAAATGGTCTTCTGGGTTGACGTTAAAATTTATTGTTGCAAATTGACTTTTAAAAAATGTTTTTAGGCAAAACAATTACTATAACTTACTGTAAGATTTTTGTCAATAAAATGAGAATTATTTGCCTGGAATATTGTGGGGTTAGGGTTGATGATGTGAAATATGCTTTCATTTTTTCAGTATAAAATTTGGTATTGGTAGATAAACTTTTTTAAAAGGATTAAAATTTTGTAAGTGTGGAATTATAAAATGAATAAAATGATATCTATGCCTTATTTTTGTGCATGGATAAATAAAATAACATTAAATGTTGCATTAATAAGTTTCTTGAACATATTTTTTCTCAGTGATTTGTTTATAGTGTGGTATTAATATAAAGAAGACTCATTTGCTATAATTTTTTCAATGCCTTTCAAAATTGATTTTTACTTATTGGTTAGAAATGATATTTTCTTGACCTTGATAATGTTCCAGATTAATTTGAATTTTATAGACTGATAATTTCATGATAGTTTTGCTAGTAACACATTTTTTCTATGACTCTGGAAACTCCAATTACATTTTTAAATTGTGAACTTTATTAAAAAAACAGATAATGAAATCATTAAAATCCATCTTCACTTTTGAAAGTCAGAACTTTCACAAATCTTTTATATGAATAATTCTTTGGTTGTATGTGTTCTATTTTTAAAAGTAATATTGTGAAATCATTTAATATACTATCTAAGTCAGTTATTTTAAAATCTGAAATTGTTCCACTCTCCTATGAGCCTTAGTTACTCTTCATCGCTCATTTTGTATCATTCTAAAAGAAGAGCTGTAATAGTTTGCTGAGAGTAATCTGGATTCTGCTTTACAGTGGGGGTACCGTACTGATGAAAATATGTTGGTTTCATGGCTGTTGGACAGGAAGCTCTTACTGGCGCAGCATAAATAGATGCTCACTCATCTCACCCATCTGTGCGCTTACAATGAAATGAGCTGACATTGTAACATTACTGCCTCTCTGGAACCATCTAATGAGAAAGATCATTCTCAAAAGAGTGTTTTAGTAAGCAATTCCATACTTTCTCATTTGACCACGTGAATATTATTTAATATATAAAACAGCAATTGTTACTGCTGCCAGTGTTTTAAAAAGTTAATGTAGTTGAGTTCGTAATTAAATGGTGCCCAGATGCCTTAGGACTTGACTGACAGATATTCATGCGCATCTTTATTGTACAAAGCTTGCGAAGTATCCTACGGGCACAATGCTGTAGAAAACAAAGATATCTAATAAAAAATGTTGTAGCTCTTCTCTCCGGGACTTCATGTTGATATTGCAACTAAAAAAAAAAAAAAAATCACTGGAAGAATTCTACATATTTGCAATTTCTCAAGATAAAATACTTCAACGCCTTTTACCTGATTTATCTCTGCAGGTACTCATCAAGAAAGATAACGTTACTTCTAAATTGTGGGCTCAAACTGGACGGCAAGGTGCACAGTGGAAGAGAGTAGAAGTATTTTTAGGCATTCATTCACATACACAGGTGTGTAATCCAGGTACTTATGGGGTGAGTGAGTTCTGCTGATTTTTTTTCATCCTCATTTACTTCCTTCTCTACACACAGTCTTCTTGCCCTCATTCCCTTCTTGATGTGTTCTGTGGATGCGTAGACACCACACTTAACGTTCCATGGAGCATTTTACGTAAGGAATTGACAACTTCAGAATACTCTAATTTCTTCCAAGTAGATATTCGTACCTCTAGGACCATTTAATTTGAATAACAACCTTCCTTCACTCCCCAATCAGCCTCACACATATCAAGAACGTTTCCCTCTGTTTTGCAAATATATTCTCAGAGTTTGTACAGCATTTAATTCTTTCAATCCTAATTTAAAAGACAGTCTTTGGAAAACATATTATATTGTTAAACCTTATTATAGGGAATAGATTCACCTAATTTAAAAATATTTTTGGGAGGCACAATATTGTGTAATGCTATATTTGTCTTCATGGAATTTGTGATAATAGTAAGAGGATCAGACCTATACATATTAATAACTAAAGTACTAGTACACAGATGAAAATGTTTAAACTAGAAATAAGCACGTGCTGAAATGTTTGGCACAAAGCGTATTTCTTATGGATTACCAAGAAAGCAAGACCTCCATTGGCTGTTGTTTTATTGGGAATTTTCTTAGAAGATGAGGCTTAGCTCTGAAGATTTGTTAAAATACGAATAAGCAGAGTGAGAACATAGAGCCATTTATGTACAACATTTTCTTCTTAGTCTTAACTGCCTGGGTCTTAATTCCATGAATTTAGAGCCGTTTATCTCCAGACAGAAGGGATAAAATTCTTGTTAAATATTGCATTTTCACTCTTCCGCATGCAGCTGGGGTAGCCAAGTTGGCTGCGAATGTTCAGATAAATACATCTACGATCATGTGCTTTTTCTGATAGATCAGCTCCTCTCAACTCCAGTGGAAGTATACAGGCTTCCATTGTATAAAAGTACTGATAAGTGTTACAGCCAATTTCTTGGAATGATAGGTGTAGTAAATCCCATGTATCTTTTGCCTCTCTCTGGATCCCAGTTTTCTTATGAATCACTTGTAGATAATTTAGGATATGCATAAGAATGAAGTTCAACCTGAAGTAGTAAAGACTGATTATCAGTTTCATAGCCTTGAGCAATATGAAACTTTTTATTAGAGGGATCCCAACTGTTCAGCCTCTCAGGTCTTTAAACTGAGGTGAGAAGAAATCTCAGGAAGAACATGTAGAAGGTTCTACTCTGCCATACTTGGGCTTCCACCCCAGGCGATGAAGTCTTAACTAGTTCTGTGCATGTAAAATATTTGTATAGTAAAATCATGTTTGAAGTAATATTAAGGGCAATTTCAGCACATACAATCAATTATTAATTTAGCCATTCTGAATTTCTACTGTTTCACATATTGAGATTAAAGAAGAGTACACCCCTGATATTTTTGACTCTTAAAAGTAAATATTAATGGCTTGTGAATATTTGCTATTTTATGTGTGATTTCTTCCATATTAAGCACTTACCTATGTGCAAAGCACATTGCTATGCACCATGCACGAGAGAGACAGTGGTTAGTTAGGAGCACTCTTCATGATTCTGCCATTTCTTACAAGATCGTTCTCTTTAGTCTCACAAAGATGACTGCCTCTACCCCTTGGGGAAACATAAAATATTTTTAGAAATGGTATGCTGAAGCATCACTGGGAAGCTTGTATAATTTTATTTGAGAACCTCCCCCAAATTTAAACAAAGTATTTAATTACAATAATTTTTACTATTGGAGCAATCACATATGTAGCAGTTACTGAGTGCTACATACGATTTATGAATTTTTAAAATATTTACTGATTTTGCTTTCACAATAACCTTATGAGTTACATAGTATTATTATCTCCATATTATAAATTAGAATACAGAAATACCCAGATGTTAGGTCTTTTGCTTTAGTTATGTAACTACAAATGGCAGAGGCTGACTGTAGACAAGGTCAGGCCTTCCACCAATCCACAGTGCAACTGCCTTGCGACATTGTCTACCAAATTTTACAAAAATAATTAACCCTGACTTTGTTCTGTCTGAAGAAAGATACATTGTAGTGTCTCTCTTTTTTAATAACAGTTAATCACATTCAGTATTAAAATCTAGGGAATCCCAACCAACCATATATGAAGCATTGTGATGTAAGTGATGATTTGATTATTTGAACAAGGCAAGCATCTGAGATTGTACCTATATGGAAGAAGATAAGCCAATTAACAGTGCAACAGTCACTGCATTATCTGATTTCTTATTCACAGAGCATTGCAGCATATATTGAAATTTTAGACTATCCAGATAATAGAGTATCTTTTATATTTTGCATATCAATATTTTTCCATGGCTCAATTTCCCTTTTAAGAAAGTCGTAGTCCTTATTATACTTTCTGGTTTCATCTCTTTTTTAATCACTTTCAAGCTCTTCATTTATCTTACTAATTTTTTTTTTCTTTCCAAGATCACCTACTATGAAGAGCAGTCTATTCCTTTTACATATAGTCAATATATGAACATGGTTATATTTTTCTTTTGATAATGTGAGTGGCATGATTTCAATTATTCCAACCTCTCATGTTAAGAGGAGAACACCTAGGTTCACACAATAGTATAAAGACCTACCGCATCCGAGGGAAAAAAAAAACTATAATTATTTCTTTTAAGAAAAATAATTGTCCAGAATTGATCAAAAGATATTTCTAAATATGGTAACAGTAAATATTTTGTACAAAATCACTAAAGTAAAACTGTCCTTGTTAACTTACCTCTAATTGTTCTAAATTTATTTTGAAATATCTGAATATTTCTTATGTTAACATATACATACTTAGCTTGCAGAAAAACTTAATAAAAAGATTGAATTCATTTATCTGAAAAATCCTACACTACAGAATATGTGATGTTTTATGTACCTGTGAAACAGCGTTCATTTTTATTCCAAGCAATGGTATTGTTAATAAATTGAAGATGGAATTTGTAAAACCATTAATGATTCCTGTTACTATTCTTCATTCTTCCTGATTCTACTGAAGTCCACATACGTGGGAAATCATTGTCAAACAATAGGACTCTTGAAGATTCTGCTCTTTACATACATGAATCAAAAGAAAATCAAAATCATTTCAATTCCAAAGATGTATCCAATTAAAAAAAAAAAACTCATGGTATTGAGGACTTATCTTTTAGCTCAAATAGTAGGAATGGAGAGATCTGAGGAATGACAAGAATTGAGCAAAATAAAGAATCTACTTGTATCTTTTCACTCTTGGTACTTTATGTCATCTGATCTACTGCTTTCCTGTGCAGTGGTGCTCTAAAACAGGAGTAGGTCTTGTTTGAGATCTGAGAGCTGGCAAAGGCAGTAGTGGATTGGTGTCTCCTGCCAATTTTCTAGACCCATATCCTAAAAATTTAGACATGAGCCAGTGGTGTTGCCACTCCCACATTCTTAGGTGTTGAGGATGACCTAGGTCTGAAATGATCCTTAAATTTCCTGGGCCACTTTCAACATAGGGACATTAAAAAACAAACAAACAACAACAAAAAAAAAACAGATTCACGCTTGATGTGCTTGATACTTAGTGTTTGCCCAGGTTTTGAACTTCTTGATTGACAGTTTAACTGTAACTGGCTTTTTTTTTTTTTTTTTCAGATTGTCTTCAGAGCCAAACGTGGTATCAGTTACATAGGAGATGTAGCAGTGGATGATATTTCCTTCCAAGATTGCTCCCCTTTGCTTAGCCCAGAGAGAAAGTGTACTGCTCATGAATTCATGTGTGCTAATAAGCACTGCATTGCCAAAGACAAGCTGTGTGATTTTGTGAATGATTGTGCTGATAATTCAGATGAGAGTACATTCATTTGCCGTAAGTAAAAGGGTTCTGTTTTCTTACTTTTGCCTTCAACTCCCACAGCCTTACTCAATATCTGTGTTTATTGTTGAAACATGCAGAGTGTGTGTATCTCAACACTGGGAGAAGGTAAGGTGATTTAACTTGATAGATTCCTTCCTTTCTCTGAATAATTCATTTATAATCATAATTCATTTAAAACCAATTGATGGCTGTGTGTGTGTGTGTGTGTGTATTAATTGGAGATAAATTGGAAAACAGGTGTCTTCAAAGAAAAACAGAATGGAAACAAGTATTTTTCATATGAAAGTTTTTTTTTTTTTTTTTTTTTTTAGGCAGAGTCTCACTCTGTTGCAGGATGGAGTGCAGTGGCACGATCTCGGTTCACTGCAAACTCCGCCTCCAGGGTTCAAGTGATTTTCCTGCCTCAGCCTCCCAAGTAGCTGGGACTACTACGGGCGCCTGCCACCACGCCCAGCTATTTTTTGTATTTTTAGTAGAGATGGGGTTTCACCATGTTGGCCAGGATGGTCTTGATCTCTTGACCTCATGATCCGCCTGCCTTGGCTTTCCAAAGTGCTGGGATTACAGGCATGAGTTACTGTGCCCGGCCTGAAATAATTTTTTTTTTTTTTTAAATGACAGGCAAAATTTTCATTAAAGACAATGCATGCAGGGCTGGTGAGCCTACAGGCTCTGATGCATTTCAGAGGATTGTCATTTCTCTGTGTATATTGTCAGACGTGATAGGTTGTTAAAAAAAATCAACACCCTGATAAATACCTGTATATAAAATAGAAAAAGTGATCTCTCAAGGAGGTACGTATCAGCTATGTGATATGGTTAAAGGAGATCAACTCATAATGAACACCATATATTAAAATATCCTTAGCTAAATGGGCCATATGTACTCATTCTGCTAAGCCTGTAAAATTGTGCAACGTAGTCCAATTGTTGCTTCATTTAACTGCAAATGAGGTGAATATAAATTGTCAAAATGAAGGTTGACAAATTATGTCACCATTACCTTTAATAATTTCTGAGCTAGAATATTGCAGTTTGATATTATTTGCTTCTTGGAACCAAACCTGGAATATCATGAAAAACCTCAGTATATAGAGCTCACATATACATAGAACTTTTAATGTTCAAAGCCTTTTACTTATCAATCTTCATTTGAACTTCAGAAGCCTTGAGAGGTACACGGGAAAGATATTATTAGTGCAGTCAACAGATGAAGCTGTCAACGAGAGTGCCTCAGGTTTTGCCAAAGTTCATAAAACTTGTACTGACAGAGTTGGTCCTAGAACACAAGAATTTATTTTATTATTATACTTTAAGTTCTGGGGTACATGTGCAGAACGTGCAGGTTTGTTACATAGGTATACACATGCCATGGTTGGTTGCTGCACCCATCAACATTAGGTATTTCTCCTAATGCTATCCCTCCCCTATCCCCCTACCCCCTGACAGGCCCTGGTGTATGATGTTCCCCTCTCTTTGTCCATGTGTTCTCATTAGAACTCAAGTTCTTATTAGAACTCAAGTCCAGTGTTCTCATTAGAACTCAACTTTTATTTTAGAATCAGTGGTTTCTTGTATATTGTGTGATGGTGAGATTTGGGGTATGATTAGTCTTGTCAGCCAGATAGTGAGCGTAGGACACAATAGATTTTTAGCCCTTTTCCTCCTCTCCCCTCTCCACTCTAGTAGTCCCCAGCTGTTATTGTTCCCTTGTTTATGTCCACGTTTACCCAGTGTTGAGCATCCACTTATAAGTGAGAATATGCAGTGTTTGGTTTTCTGTTCCTGCGTTAATTCACTTAGAATTATGGCCTCCACCTGTGTCCATGTTGATGCAAAGGACTTGATTTCATTCTTTTTTTATGACTGTAATATTCCATGGTGTATATGTAACAGATTTTCTTTATTCAATCCACCACTGATGGGCACCTGGATTGATTCCATGTCTTTGCTATAGTGAATCGTGTTCCGATGAACATAGGAATGTGTGTATCTTTTTGGGAGAAAGATCTATTTTCCTTTGGTTATATACCCAATAATGGAATTGCTGGGTCAAATGGTAATTCTGCTTTGAGTTCTTTCAGAAGTCTTCAAACTCCTTTCCACAGTGGCTGAACTATTTACATTCCCACCAGCAATGTGTAAGCTTTCCCTTTTCTTGGTAACCTCGCCAACATCTGTTATTTTTTGGCTTTTTAATAATGGCCATTTTGACTAGTGTAAGATGGTATCTCACTTTGGTTTTGATTTGCATTTCTCTGATGATTAGTGATACAGAGGATTTCTTTCATATGTTTGTTGCCCCTTGTTTGTCATTTTTTGAAAAGTGTCTGTTCATGTCCTTTGCCCACTTTTTAATGGGGTTGTTTTTTGTTTGTTGAATTGAGTAAATTCTTTATGGATTCAGGAAAGTAGACCTTTGTTGTATGTGTAGTCTGTGACTATTTTCTCCTGTCTTGTAGGTTGTCTGTTTACTCTGTTGGTAGGTTTTTTTTTTTTTTTTTTTGTCTGTGCAGAGCTCTTTAGTTTAATTAGGTCCCACTTGTCAAGTTTTGGTTTCATTTCAATTGCTTTTGATGATTTAGTCATAAATTCCTTGCCAAGGCTGTTGTGAAAAATTCAATTTCCTTGGTTTTCCTCTAGAATTTTTACAGTTTTAGGTCTTGCCTTTAAGTCTTTAATCTGTCCTGAGTTTATATTTGTGTATGATAAAAGGTAGAGTTCCAGCTTCATTCTCCTGCATATACCCTACCACTTTTGTGTATAACTGAATCTTAAAAAAAAAAACTTAATGTTTTTACCACAAAGAGATGACAAGTGTTTGAGAGATGATAAGTGTTAACTTTGATTTGATCGTACTATAATACATACATATATGAAAACATTACACTGTACCCCATAAATATGACAATTACTGTATCAGTTGGAAACAAGACTTATTCTCTACAGTTTTAGACATAGATGTCCTTTTAAAATCACATGACTATATATTCCTTCAATTTTGGATTATTTGTTATATCCATTATTATCTTATGTGAAAAAGGAAAAATACTTTGCTACTCTGGAATTCTGTATTTATTAATATTTATCTTTACCTTATGAATATTTTCTGCTATTGTTTTAGTTATTTCTGTATCAAATGCTTGTAGATTTTCTTCATTGTCATTTTCACTTAAATATCACACAAACAAATAAGCTTAACAGTTAAATAGAGCACATATAATGCTTTTGAATTTTATTTGTAATGTTGCCAGTGTATCTCTTTCCTAGAGATATAGTTTAGTGTAATTTTTCAGAATTCAAAGTATCATTTTATTTCTGGTTAAATATTTCTTGAACTATTTGTATGTAGGCTCTAAAGTTGTGCATATTTCTAGGAATTTCTCTCTGTATTAGGGAAAGTATGCTGATTTACCAAGGGAATCAGAAACATATTAAAAATGTACTGTCTTGTTAGTTCTTTTATTTCAAACCTAAAGGCAAAAGTAATCATGAGCCTTTGGAGGATAAGTTGTACCAGAAGGTACTTTTTGGTGAATGATTGCAAAACCTCTTGTTCTTTTTTTTTTTTTTTTAGATTTCAGTGGGCATATTCATACCAGTAATATTAGAGCAAGAAAGCTGAATTAGTTCCAAATAATACATAGGAAAAGTAAAACTTTTTCAGCTCCTAGGACAAACAAACAAATCAGAATAAACCTGATTTTGGCATTGGTTGCCATTACATGAGAATTATTTCTTTTAATATAGCATTGCTAATTTTTTTTGAAAGTTCAACTGTGTTTCCAGTCTACTGGTCTTATATGTTATGTTTTAGGTATAAAGTGGCTGGAATCTGCCATATGAATTATAAGTGGTGTTATTATATTTATATGCTATAAAATTTGATGCCCTAATTAGACCCAGAAGAAGAGAAAGACAAAATTAAAAGAATCACTATAGCAACTGATTTCAAAAGTTTGGCTGGCAACCAACCATGTATTTGGGTTTAAATTTCACAGTCCTTTCTTTGTTTTGTTTTGAGAATTCTAAGTAAAGCTTGAACACATACCACAACTCTAAGAAGTCTTTGAAAATGTGATTAGGTAGAAATATACCATCTACGGATAGCAGAAAGAATGAAAGAAATCAACTCTTTTTAAAGATATAAGACGTTTCATGGAGAAAAAAAATTTTTATTATTATACTTTAAGTTCTGGGGCATATATGCAGAACATGCAGATTTGTTACATAGATATACACATTCCATGGTGGTTTGCTGCACCCATCAACCTGTTATCTACATTAGGCATTTCTCCTAATGCTGTCCCTCCCCTAGCCCCCCACCCCCTGACAGCCAATAACAGACAGAGAGACAAATCACGAGTGAACTCTCATTCTCAATTGCTACAAAGAGAATAAAATACTTAGAAATCCTTTGTAATATAAACATGTACATCCTGCTTTAATTATCTGTAGATCAATGTAGACTCTGAAAGCAAAAATCTATAAAAAAGTAATTTAAAAAAATAATCTGAATAACACTTCTACAATACAGGATGTAGTCAAAGTGATGTGTTTATCTAGGAACTCTAAAATTTTATTGGAACATAATCATGCTATTGATACAGAGACTTCCTTGGAAAACTACCATTTTATTAGTTTCCAAATACATTCTCATTAGCTTATTTACTGATGAGACACAGTTCAGAGTATCTCAGGTATTCTCAAAATGTTTTAATTTTGTTCTGTGGTAAGGATGCAATAGAGTTGACCAACATAGTCAGTGATCTACACCTAAGGGCGTATGTGACACAATTTACCAGCTTCAGATATATATGATTTTTAAGCACACACAGAACATTTAGCAAGGAACAAAAAAGGGTTAAAATTTTAAATAGTAATTTTTGATGGGTTAAAGTCACCTAGGGTATACCTTCTGAATTAGGCTGGAGATGAATGATAAGACAATGTCTAGGAAACTCCCATTGTTTAGGAGAAAGATACTTTTAATAGCCCAT
The DNA here is from genome assembly GCF_009828535.3 of Hylobates moloch. Lineage (NCBI taxonomy): Eukaryota > Metazoa > Chordata > Mammalia > Primates > Hylobatidae > Hylobates > Hylobates moloch. The sequence continues at coordinate 19,005,553 of NW_026652277.1, forward strand.
GCCGCCTCCTAAATTACATTAAATTAAAAAATGTTTTGAAACAGAAATAACAAGAATATTGCATAACATAAACTGTGGGCATTTGCTAAGCCAGTAGATAGAGAAAAATGTATTGCCTTAAAAATTATATTAGAAACCAATTCGGTAATAGCACAAATTAATGAAATAGAACACAAATCTAAGATGGAGGATTTCAGAAGACCAATAAAATTTTCAAAACCCTGCCAAGAATAAAGAAAAATAAAGACAAAACTATTTAATTAATATATATTTATTGGGCAGTTGTTATATGGCAAGCAGTGTTTGAGACACCTGGTATACATCATTAAATGAAACAGAAAAAATATCCTCTTCTTGACCATGTACTTTTGTGTTAAATAGAAAACATATATTTTGCGCGTGTATATTTATGTGTACATTATACACAAATAAACTTACACATATGTATATGTAAGTAAACTTTCATACTTACGTATGTGTATATAATGTGTATATGTACATACTTACATATGTGTATATAAGTAAGTTACACAGCTTAAGTAATAGGTACACACTTACATATGTGTATGTAAAATTACACATCTTGTTAAGAGGTGATCAGTGCTGTGAGAAAAAGATAAAACATAAGAAATCATAAAATGGAAGGGTGGCAAATTAAAATATTAAGTGTCATGGTAAGGACAGGCCTAGGTGAGAAAGTATTCAAGCAAATTTTTGAAGGAGGTCTGGGACCTGCTGCTTTCCTTTTTAAGCTTTTTAGTTATAGCCGTCCTAGGGGGTATGAAGTGTAATCTCATGGTGGTTTTGATTTGCATTTCCCTAATGATGAATGATGTTGAACATCTTTTCTTGATGTTATTGGCTATTTGTGTATCTTTTTTGGGAGAAATGTCTATTGAAGTATTTTGTCCATTTTTTTGCAGAATTGTTTATCTTTTATTGAGTTATAGGAGTTCTTTACAATTATAAATCTTAAATCATTATCAAATATGCAATTTTCAAATATTTATTATCATTTTGTAGGTTGTCTTTTTTATGTTTATTTTTAATACTTTAGTTTTATAGCAATTTTAGGTTTACAAGAAACTGAGTAGAAAGCACAGTTATCGACCGGGCGCGGTGGCTCACGCCTATAATCCCAGCACTTTGGGAGGCCGAGGCGGGTGAATCATGAGGTCAGGAGATCAAGACCATCCTAGCCAACATGGTGAAACCCCGTCTCTACTAAAAATACAAAAAATTAGCTGGGCATGGTGACACACGCTTGTAGTTCCAGCTACTTGGGAGGCTGAGGCAGGGGAATTGCTTGAACCCAGGAGGCAGAGGTTGCAGTGAGCCGAGATCGTGCCACTGCACTCCAGCCTGGTGACAGAGCAAGATTCTGTCTCAAAAAAAAAAAGAAAAAAAAAAAGAAAGTACATATATACCCCTTCTTTCCATATACCCACAGCCTTCCCCATACAAGAGTGGTACATTTTCTACAATCGATAAACCTAGAATGACACATCATTAACACTCAGACTCCATAGTTTACATTAGGTGTCACTCTTGGTGCTGTACATTCTGTGGGTTTAACAAATGTATAATAACATGTATCGACTATCATAGTATCCTACAGAGTTGTTTCGTTGCCCTAAAAATCCTCTATGCTCCGCTTGTTCATTCCTCTCTACCCTTAAACAGCTGGCAGCTGGTTTTGATCCTGTCTCCATAGTTTTGTCTTTTCCAGAATATCATGTAGTTGGAAACATACAGCATGTAGCCTTTTCAAATTTCCTTTTTTCAATTAATAATAGACGTAATAGCTCATTTCTTTTTACAGCTGGATAATATTCTGTTGTCTGAACATGCCGTGAGCCACCGCGCCCGGTCGATAACTGTCCATTCACTCACTGAGGGGCATCTTGGTTGCTTCCAGTTTTGGCAATTATGAATAAAGCTGCTGTAAGCATGCATGTGCAGGTTCTTGTGTGGACAAAAGTTTTTAACTCCTTTGGGTAAATATCAGGGAGCAAATTTACTGGATTATATGGTAAAGTATGTTTAGTTCTGCAAGAAACTGCCGAACTGTTTTCCAAAGTGACTGTACCATTTTGCATTCACAGCATAGATGAATGGCAATTTCTGTTACTCCATATCTTTGCCAGCACTTGATGTTTTCAGTTTTCTAATCTTTGCTACCTTAATAGGTATTTAGTGGTATGTCATTTTTAAAAAATTTGCAATTTCTGATGACATATGATGTTGAGCATTGTTTCATTTGCTTACTTGCCGTTGTATATCTTCTTTGATGAGGTTTCTGTTCAGATCTTCTGTCCATTTATTAATTAGGTTGTTTTTGAGTTTTGAGTGTTCTTTGAGTATTTTGGATAATATTTTTTTCTCAGATGTATCTTTCACCTATTTTCTTCCAGTTTGTGACTAGTCTTCTACTGGTAATTTGCTTTACAGTGTCTTTCAGAAAGCATCAGTTTTAAATTTTAACAAAGTCCAACTTACCAATTATTTGTTTCGTGAATTGTGCCATTGGTATTGTATTTAAAAAGCTATCACCGTAGCGAAAGATCATCTAGATCTTCTCAGATGTTATTTTCTAGCATATTTATAGTTTTGCATTTTCATGTCTGTTATCCATTTTGAGTTAATTTTTGTGAAGGATATAAACTTATAAACTCTGTGTCTAGATTCATTGTTTTACATGTAGATGTTCAGTTTTTCCAGCATCATTTACTAAAAAGACTCTTCTTTCTCCATTGACTTGCCTATGTTCTGTTTTTCAAATATCAGTTAACCATATTTTGTTCATCTGTTTCTGGGCTCTGTATTCTGTTTGATTCATCTGTTTGTATATTCTTTTGCCAGTACCTCATTGTCTTGAGGTAAGGCCTGGAGTCAGGTAGTATTAGCCGTCTTCTTTTGTTTTATTTTTACTATTGTCTTGACTATTCTCAATCTTTTGCCTCTCTATGCAAGCCTTAGGATTGTTTGTCAATATCCACAAAATAACTTGCTGGGATTTTATTGGGAGTGCATTGTATCTAAAGGTCAAATTGGGAAGAATTGATATCTTGACAACCTTGAGCATTTCTGTTGATGAACATGAAATAACTCTCCATTTATTTAGTTAGTCTTTGATATATTTTATCATAGTTTAATAGTTTTCCACGTGTAAGTCTTACATCTGGCAGGGTGTGGTGGCTCACACCTGTAATGCCAGCACTTTGGGAGGCCGAGGCAGATGGATACACTGAGGTCAGGAGTTCGAGACTAGTCTGGCCAATGTGGTGAAACCCCATCTCTACTAAAATTGCAAAAAATTAGCTGGATGTGGTGGTGGGCACCTGTAATCCCAGCTACTCAGGAGGCTGAGACAGGAGAATCACTTGAACCCAGGAGGCAGAGGTTGCAGTGAGCTGAGATAGTGCCACTGCACTCCATCCTGGGTGACAGAGCGAGACTCCACCTCAGAAAAAAACAAAAAAATAAAATAAAAATAAATCTTACATCTACTTTGTTAGACATATACCTAAGTATTTCTTTTCTGTGGGGAGAGAGTGCTTATATAAATGATTTCATGTTTTTAATTTCAAATTCCACTTGTTCACTGCTGTTATATAGGAAAGCAATTGACTTTTGTGTATTAATCATGTATCCTGCAACCCACTGTAATTGATTATTAGTTACAGAATATTTTTGTCTATTCTTTCAGAATTTTACATAGGTAATTATGCCATATGTGACCAAAGACAGTTTTATGTCTTCCTTCCTAATTTGCATAACTTTTACTTTTCCTGTTTTTTTGCATGAGCTAGGACTGTCAGTGTGATGTTGAAAAGGAGTTGTGAGAGGCAACATCCTTGTCTTGCTCCTGATACTAGCAAAAATGCATCTAGTTTTTCACCATTAAGTGTAATTTTAGCTGTAGGTTTTTTTGTAGTTGTTCTTTAAGAAGTTGAGAAAGTTTCCCTCTATTTCTAGTTTGCTGAGAGGTTTTATCATGAATGCGTGTTGGATTTTGTCAGATGCTTTTTCTTCATGTATTGATATGACTATATGATTTTTCTTCTTGAGCTTGTTGACATGATGGATTACGTTATTTCGTTTTCAAATGCTGAACCAGCCTTACAAATCTGGAACAAATCCCATTTGGCTATGGCATGTACTTATTTTTAGACATTGTTGGATTTGATTCGCTAATATTTTATTGAAGATTTTCAGATCTATGTTCATGAGAGGTGTTGCTCTTTGGTTCTTGTTTCTTATAAATTTTTGTCTGGTTTTGGTATTAGAAGTAATACTGGCTTCATATAATGAGTGAGAAAATATTCCCTCTGCTTCTATCTTCTCTAAGAAATTGTAGAGAATCTTCCTGCCATTTTTAGGTTGCTCTCTTCTTGATTCAGCATTTGCTTGCTTGCTGTAATCTTTTGACTGCTTTCCAGAGTTCTGACCACATTGATTCTGACATTTTCTGCTTGCATTTTGGTGTGTCTGTGGCTGAACGGAGCTTAGAGCTGCCTCTTGACCAGTTTGCAGATGTGACTTCTGCTTTTGCAAGAGACTCCCCACCTACAAGGTCTGCAGTTCATGTTGCTTCTCACCCACTGTAAAACTCTTTGTGAGATGTGCCTTTTTCTCTAAATTTAATCACAGTTTTTTTTTGATGTCTCAGACTTTTGTAAAACCATAGCAAAATAAACCATAAAAAAATCACCTCCCACCATGTCCCTCCCTGACATGTGGGGATTACAATTTGAGAAGAGATGTGGGGGGGGACAAAGAGCCAAACCATATCATAATAGGTGTATATATTTATGGGGTGCATGGATGTTTGGATACAGGCATACAATGTGAAATAAGCATATCATGGAGAATGGGGTATCTATCCCCTCAAGCATTTATCCTTTGACTTACAAACAATTCAGTTACACTCTTTAAGTTATTTTAAGTAAAACTAAGATATTATTGATTATAGTCACCCTGATGTGCTATCAAATAGTAGGTCTTATTAATTATTTCTAACTATATATATATACACACACGTATGTACATATATATACATAGTTATATACTATATATATAAAACTACATATATACTATATAGCTAGTATATACATATACTAGTTATATACTATATATACAACTATGTATATGTATAGTTAGAATGAATTAATAAGACCTACTATTTAATAGCACATCAGGGTAACTATGTGTATATATATATATATATATATATACACACACACACACACACACACACACACACATATACACACACACACATACCTAGGAGGATGGTTTTCCTGTCAAAGTCTGAAAAACAGTCTGCAGCTCTACACTTGGTTTGGACTTTATCCCAAGGCCATGCCTTCATGGTGGAGCACTGGGTTTGGTCTTTTCTGGAAGATGTGTTTTAGCATTCCACTATTTAAATGATCCATTAAAGTTTCTACTTCCGAGGTTTAAAATCTCAGAATTTCTGACCTCTCTCCTTGCCTTTTTTTTTTTTTTTTTTTTTTTTTTGAGACAGAGTCTCACTCTGTCGCCCAGGCTGGAGTGCAGTGGCGCAGTCTCGGCTCACTGCAAGCTCTGCCTCCCGGGTTCATGCCATTCTCCTGCCTCAGCCTCTCCGAGTAGCTGGGACTACAGGCGCCCGCCACCACGCCCGGCTAATTTTTTGTATTTTTAGTAGAGACGGGGTTTCACTGTGGTCTCGATCTCCTGACCTCGTGATCCGCCCGCCTCGGCCTCCCAAAGTGCTGGGATTACAAGCGTGAGCCACAGCGCCCAGCCTCCTTCTTAAATGTGTTTACTAACTGCTCAGTTCTTTCCTGAGCTTATATTTTTCTTGTGGCATCTTATCAAATATGTCAAGTAGTAGCCAATTCATGTTTTCAACATTTTGCCCAGAAAGCTCCTCACACAAATTTGTAATATAATTATATACATATTCAGCTTTCCACAATATCTTGGGCACCAGGTTTATCAAATGTTTTCATGTTACATAACATAAATCTCAATTTTTTCAGTCTCCTATAACAGTTCCTTTATTGCTTGCCATCCTGGCCATTGCTACAGATTTTAGGTAATTTTTATGTCATCACTCCATTACAGCTACTAATTTCTGCATAAGTCATCTGTATCATGATAATGCTGTGTAACAAACCACAGCAAAATTCATTGCCATTTAAAAAATGTTTCTTATTTTCACCCTGTATGTGATGAGGTTCTGTGATTTGTTTTCTTAATTTTTAAATTTCTAAATTTTGTAGGTACATAGTATGTGTTATATTAGTTCATTCTCACATTGCTATAAAGACATATTTGAGACTGGGTAATTTATAAATAAAAGAGGTTTAACTGACTGACAGTTCCACATGCCTGGGGAGGCCTCAGGAAACTTACAATCACAGTGGAAGGGTGTAGGGGAAGCAAGGAATGTCTTCCATGGAAGCAGAAGAGAGAGAGCGAAGGAATGAGTGCCATACTTTTAAACCATCAGATCTCCTGAGAAGTCGCTCACTATCATAAGAACAGCATGAGGGAAACCATCCTCATGATCTAATTACCTCCCACCAGGTCCCTCTCTGACACTTGGAGATTACAATTTGAGATGACATTTGGATGGGGACAAAAAGCCAAACCATTTCATAGTAGATGTCTATATTTATGGGTTACATAAGATGTTTTGATACAGACGTGCCATGAGAAATAATCACATCACAGAGAATGGGATATCTACCCTCTTAAACATTTATCCTATGTGTTACAATCTATTTACACTCTTTCAGTTATTTTAAAATGTAAAATTAATTTCTCATTGACTATAGTCAGTTTGATGTGCTAACCTTTTTTTTTGTAGCCATTAACATCCCACCAAGGCTCTGTGATACGGGTTGAGCTTAGCAGGGCTTAGTTGTAAGGTGTGGGTGGAGTCCAGGCTTGAGCCAGCAGCTAAGGCATGTTCTTTGAGCAAAAAATAAGAGGAAAAGGGCACAAATCCAGACATTACAGTAAATGTTTATTCTCTGCCTGTGTCATGCCTCTAAATATTTCATTGGCCATACAAAGTCACAAATCCATTTCCAAAATCAGTGGAATAGAAAAGTGTACTCTGCCTAGATTGGGAGGATGAGGGGAAAGAACATTTAATAAAAGCTCAACCAAACTCTTATACTCAATCACTTAACAGCAGTCTTTCACAGTTATTACAGATATGTTTAAACACAGGTTATTTCCCACTGGATGAAATGTGCCTCAAAATATCACTACTTTTTACGTCATAGCTATGCAAAATTTAGCATTGCTAAATAATTAAACTCACCTCTACTTAAATTTTGGTCTATAGAGCATCAGCATCTTTGCCAGCATTGAGGCCCCATCTGAGACTCACTAAATCATAAACTTCATGTTAGCAAGTTCCTCAGGTGATTCATATGTGTATTAAAATTTGAAAAGCATTGCTCTCAATAATACAAAAAAATTTTACAAAGCTTTCTGGTGGAAGGGGGGGCTAGTATTGCACTCTTTAGTTCCTTGTCAACATAAGCAAATATTTATTGGTTTTAATATTCGATATTAATTTTTTAACCACTAGCAATAATTTGTGTTTTATTTTGTACATGTTTCTATATTTTTTACAACTTTCTCTCTGTTTTTATGAATTGAATAGACTAAAATATATTCAAGTCAAGACATAGTTCATATGCATGTATTTGCCTACTAATATAACTTATTGAAGATTCTGAGAAACTTGTAAGAATGAGCATTCATTCAGCAAGTGTTTATTACATGTCTGGCATTTTTTCCAGTTTCTTGGGATAATGAAGTGAACAATACATACACATGTCCTGTTGTGGAGTTTCCATTCTGACTGTTGGTGGTGGGTGGGACACAAACATCAAACAAAATAAGTAAAATAACACTATATATATATATATATATATATATGTGTATATGTATATGGATATATATACACAAATGTATACACACACATGTATTTTACACATACATGTATATAAAACACACACAGACACACACACACACACACACACACATATTACAGTGATTAGTGGTCCAGCAAAAAGTAAGGAAAAGTAAAGCAAAATGCTTGGAGTGGTGACTTATAATTTTAAATAGGGCAGTCATAGAAATTCTCATTGAGAAATTAATATTTGACTAAAGAATGAAAAATGATGAATCAAGCCAAAGGATATGCGATATAGTTGAAGGAATTTAAAAAAAATCAAAGAAATATTTTAAAAGCCAAGAATAATTAAAACACAGCCCCTTTTATGTCATCACTGTGTCAATAACAATGTCATTTGGGTTCTATAAATGCATGAGGAGAATTTCACCACCCACTTTATCCCTCAGGATGTTTTTATTTACTGAGTTTTTTGAGTGGATGTGTTCACATCTTGACTGCCCTCTTTTAATTGTTATGGCATATAACTATATAGCATTCTCTAATTTCCAATAAACAGATGAATTCTGGGGGAGAAGGGACTATGGTTTGAAGGTGTAATTGTTACTTTTTGCAGTAAGTTTATGTCACATATATTATTTATTATAGTAAGGTCGACATTCCATCTGAAACTTTTTATCATCTCATAATTAGTGCTCCGTTGTGGCAAAAATTAATTTCACAGTGTACAATGCCTCTGGGCTAGGGAGTACACCAGTGTGTATTGTCCTGGGTACTGAAAACCACTGACCTGGGTAATTACCTTGTTCTTAGTCAATAACCATTTAAAATCTAAGGAAGCATTTTATAATTAACACTCACATTATCTGACATATTACTACCAGATTTCCTTTTCATTTATTTATTTGGTAAACATTAGGCACCCCCAACAGAAGTGGCCTTAGAGCAAAAACAAAGAAAAAGAAGATATGACCTGAATAATTGTGGAGCTTCTTGTCTGGTAAAAGAGATACATAAATAAACATTTGCATTTCTTGAGACTTAGAGAAAGTGCCAAGTACTTTTGGAGGGGCGAAATGAAGATAATTTGGTCGTATATAAATACTAATCCCAACGTGGGTTTTCATAAAAGTAACACACTGCTTTGAAAACAACCAGTGTGTTTTCAGAGATGTTATTAAGCATGGACTGAGAATAGCTTTTGTTTTCTTTGAGAAATTATGTTAGAAAGTAGGTCAGGTATCATGATGTTACTAAGGCAGGCTTTCTGGGAAGGATCAGCTGTCCTGACTGCAGCTGAGTGACAGGAGCAAAGACCACATTCATTGTATTTCCAAAATTACCAGCAGTGGTCCCTCCCCTCACTATCGCAGTGTCTTAAGTGGCAAGTCTTAGGATAATATTTTCCAGATTATAAAATCAGGTCATTGACAGAGAAGAAAACATTATATGTGAAGGACCTCTCTGAATGACTCATGAGATAATCCATGTTTTCCAAATGTTTGATATATAATGTGCCTTATGAATTTTCAAAAGGTTGATGTACATAGAGTTTTTCTAAATTATTTACCCTGAAAACTGCCTTTTTCTTTGTAGGAACAAATATGCCCTTTATAGGACAGTCATTCTGTACATCACAGTGTGAAAAATTTTGTTTAATGTATTTATGATTATTACTTCACAGAATAACAAAATACACTGGAAGTCACTCTATCGTAAGTTCCTAATGATAATCAGCAAGTAATATTAATATTTTTAGCCTTTAATTTTGAAATAGTTATGAATTCATAGAAAGTTCAAAGAGAGTGCAGAAAAATACTGTGTACCCTTCATGCATTTTTCCCTCAATGGTTACGTAACTACGGTCCGATAATAAAACCTGGAAACTACTATTGGCTCAATGTTTGAAAGTCTGCAGCATTTCATTGCATGCATAAATTTGTGCAAAGCATCATTGCCACAATCAAGATACTCCATCTTTACAAAGATCTTCCTTGAGCTACTTCTTTATAATCAAACTCATTCCCATCATCCCTAACCTCAGGAAGCCACTACTTTGTTTTATATCTCTTTGCTTTATCATTTTGAGAAAGTTATATAAATGGAACTATACAGGATGTGACCTTTGAGAATAGATCTCAAAGATCTTCTTTCTCTCAGCGTCATCCTCTTGAGATCCATCAAAGTTGTTGTGTATATAAATCACGTTTTCCTTTGTATTGCTTAGTCACGTTTCGTGCTATTGAGGTAGCATACCCTGGTGCTATTTTCCTGAGCGATTGCATCGTGTCACACTGCCACCAATAATGTACACAAGAACAAGTGTTTCCACGTCTTTATGATCATTTGGTGTTGTTACTATTTTATTTTTACATTACCCTTATAAGTGAGGAGTAATATCTCACCATGGTCTTAATTTGCACTTTCCTAATAACTAGTAGTGTTGAATATTATTTCCTGTGGTGGTTTATAATCCATATATCCTCTTGGCTGAAATATCTCTTTTGCCGATTCTCTAATTAGACTTTTTTTTTTAACTGTGGAGTTTTGAGAGTTCTTCACACATTATGGGTGTAAGTCTTTTAACAGATAATGTGAAAGGCAGATATTTTCTCCCAGGCTTTGGGTTGTCTTTTTTGTTTTCTTACTAGGATCATTTGCAGAGCAAAACATTTTTAATGTTGATGAAGTTCAATGTATTGCTTTTTCCTCTTCCAGATCATGCTTTGATATCACATCTAAGAATACTTCACCAAGTCCTAGGTCCCTGATTTTCTCCTTTGTGTTCTTTAAAAAGTTGTATGGTATTACGTTTTACATCTAGGGGTATGAATCATTTTGTTAATTGTTGTCTAAAGTGTCAAATTTCTTCATTTTTATGTTTGCCTATAACCAACTACTCCAGTATCATTGGCAAGACTGTCCTACTTTTATTTAATTGTTTTTGTACCTTTGTCAAAAATTAGTTGTACTTACATGGAGCTATTTCTGGGTTCTTTTCTGTTCTATTGATCCAGGTATCTATTCCTCCACCTGTATAAGACAGTCTGGTTAACTAAAGCTGTATCATAGATCTTGAAATCAGTTAGATTAATTCCTCCTAATTCATTCTTCTTGTACAAAATTGTTTTAGTTATTCTAGTTCCTTTGACGTTCTATATAAATTTCATAAAAATATTTAGCTATAAATTATTTTGATGGACCTTTGATAAAAATTGCATTTAATAACATCAATTTGGGGAGAAGTCATATTTTGAATGTATTGAGTTTTCCGATCATGAGCATAGTAGGTTTCTCCCCATTATTTAGATCTTTTTTTCTCTCATCAGTGTTTCATAGTTTTCAGCAAATTCTATGTATGTGTTACAACATTTACACCTGTTTCATTTTTTGAAGGATTATAAATGGTATTATGTTTTAATCTTTATTTCTGTCTTCATTTCTAGGATTCAGAAATAAAATTTAATTGTTTAATTTTCCTTAAGTAATATGGGATGTCAATCTTGTGTCCTGTGACCTTGCTGACTCATTTATGGGCTATCAGAATTTTGTAGATTTTCTTTGTGGACAGTCATGCCTTCGGAAAATAAAAACGGTTTTTAAGTTTTTCCCTCCCTACCTCCCTCCCACCCTCCCTTCCTCCCTCCCTCCCACCCTCCCTTCCTCCTTTCTTCCTTCCCAGTACACTCCTTAGATTTTCTTTGTAGACAGTTGTGCCTTCAGAAAATAAAAACGGCTTTTAACCAACTTCCGTTCGTCTGTCCCTCCCTCCCCCCCTTCCTTCCTTCCTTCATTCCTTCCTCCCTTCTTTCCTTTTCTTGAGATAGGAACTCACTCTGTTGCCCAAGCTGGAGTACACTGGCACTGGCACGATCTTGGCTCACTGCAACCTCCACCTCCCGGGTTCCAGTGACTCTGGTGCCTCAGCCTCCTGAGTAGCTGAGACTACAGGCGTGCGCCACCATGCCTGACTAATTTTTGTATTTTTAGTAGAGATGGAGTTTCAACATGTTGCCCAGGCTGGTCTCAAACTCCTGGCCTCAAGCGATCCACCCACCTCGGCTTCCCAAAGTGCTGGGATTATAGGCAAGAGCCACCGTGCCCAGCAGGTTTTAAGTCTTTCTTAGTTTAAGCTCAGTGAAACAGGGATGTAACATTTAGACTTTTGTATAGTATTTATTGTACTCAATTACAATTAATCCTAAATGTTTCATCTCCATCCTAGTACTTACCCCATTCTATTCAAATGTGAGAGAACTCCGTTAGGACATGCTTATTAATGAACCAGCCCCAGCATCTATTACATTGTTAAATTAATTGATCAAATTAAACACCAACCAGTAAAGGAATCATTTCTATAACTTCCCTGACCTGGCTGACAATGGAGGTGGAAGGAAGTCACCTAATTCCTATTTCACCATTTTCATAAGAGAGAGTACATTGACTCCTACCGAAGGCCTTTTCAACTGTCAGGTTCCCCCATTGTAATAACGTTTTTCCTAATATGAATCCACGTTTCCATATTTTCCCAGTGTGGATTTTGAGTATACTCTGTAAATGGAACGACAAAGCCTGGATGACAGCACATCTGTTTATAGCATGGTTTACTGAAGCCCACTGTTCAAATTTACTGCTCAGAAAAAAAATATATTCCCGTCAAAATATTACCGCTTATTGACAATACACCTAGTCACCCAAGAGCTCTGATGGAGATATAACAGGAGATTAATGTTGCTTTCATTCCTACTAACACAATATTCGTTTTGTTGTCCATGAATCAAGGGGTAATTATGACTTTCAGCTTTTACTATTTAAGAAATACATTTTAGAAGGCGACGACTGCCATAGGGGGTGATTCCTTTGACGGATCTAGGCAAAGTAAATCTAAAATGTTCTGGAAAGGATTCGCCATTCTAGATGCCATTAAAAGAACAGTTGTGATTCATGGCAGAAGGTCAAAATGCTAACATTAATAGGAGTATGGAAGAAGTTGATTTTAACCTTCATGGGTGACTTTGAGGGCTTCAAGATTTCAGTGCAGGAAGTAACGCAGATGTGGTGGAAATAGCAAAAGAACTAGAATTAGAAGTGGGGCCTGAAGATGTGTCTAAATTGCTGTGATCTCATGATAAACTTGAATAGAAGAGGAATTGCTTCTTACACATGATCAAGAAGTGGTTTCTTGAGATGGAATCTACTACTGGTGAAGATTCTGTAAACATGGCTGAAATGACAACAAAGGATTTAGAATATTACAACTTAGTTGATAAAGCAACAGTAGGGTTTGAGAAGACTGACTTCCAATTGAAAAGAAGTTCTACTGTAGGTAAAATGGTATCAAACAGCATCACATGCTACAGACAAGTCTTTGGTAAAGAGTCAACCAATGTAGCAAACTTTATTGTTGTCTTATTTTAAGAAATTGCTACAGTAGCCAACTTAGTAGCCACCTTCAGCAACCACCATCTTGACCATTCAGCAGCCATCAACATTGAGGCAAGACCCTCCATCAGCAGAAGCATTTTGATTCACTAAGTGTTCAGATGATAGCATTTTTTAGGAATAAATTATTTTTAATTAAGACATTTACATTTTTAGACATAATGTTACTGCACTTTTAGGACACTGTAGTATCGTGTAAATGTAACTTCTATATGCACTGAGAAACCCAAAATTTCATGTGATTTGCTTTATTGTGATATTCACTTTTTTGCAATGGCCTAGAATTGACAGAGCAATGCATTAGGGGTATGCCTGTGTATCCACATACACGTGAATTTAGATGGAGAGAATGGGGAAAATATAAACATTTGTGAACTTGGTTAAAGGGTAAATGAAAAATATTTTTATTATTCTTGCAACTTTTTGCAAGTTTGAAACTATTTCAGAACAAAAGTTTGCAAAAATATTGTTAAGAAAATGAGAAATGCTAACTTGAAAAAAATTCAAATAAGTCCAAGAATGTTCTTTTTAAAGTAGATATAGTAGATAAAATTTTACTAATTTTTAATTTAAAAAAGGGAAGATACAAATAAATGTAGTTTTGCTAAAGGAGACATATAAAGGATATAGAGAACAATAACTCTGCTAATTTGCAAATGTCAATGAAATAGTTATTTTTCCAGGGGAAAAATAACCAAAATTAACTAATAAAGCAAAAAACCTGAAAAGACCATTTACTATCAAATAAGTTATCAACAAATGTCCTCCAGTTCTTTCTCCTGGGATAGATACTGCAGAGTTCTATCAAATTTTAATGAACTAATAATGCCCACAGAAACTATTTCAACCATATGAAAAGATGGAATTTATTTTATTAAGCTAATACATCACTGATAATGAAGCCTCCAAGAATTAGACAAGTGATATTCAAACATCCTGTGAATATACATGCAGAAAAGCTTAAAATGCTAGCAAACTAAATTCATCATAATATATATAGTATATACATAGTAATATATCACGCACTTTGAGATGAAGATCTTATAACATTTTAAGTGTATTTTAATGTCATAATGTGTTAATGTACCCAAATCACTGAAGAAAATAGCAGCAAGCTGATAGGTGCTGAAAATACTTGTTTAAATTAAGCAACCATTTCTTACGATATGCAGAGCATACATACGATTATTTTAACACGTTAAAGGTGATCTAACAAATTAATGTAGGGAACAGTGAAAATACTTATATTAAAATCAAGAACGTGTCAAAGTATCTACTATTATTATTACTATTTAATATTACTTTTGTGGTTCTGGTCTATATATAAAACATGAAATGAAATCAAGGATACTCAAATTATAATTATTTTTGAATGATATGATTATGTAGTGCAAAAGCCCAAGAGATTTACCTTTAAACAAGTAAATATTTAAGTAACTGGGTTGTATAATGTCAACTGAAAATTTGTGGACACCTGGTCACCTAGAATTTTAAACTCATGGTCCCCTGGAATCTCAGAATGTGACCTTATTTGGAAATAGGGCTTTTGCAGATGTCATCTAGTTAAAGTCCTGCTGGATAAAGGTGGGACCTAATTCTGTGACTCGTGTCCTTATCAGAAGAGGGAAAATTGGACACAGACTGACAGAAGATGATGTGAAGACAAACATGGAGAATGACGTGATTGATGTGATATGTGTACAAGCCAAGGAACACTATGATGCCTGTAGCCACCAGCAGCTATGTAGAGACAAGGAAGGATTCTTCTCTGTAGCCATCAGAGAGAGCATGATGGTGCCAACACTCTCATTTCAGACTTCCAGTCTGAAAATGAAGTCAGAGAAAAAATTTCTGTTGATTTAAGCCACCCAGTTTGTGATACTTTTGTTATGCAGCCCTAGGAAACTAATACCTAGCTTCTCTAATTACGCCTTTTGCTTGTGTGTCTTAACATCAGGATTTGAAAATCTTGTCCTGTGTCATTAGCATAGTATTCTACAATATATTAATTGTCCTGCCAAATAAAAAAGATTCCTTAGTCAAATAAATTGGGAATATACTCTGTTGTATAAAGAAATAGTTTGCATATTGTGGGAATTCTCAGAGCCTTTAATATATTAGCATCTTTTAAAATCTTTCAAAGAAAGATAAAATTTATAGAATTGATCCCATTCATTTGAACGCAGAATCTTCTTCCTTTGAATGACAAATTGACACCTGTAGGACATTCACATTCACATGAACAGTTAAAGAAGTGATGAACTACATCATGTCATAATACCTCAAGAATAATCACACTAAATTGAACGACTGCCATCTTCATGTTGCTAGCTACTCACAGAGGAAGGAGTCTCTTAGAGAATTTTTTCTATAGATACATGTACTTTCTTAACCCATTGTATTTTATTTTAGCTCTCACCCCTCACTGCTGCATTCCACATTATCAAAGGGAGTAGTACTAAAGGAGCTGTGTGTCGTATCCTTCTTCAGCTCATAGCTCTGCTACTTACAGTGGAATACTAAGCAAAGTTTAATTCTTAACTTCAACTTTCTCATCAACCAAAATAAGAATAATAACTGTTATATAGAGACAAAGTGAGTATTAAATGAAGTGACAGATATAAAGAGAATATTTTAGGACCTGGCACACATTATATTTAATACCCACTACCCCTCTTTTCCTATTTTCCTAAATGTGCTTTATTTATAGAATATGCTGAATAAATTTATATTGAATGAATACATGAATATAATGGTAAGATTTTAATTTTTTTATTTTGATGGTAGGACCTCAAAAGGAATTATGTTATGTTCCTTCAAAATATACCTTTTCAAATGAGGCATATTTTGTACCTATAAGAGATATTGATCAATGGACAAATTATAGGATTTAGAAAGGTAGAAACTAGTTTGATTGATGACACAGCTGTAGACAAAGGTGATCATTGTCTTCCTGATGGCACGGGTGTCTGATATTGGCATTAATTGCACCAGAAATGCTAGGAATTGGCATCAGTTCCCAA
The DNA here is from genome assembly GCF_009828535.3 of Hylobates moloch. Taxonomy (NCBI): domain Eukaryota; kingdom Metazoa; phylum Chordata; class Mammalia; order Primates; family Hylobatidae; genus Hylobates; species Hylobates moloch. The sequence continues at coordinate 19,021,945 of NW_026652277.1, forward strand.
GACTATGTGCTACTTTTTTTACTTGGTGCCTATAGGAAATAATAGGATATGAAATTAGAAGTTGTTCCCCCTCATCACAGTCACGTAAAATTCAAACTACTTATTTTTGCTTATTTTATTTTCCCCACTTGTATATGAGAAATAAACTTTCCAGGGGAACATAACTTCAAAACGAGGGAAAAGATCAAAAGAAAAATATGATTTACATTGTAAAGATCCATGTAGCAGTGTTTACATGAATAAAAATATCAAATCTGTTTTTCAGCAGCACACATTATTTTCTTGTACAAATGGCCTCTCTAGATGCTGCTCTGTATGCTAATCTATTTCTCACAGGCTGCTAAATTTTCCAACACAAGACAACTGAATTATTTACTTCATTTTATAGTTCTTAACTAAGACAGCAGCTGATATTCTAAACTAGATGCTTAGTTGGGGTTCATTATTATTTTCCTAACATCTACTCCCCAGTCCTTTGAAAGGATGCTTAGAATTTCAGTATTCTATACTATAAGAGGTTATAAGTATTATAGTCTATTCTAGGAAAAAAATAAATTACAAAATACATTTCAAATGACATTTGAAAACTGAATTAGCAATTAGACTTTAACAAGGCATCCTCTTCATTTGATGACATAAATTATGACAGAAAATTTATCTCTATCCTTGAAGACATTACAAATTTGTATTGACTGTTAAACAATTTAGAAAAACAAATTATTAGTCTTGATGTTTTCTTGAAGTGATCTTTTTTTTTAGTTCTTTCAAAAGCTAAAAATGATTATTTTAAGCCCTTTTTCTTTATTGTACAAGTTTCTTGCTCACAGGTGTAATAAAGGTAGCTTGCATTTTATTTTAGTGCTTTCTTATATTTCCCCAAATGACATAGAAACAATGGTAAAAGTCATATGTTTTCTTTTTTAATTTTTAATTTTTTAAATTTAATTTAATTATTTGTAGAGACAAAGTCTCACTTTGTTGGCCAGGATGGTCTTGAACTCCTGGCCTCATGTGATCCTCCCACCTTAGCCTCCTAAAATGTTGTGATTACAGGGGCGAACCACTCCACCCAGCCTCGTATGCTTTCATGTTATACACCTTATAAACTACAAAGAGTAATTGGTTTATTTTGCACCTTAAGACAATTTTATCTGACTTGGGATAACTATAAGAATGTATCTATACAGAAACAAACAAAAACCTCACTGTTTTGATGCCAAGTGCAATAGAACTTGGACATTCTCAAAGAGTCATATGTAATAAAATAGAGTAGATGATTTGTCCAGGAATTACCATAGCATCTGTGGGGGTTATCTGCCTTTCTTTGGCTTGTGCATTGGAGAGCAAGTCCCTGAGTGTTTTGATGACAGAATCATTCTTAACCTCATTTGCCTTAAAAATTTTGAACAATTGTTTAAATGAGGTTTATTTAAGACAGAAACATTTATCTGAAGACATATCAACATGCTGCCCTAGGTTCTTTTCAAGTATTTTTAATATTTGGACACTTATCTCACTTACGACTTTACAGATTTTTATTTCAGTTGTGATCTTCAAGAAGAACTTCATAAAGAATTTTTGTCATTAAAGAATTCTAAACAGCGCACTTTGTTACTTATCAAATTACTCACTCATTGGTTTTTTGTTTTTTTGTTTTTGAGATGGAGTCTCGCTCTGTCACCCAGGCTGGAGTGCAATGGCACGATCTCGGCTCACTGCAACCTCTACCTCCTAGGTTCAAGCGATTCTTCTGCCTCAGCCTCCCGAGTAGCTGGGACCATAGATGCCTACCACTATGCCCAGCTAATTTTGTATTTTTAGTAGAGATGGGCTTTCACCATGTTGACCAGGCTGGTCTTGAACCCCTGACCTCAGGTGATCCACCTGCCTCAGCCTCTCAGCATGCTAGGATTACAGGTGTGAGCCACCATGTCCGGCCTCCCTCATTGGTTTTGTGCAGAATCATGAATATTGACTTAAAAATGAAAAGTATCAAAAGTCCTAAATATATAAATGTATAAGGTATGACACCTTCATACAACAATGCTCAGTTTTATAACATCTTCACTACCATTTTCAGCTTTATAATTTACTTGCAGCACGATAAAAAGATACCTGTGTAATTACTACTGTCATGGAAATGGAAAAATAAAACAACTTAAGCAATGACAGTAATAAAATACTTAAAAAAATACCTGGGAGATAGTTTGGTATTTAATGCAACTTAACATATTTAATTTCTGCAACTTATTACAATAAGCTCATTCAAATTATCACACCTTTTTACCTCACTTTTCTGTTTCACAATTTTCTCTAAAATAAAGAATTGTTCTAAAAAAATGTCTGCTATGATGAATGATAACTTTTGCTCGGGGCAGAATTACCCAACCTAAAATGTATTGCAGAATAATAAACTTCATAAATTTCTTACCAAGACCTGAGAAGCATAGATGAGAAGACAGAATAAATTTATATTGACCAAATAGGTATTTAGAGAAGGAAATGTGTGTAATGCTAAAATAGTTTATCAACTTTGAAACTGGGACCAGATTTGTAGAGAAATGAACTTACAGAAGCCATGGAAATAACTGTGTGTATAGCAAACCAAAATAGTCTCTTTATGTGTTGCTATCAGGATAGCATTATAAGGTTTCGAATATTACATGATACAGCAAGATCACTGCAATTTCGAACTGCATGTTTAAAGTCAGCAAATTTCCATTTTCTGAAACATGTGTTTGGAAATATTTTCCAGGTACCTCCAGTGGACGCTGTGATTTCGAATTTGATCTTTGTTCTTGGGAGCAGGAGAAAGATGAGGACTTTGACTGGAATCTGAAAGCTAGCAGCATCCCTGCAGCAGGCACAGAGCCAGCGGCAGATCACACTTTGGGAAATTCATCTGGTCATTACATCTTTATAAAGAGTTTGTTCCCTCAGCAGCCCATGAGAGCTGCCAGAATTTCAAGTCCAGTTATAAGTAAGAGAAGCAGAAACTGCAAGGTATGGGGAAAATCAAACCAACCAACCAAACACAGAATTATTGTGAGCAACTTTTGATAAATTGACATACAGAAAATAGAGTGGCTGGGGCCAGAGAAAAGATGAGTTTGAATTTATTCAACTTTGGATATGTGAAGGAGGGAAAAATGAAGTTCAGAATGGAAGGGAATGATTGCTATAACTGTTGGAGGAATTTCTCCTATGGATAAATTCCATGGATATCGAAGTTTGGGAAACTGTTGGAAAATTCCATGGTCGTTATTCACAACCGTGTGTAATACAGAAGAAGTCAGATATCAGTTGTTTTCTCTTAAGAAGTTTAGTACTTATTAAAACTATGGAAATTTTACAAACAGAAACAGAATTAAACAACAGTCAGTATATAATTAAATATCTCCAAGAATGAATATTAGAGATAGAGCCACAAAAAAAAATTGTTGAGTAAGTCTTCCTGAAAAACAAAACAAAAAGGACCCTGAACTTATTCCTAAAACAAGTAGAATAATTTCTATAAGCAGGAAGAAAACATGACTTGGTCATTAGCCTGTGAAAATTTCATGAAAACATCTGTGGAGAATTAAAAGTATAAATAAGGTTGTATGGCTCTTTGGGAAAAGCAGCAGCCTCATATGATAACTAGGTATTTACAGGATTTTCCACTTTACTTTGTTTATTGTTTGCTTGTTTGTTTATATTCCATAAAAGACTTGAGTTAGCTAGGCTAGGAACTAAATATAGCTTTACATATAGTACAAATTAAGTGTTCAGAGATCACAAGCACTCAGAGATCTCTTGTTTACAAGAGATAGATACAGAAATATATTTACCGTAAGAAATGCAGTCGCTATAATTTCTGAACACATGTATTCTGACTAGAGTGTTCCCCAATGTTTGAACTCCGAAAAGCGAATGAATTACATCCAGAATCTTCCTTCTCTTTCCCTTCCCTTCGACAGTGTCACTCTGTCGCCCAGGCTGGAGTGCAGTGGCGTGATTTCAGCTCACTGCAACATCCATCTCCCAGGTTCAAGTGATTCTCCTGCCTCAGCCGCCTGAGGAGCTGGGATTGCAGGCGTGTGCCACCATCCCAGCTAACTTTTGTATTTTTAGTAGAGATGGGGTTTCACCATGTTGCCCAGGCTGGCCTCAAACTCCTGACCTCAGGTGATCTGCCCACCTTGATCTCCCAAAGTGTTGGGATTACAGGTGTGAGCCTCTGCACCCAGCCCAACTTATACTTCTCTGTGCCTGTGTCCACGACTGATGGAGCCCTAACCGTGGGAGAGAGACATATCAAACAGCCTTTGACACCTTACCACTGCCATAGTATTAATACATGTTAAACTTTTACTTTGTCTTAAGAGTTTTTCTGTCTCATCGTGAGGTGATTTTATAGTTTAACTCTCATAGAGCAATTTCATCTATCACGTAGACAGTGAAGATTTTCTGCAAGGGAAGTGACATGATCAGATGAGAGTTTTAGTGATAGAACTTGGTCAGCAGTCTAGAATGAAAGTAGATCACACGAAACTATCTTGAATTAAGTTGGCAAAAATTTAGTTTTTATCAAGTATAGTTTTTATCTGTTTTTGCTGTCTTCCAGATTACTTAGTACTTTCTCAGGAATAAAACCCAAGCACACCAGATTTTCTGTATGTTGGCTATATATCTATAAATTTAGCTTTATACATATATAGATATTCTGAAAATCACAAATTAGTTTTTGTCTTATAAACTTAACATTAAAAACAAAATATGAAAATTCCAAGTTGACCTCTAAGCTTTTCTATTTAGACACTTCTGAAAATGTCCGGTGGATTATTTTTCATACTGTGGTAACTAAGATTTCATGCATTGCTATATTCCCCTGGTCTCAGAACTAGAGTCCCCAATGTTTTAAACATCTGTGTGAGAATAACGAAGTATGCCTAGAAGAAATGTCAAAAATTTAATGATGAATGGTTCATTTTATGAATATTTATGATATAGATTGAATAAAAGCAAATAAGGAAGGATTGTGCTGGGAAATATTGGGTCTCCCATATTAAAAATATATTCATCGGGCAAGCAGATTGACCTCCCAGATTTTTACGGGAATCACCTCTGCCCCTTCAGCTTGTGGAATACCTTTCAAACACAGATAATCAATTTTTTTTCTTTGTGGGGGTTGGTGTTTAGGAAGGACGCATATAGAGGGTGATAAGAGAAGAGATCAGACCTTAATGACTTTTTTTTTTTTTTTTTTGAGAGGGAGTCTCACTTTGTTGCCCGGGCTGGAGTGCAGTAGTATGATCTCTGCTCACTGCAACTTCTGCCTCCCAGGTTCAAGCAATTCTCCTGCCTCACCCTCCTGAGTAGCTGGGACTGCAGGTGCACACCACCATGCCTAGCTATTTTTTGTTGTTGTATTTTTAGTAGAGACAGGGTTTCACCAAGTTGGCGAGGCTGGTCTCGAACTCCTGACCTCAGGTGATCCGCCTGCCTTGGCCTCCCAAAGTGAGGGGATTACAGGTGTGAGCCATCGTGCCTGCCAAGGCTTAGAAGATTTTTATTCACGCTCACTACCCTTTGTTAGGCTTTGTCATCACCAGGTGTTCCCCCTGGAAATAGGGGTGTTGGTGCATCTGTTTGCATGTTAACCTGATGGCATCATTCAGCAAATGACCTGAAGAAGATACAAAAGTATTTACTGAGACATAAAACATATGCCTCATATTTGTTGCACAAATAAGACAAAAGGAGAAGACCCTCTTTGTAGCTGCAAGGGGTCCTTGCAGAAGTGTGCCACACAGGTGGCCCTGGGATGCTGTCCTAGAGGTTGGCCCCTAGCCACTTTGTTTCTCACTCAAATGAGTCACGGTACCCAAGTTTCACCGGTACCAGGACAATCCAAAATGATCATAGAGCTCATGTTGGGTAAGTTAGTGCATAGAGCAAGTATTTTGGGGTCATAGAATAATAATTAAAGATTTCATCAGTTGGGAGATGGGTAGAGTCACTGTATGGCTCACCCATTCTTGGTTGATCCTTTTTGAATTAATGCGCTGCATATATGATTTAATGGTGTTCATTTTTCTTCTTGTAGAGTGTGATATATGTGACTGCTAGTGTTTCAAACATTTTTTTTCCTATGTGCAGAACAATTTCGTCACTGTTTACCTCATTCACACAAATGACAAGACAAAAGCTTTAAAGGCTTTGAATTCCTACTGCTCCTAACCTGTCCTGTTCTTTTCCAAGAATTTTTCCGGACTTTTTTCACTGTGTAACAATCACTCAAAATCTAGTAAATTTCATCTATGCAACATTGAAATATTAATCCCTGAAAATATTTTTGATTAATTTTTACTCAGAGAAAAGCTCCCTGAGTTGCTCTGTGAAGGCCCATATGTAGCATTTCAAGTAAAATTTGGATAACTACTGTTCTGGGATTTTGCTGTATTTAAATGGAGCCCAGAGAATCTTACAGAACTGAAAAAGTGTTTCAAGTACAAGAATGGCAGTGGAATAAGCAAAAGAAGAAAAGAAAATAATTTAAATTTCATGAGATTAAAAATAATCTTCTTTTGTTCCTGTTATCTCTTAATCATGAAAAGTCTTTTTGTATAATGCATAGCAATTTAATGATCTTGTATTCCTTTGACAATGGGCTGTAAGAGTTTATGAAGGAATCTTGCTTTTAGAAGTCACAGAAAGAAAGTAAACTCAGCCCTTTTATTCCTACCAGATTTCTATTTGATTCTTCCTCTGCTGTCTCCCATACATTGCAACATATGATTCAAGGCTGGTGTAACTTCACTCAGTGTTAAAGTGCCGACAGAGCAAGAGAATAAACAGGTGTAATTTTCCTCCAGAAATTTGTTAATAAAGAAGAGGGCAATGTGATAGAATTGAAAATAATACCATATTAATTATACTAATCATATCATATGTGGTATTCCTGTTCTTGATTACAGATTATTTTTCATTATCACATGTATGGAAATGGCATTGGGGCACTCACCTTAATGCAGGTGTCAGTCACAAACCAAACGAAGGTTCTACTTAACCTCACTGTAGAACAAGGCAATTTCTGGCGGAGGGAAGAACTGTCACTGTTCGGTGATGAAGACTTCCAACTCAAATTTGAAGGTAGAGTTGGGAAAGGTCAGCGTGGCGACATTGCACTGGATGACATTGTGCTTACAGAAGATTGTCTATCACTCCATGAATCCATGCAAGAGGAACTGGCGGTGCCTCTTCCAACAGGTACATTCTAATCTGTGTGTGTGTGTGGTATTTTTGCATGGCGAAATGTGAAAAGGAAGAAAGAAAATGCAAAAGAAATAACATAAACACCTAGTAATTTATCACTTTCATGAAGAAAATATAAGATCTTTTTAAACTTAAAAAGATATTTCTCTAGTCTTTATTCATAAAAATGTCTTCCACATTTTCTCCAAGTTTTGGTCTGTTTATCAGTTCCTGGCTTCTTTGTTTAGTTACCTTCCTCTTAGATCAGTAAAATAAGAGAAGACTCCTTTGTTTGCAGTCTGCTTCAGAATTTAATCCTAAGCAAACATCTATTCACTTCCAATAAAACATAAGTAAATTGAGGACAGAGTTATTCAATTTTAATTAGACATTTTTATGGTTATGATATTTGCCACCTTCTTCATGGACCCGTGAGCACGCCAATTTGATATTGAAACAGAGCAGATGATTAAATGTGTCCATATGTCCTTTTAACCTAAAATAACTTTTGATAATTTGTTGAAAGAATTTTACTCAAATGTTGAGTTGGCAGATGGTCAGTATAATTCCTACAGATACAATGTTGTAAGTAGTAGAATTAGCAAGCACCATTAACCCATATAATATTAAAGGTCTGAGATGAAAATAAATGCAATAAATATTAACATGACAAAGGAGTACATTTTATTAGCCAGCGATATGATAGATATTACTTTTTTTTTCTTTTTTTTGAGAAGGGTCTATCTAGCTCAGTCACCCAGACTGGAGTGCAGTGGTACAATCTCAGCTCACTGCAACCTCTTCCTCCTGGGCTCAATTGATCCTCCCACCTCAGCCTCCTGAATAGCTGGGTCTACAGGCATGCTCCACCACACCTGGCAAATTTTTGTGTTTTTTGCAGAGATGGGGTCTCACTATATTGCCTAGGTTGGTCTCAGACTCCAGGGCTCAAGAGATCCACCTGCCTTGGCTTCCCAAAGTACTGGGATTACAGGCATTAGCCACCATGTCCAGCAGATATTAATTTTTTAAACCATGAGTTTAGTGCAGAAAACAGAAGTACAGCTTCATTGATATTTAAATTATATGTGTTATAATTGACGAATATAAAAATGGCTTATTAAGAGCAAACTAATTTGTTTGCTCTGGCTTGTAACATAGTAGGTGGAATGGGCAGTGTTGCCATTTCTGCCTTCCCTATTTATTTCAAAGCGAGTATTTTCATTTGCTTACAAGGACGTTTCTAGATAAATGTTTCCCAGTTGACAATTAGTTAAACAGGCTCTTTGCCTGACAGGCTTCTAACACTATATGGAATAGTATAGATGAAAGCAAATAAACATTTTAAGACTGTAATGAAAGGGAAATATACATAGGTGGATTTAATGCAAAGGTTATTGACCTGCCCAAGATATTCTACTTCTCCAAGAAAAGCTTTGCCTTTCATTCTGTATGGGATGTTTGATGGCAGATATAGGTCTTATGTAAGTCTGGTCCTTTGAAGAGTAATTATTTGATCATAATAAAAAATAATCTTGTAGCATCCAGTTGGTGGGGGAGCAAGAGTTTTCTGGTGGTTTTTTTTTGTTGTTCGTTTGTTTTTTGTTTTTTGGTAGAGATGGGTTTTCGTTATGTTGGCCAAGCTGGTCTCAAACTCTTGAGCTCAAAACGATCCACCTGCCTCAGTATCCCAAAGTCCTGGGATTACAGGCATGAGCCACATGCCCGACTCAAGGAAGCAACAACAACAACAAAAAAGTTAAACCACTTTAAAATTTAAAAAACAACTATTGAGTGGGATACAAAAGGAACAAACCAATCTTGTTGGGGATTTTAAGACCTTAAACTAGTAAAATCTTGAATGAGGTCATATTTTAGGAAACATGCAACAGGACAATTTTGAAGTATGTACAAAATAGTATTGATTATACACTAATTACAAATTAAGGGCACAGATGAATCACACCAGAGCTCTTTGAATATCGTAATATTTGAGGGGGGTGTATTAAAATTTTTAATGAGTATAATTTTTTTTAAATTGCTCTTAAAAATAATACAAGATGGCAAGTGGGTAGGAAAAAAATGCCCCGAATAAGTTTAATATTGAGTAGGATGTAACTAAATGCCAAGAGAAATATTTAAACATTATGCAGTAGTGAACACCAGATTGTATTCCTTCAATCTAACTGTATTTTTGTACCCATTAACCAACCTCTCTTTATCTCCCCATCCCCACTACCCTTTCCAGCCTCTGGTAACTATCATTCTACTCTCTACCTTTGTGGGATCATTTTTTTAGTTCTCGCATGTGAGTGGGAACACGTGATATTAGTCTCTCTGCCTGGCTTATTTCACTTAACATAATATCCTCCAGTTCCATCCGTGTTGCAAATAGCATGAATATAATTAACAACGATTTACTGTGTATTTCCAAATAACTAGAGGAATGGGTTTGGAATGTTCCCAACATTTAAAAAAATGATAAATGTTTGAGGTAATGGTTATCCCAATTACCCTGATTCGATCATTACATATTGCATGCTTGTATCAAAATATCACATGCACCCATAAGTATGTACAGCTATTGTGTTTCCATAAATATTAAAAATAAAAATTTGGAAAAAAGTAAGCAAAATACTTTTATGAGGTTGTAGTGAAAAATAAAACATTCATCTGAGGATATCTAATTTGAAATGTATTTATAGGATGCTCAAGAATTTGGAACCACACTTAGAGCTCATAGGAGGGAAAGATCCCTTCAGTTTGTAGGGCAGGGGTGGTGGAATTTGAGCCCTGGAGGACCAGATACCTTTATATGGTTGCAAGAGTGGTGTAGGCAGGCTAAATGGCATAAGAAAGAACAAGGATGGTGTCATGCACACTGCAGGGTGGGCTGTGGGTGATGATTTGGCTGAGGTGGGCACCTTTTGTAGCTATTTGAGATATTACAAAGGAAATAGAGCCAAATTGTGGACCACCTTGAGTATCAGTTTAATTTTTCTCAAAATGAACCTACATTGAAAGGATATTAAATGCTCTTAGAAAACAAAGAATAAACAAGAATTTACTATAAGAATATGAGAAGTTAATATAAACGGTTAATTACATTAAACATTAATATAATTTATTACATTAAAATAAAAAAGAGCATTCATATAAAGTATGATAACTTGTGGGAATGTCTGCAGTAGAAAGACTCCAAGAAAAACAACTGAATGCCTTTGTTTCTATGATTAGGAGCATTCTGAAAATTGAGGCGAGATACTGCAATATTTGTATAGCTATCTCAGCTGTAATGCTTACATTCAAGTGAAGCAGATGACAAATAAATGCATGTGGAGTTCACTTTCCTATAAGCTACTTGATGTACCTCTAATTGTGCCTTCAGAAACTAAAAGTATACACTCATTTCTTGGTAAAAGTGAAATGCTAAACTTGGTTTAGAGACTCAAGCTGCGAAATGATTCTGAAGCACCTTAACTTCGTTGTGAGTTTAGAAGACTCTGCAGTAGTCTCTGATATTTTTAGGGAAGTACATATATTTTTTATATATATATATATGTTATATATTAGCTCAGCATATATAGATATAATATGCAGAATATATATATATATGCTGAGGTAATATATAATATATATTGTATATATGCTGAGGTTATAGATAATATATAATATTATATATTACATAATATTGGAATGCAGACAATATAAGTCACTCTAAATATTTTAAGCAGAGTGTAATTCGGTGGAGACAATTTTATATATGTAAACTGTTGAAATGGTTGGATGAATGAGCTCTAATGAGGTCTTCCAGAAATGGCTCCCAGAATTGGCTCTCCATAAGACCAACTACCACTACAACAGTTACAGGACATCTTTCTTGGTGAGATATGTTTATGTCTATATGTATATCTATATCTATCATTTATATCTATATGAAGTTACAGAACATCTTTCTTGGTGAGGTATATCTATATCTATGTAAATCTATAACTATATCTAACGTCTATCTGTATCTATATGGAGGGGAGGATAAAGCCAGAAGTGGGAATAGCGGTATCTTGAACAAATAAAAAGCCAGCATGTTTCTTCTGATATTTGTGGAAGCTGGTGCAAGCGAGTTAAGAAATACCATGAATTTCCAATAGAGTCACAATGTGTACGCCACATGTTTACTTTTACATTTTCTAATAGTCACATTTTTAAAAATGAAATTAATTTTAATAACATATTTTAATTCGATCTACCCAAATTTTACCAGCTTAACACAAAATCAGTATAAAGTATTAGTGAGATATTTTGCATTCTTGTTTACATACTAAGTTTTTAAATCCAGTGTGTATTGTACACTCACAGCACATCTCGATTTGAATTAGTCACATTTCAATTACCCAGTAGGTACTCATGGCTATTGGTTACCCCAGTGGACAGCAAAGGAGATAAAATCAGCACTCTAGGGCACTTTTGGGCCTGTCTCTGACAAAAGAGCTCCGTTAGTTGATGTGATATTTGTAAATTTCCAATAATTTCAGCTATTTTCCTATTTAATAGAAGTACAAAAATGTACCTTGCCAGGCACGGTGGCTCACACCTGTAATCCCAGCACTTTGGGAGACTGAGGTGGGCAGATCACCTGAGTTCAGGAGTTCAAGACCAGCCTGACCAACATGGCAAAACCCCATTTCTACTAAAAATACAAAAATTAGCCAGGCCTGGTGGTGGGTGCCTGTAATTCCAGCTACCTGGGAGGCTGAGGCAGGGAGAATTGCTTGAACCTGGGAGGCGGAGGTTGCAGTGAGCTGAGATCTTGCCCCTGCACTCCAGCCTGGGCGACAGAGTGAGACTCTGTCTGAAAAAAAAATAAAAAACAAAAAAAAAATGTACCTCAAGGTCAAATGTGAAAGCACAGGCACCATGTTCTAGTGGATTAGATATTAATACCAGACTCTCCTCTTATTAGCTATTTTTACCCAATTTATCTGAAACACAGTTTCCTCATCTATAAAGCAGAGATAATTTCCACATGTTTCTTAGGTTCTAAGACTCTTAAGAATCAAAAGAGGTAACTGCCCACATAATTTACTTAATGTCTGCCATATAGTAGGTATTTTTCAAAAAAAAATCTCATTTTACATTATCCTGTATTTTTTATATCTTTACCCGTATTCTTTAGGTGGTGTAAACATTTGACAGTAATCCTTGTTTGTTTGCATTTTATTAAGAACATGTTTCTTTCATTTGTTTTGGCAAAATTATATTTCTTACAGATATCACAAGCATATCCTTATTTTATATTACATTATAACTATAAAATCTTATTATTTATTGAAAACATCTCTAATTTATTTTTGATGTCTCATGAGTAGTGTATGTGTGTGTATCTTTAGAATGTTTAATGATTCTTAATTTCTCATTACTGCAAAAACACTTAACTTGGAATTTGCACAGAGTAAACTGGGATAAATGGCATCATGTTCTAGCAACAGTAACAACATCCATTAAACTTTTGGAAATGACTCTAGTTTAAAGACTTTTCATCTATATTCATGTGTGTAGGCTAACAACTCCATCAAGGATAGCTTAAAATAGAAAAGACAAGAGGGGAAAAATGTATATATTTAGGAAGATGCAATTGAGCAGAATCTGAAATTCTGATTAATCAAAATAGACCCAGGGCTTTATTAGCAAAAGTAATATTAAATTATTATTAAGTCCCTAGGAGTCACATTTAAGAGCTTATTTGGATGGCAATTTTGTTAATTGCTAAATGATGAAGGATAAAAATAATTGTTTTATGAATTTTAATAAGAAAAAGACAACTAACTTTCCTCTTCTAAATGTCCATATGCAAATTCAATCATGGTCATATTCTCTACTTATTGACAGATATTTAATATAACCTATATATATGCAATCAGGGCAGGAGTCAAGTGTGTGTGTGTGTGTGTGTGTGTGTGTGAGTTTAATCACCACAGCTACTTCCAAACAGGAGTTAGTCAGTACATCCGTTTTGGGATATAACATGGTAATCAATTTCTTTAAAAAATGTATGTAAAACAATGAGGACTGAATAGCTCATCTTTGAGGTCACTCATTTCTCTGCAATATTTAGCAGTGCTTTAAAACTAGTGCCTAGTGATGAGAATGCTGGCATAGCAACTCAGTTAGAGTCCTGAATTAGGAATATCTGGCTGGTTGTGTATGGCTAAATAATTTCGTGAAACCTACATATGCTGTTTAGTGCAAAGTACATGTTTTACATTCTGAGATTTAAAGACATAAACTTGGATCTTGACACTGCTTACTAACTGTGTGATGTCAGCTAATCTACTTAAACCTCTCTAATTCCTATCTTTATGTTCTGTACCATTGGGACTGTTGGAATCTACTTCTGAGTGATTTGAAAAATAAATCAGATAGTAACATATAGCACTTTTTGAACAATGTGTGGAATATAGTCGGTGTTGTGTGTTTCTTTTTTGCCTCTCTTTATTCCCGCTGAGACTATGAAATTAAACTGTACACATGTTGACATTTCTTAAAAGCATATTTTATACTTGCTGTTCTTTCTTCCTCATGTTCTATTCGCTACTCAAGGCAAGGGTTCAGATCTCCTTTGCCTTCATTTTCTCTTCAGAAAAATAATTGCTTTCAAAAAGTCTCTAAAATGTCTAATTGCTAAATGTGATGGTTTAACTGATTATTCATGATAAGAAATGGAGAAGAAAGAACATTCACAATAAAGATCCAGAGATAGAATTGACATGACGGCTACTGATGGGCGAAGGAGACAAAGAAGAGATTATAGTTTTGAACCTGGAAAACCTTACGAAACAGAACTGAGATTCAGAGAAGTTGATGAGTTGGCTAGATATGATGTGTGTGGAGGAGAGAAAAGTTCATTTTTAAAAATATTGGCATACTCCACCAAATATTTTCCAAATTAATGTTTTCCCAGTAAAACACTTCTTGGTTTTTAATATCCAAATTTCACAGAATGCCTCTTTTTGCTTTTGGTTTTTGACTAATATCTGTATTGGAAATACATACCGACATCACCCCAAACACACTAGACTACTATTCATACAGTATGTTGTGCACGAAAAATCACAAGTTCCATTCCAAATATAAGTTCCATTCCAGACTGGTAGACAAAGACGTTTGGAAGATTTTGTGGAGTGGCAACGGAGGCTGTTCATCATGGGTGTTGCTGGAACTGGGAGAAACAGCACAGCATTAGATGCCCTGTGGGCCAATACTCCATTGCGCAGTTCTTCAAAATAAATTTCACTATTGTCTTTCCTGTGTAGTCATGTTTTTATCCGACTTGAGCTATAAATGGCCCCAGAAGTTGAGAAAGTGTTGGAGAAAATTGTGGAGAGGAAAGCAAAGCAAGTGAAAAAAAAAAAAAAAGACATCGCAATGTAGGAGAACATAAAAAGAATACAGGATTTTGACCCAGGAGAGCTGGCTTGGATGAAGTAGATGAAAAAAAAAATAAAGAACTCTTGGAAAATCTAACTGAGGGATTCACTACCAAGTTTATTCATCTAAACATGTAATGTTAGTCTAAAGAAGATAGCAGTGAAGACCCAACAAACCAGCTCATCACACGGATAGACAGCACTGGTTTAAAAGAATTCATGGCCCTTGCAAATGCCATGATAAACATTACACCTTTACGAGTTTCACTGGATTTCATCTGCATTTTAAGAACTTAGAATGATGGTAGACATGGAATACGTTATAATTATCCCCATTTACATAATGGAAAATTTAAAAAGAGAAAAATTAAAATAATTATCATAATTATAATGGGAAATTGCCTCTAGGATCTAGCATTTCATTTATATAAGCGGGACATCTGACTTTCAGGAACAAATTACTAAAAGTATGTGAGTGGGGGCTATACTTTGTTTAAATTCTCCATGGGGCATGGTGGTGTATATATTTGGTCAGCACTTGGACTTTTGAGACTTCAGATCTCGGACTGGCCAGGGATGAACTGGGCCTTTTAATGTCTGAAAGCTCTGTTTCTTTTCTGCTACATAGGTCTATTTAAAAATACTTATCTTTTGTTCTTGGATCTAATAATAAATAGCCTAAATAGCTCCACAGCCTCTCCGTCCTTTAAATACAAGATATTTTCCTGGAAACCTGCTTTTTTGTATATTTGTCCTAAGAACTAAAATTTCTTCATTATGGCAGCTAGATTGTCTACCCATCCCTCCTCACTCTCATTCCCAAATTCCTCTATTGCTGGTGATAACCATGTTTTACCTGTCATCCTCCTTCCAATTTCAGATGTTATAGAACAGAAATTGTATAAAATTCTGCATGGCCTGCATAGAAAACACTCCTGGAAATACTAGCTAATATTTTTAATATATTTAAAATTGTTTTTGAATGTAACAACACATAGTAAACAGCCTTGTAAATATTGACACAGCAGCTTCTCCCACGTTATTTACCCAGTGCATCAATTTAAAAATGCATGACATCATTATGTATTAAAATTATAGAATGATTTAGTAAAAAATAGTAGTAATGTTACATATTATCAATTATATTGCATATTATTATACTGCAATATTAGCTCATAGTAGCATAGTATTATTTTAAAATCTCTGGTTAAGGTAACCAGTGAAGTTTTTATTTGAAGTTCATTCTTTCATATAGCTTTACTGTGGTTTGATTATGACACAAATTAACTATATAAAAGTAAGCACTGCTGCGTAAACAAGGTGTCACTGTTTTATCAAATCACCCAAGACTGGAGGTATGGTAGTCTGCTATTTGCTCCTCAACAGCCATTCTCTTCTGTTTCTTGTAGTAATAAAACTCCCACTACTTATATAGATACATAGCCAAACAGAGTAAAGACTCTATTTCCCGGTCTCTGTTATTACCAGGGTGGAACATGTGAATACATTTTGCCAATGGAATGCGAACAGATTCTATACACAATCTATAGGTTGTGCCATTAAAGAGAAGAGGCATTCCCTCCATTTCCCTTCTCTCCTTCCCACTGGCCAGCATGTGAATGTGAGGGCAGGAGCTCAAGCTTTGATCTCAGTTCATGAGATTGAAGAATTGCCACTTCAACAAAGAACACGGTAGAAGGGGTCTGATTCCCATCCCCCAGACACTAAAAAGCTGCCATATCAGCCTACTATTTCTTAGCTCATATTGTTTTGTGAAAAAGAGAATAATCTCTCACCTTTTCACTGCTGTCTTGTGGTTTGGCATAGCAGCTAAGCCTACATCTTAATAAAGGAACTTACTATTTTTCATTATTATGCACTATGTAACTAGGATGTTTAACTGAATGTTGGCTTATCCCTAGTTAAACTCAGATCTCTAATGTCCCAGAAGTCATCAAGAAAGATGTTCTGTGACTTCTGTATTGGTAGTCGGTTTCATGGAGAGCCAATTCTGGGAGCCATTTCTGGAAGACCTCAATAGAGCTCACTCCTCCAACCATTTCAACACTTTATCTATGTAAAATTCTCTCCATAAAATTACATTCTGCTTAAAATATTTACAGTGATTTAGATCATCTGCATTTAAATCCTGACTAACTCCAGCATTTCTTATCAAAAGTTGGGTTTTATTGTTTGAATCACTTGTGGTTGTATAAATTTTCTAGATGTGCCATTCTGATTCTAAAGATTCAAATTTTTTTCCCCAGAAAGTGCCCCAGATTTTACTTATAGGACCTTTCCAGGCTTGGTTTTAATCTTTATTCTAATTCTGCAATCTGGTGAGTCAACTCCTGTGTCTGATTTTTGCCTACATCAGCTTTGTGCCTATAAGCAAGAAGAAATTCTTTTAGGGCTATCATAGCAATACTCTGAATTTCTGACCAGCCCATGAGTCAAGAATTTAAGAGCCAATTATTTCTTTTTATAAACTCTCTGTTTATCAACTTCAGTGTATCCAATTCACTCCTATAATACTTGAATTTCTTATACCGCTCACTCTGCTATGGAAACCACCATTTGGTATTCTAATACTTTGCCTTTAATGGATATTTCTTTCCCGATAACTGCAGATAATATTGAAAGTATTATTTTCTGCCACGTATTACTAGTAACGTTCCTCTAATGGTAACATACCCTCACTCCCTCCAAATCTAATCAGGTCATGTAAATAATACAGATAAGAAAAGACAAAAAGTAATTTCATAGGTTATTTGAACAGACTTGTAGGAGATGTGGCAATTAGCTAAGCAGAGAGCTGACAAGAGAGTATCCCAAGCATAGGAAGCATCCCAGGTGACGGTACCAAGACAGGGCATGCCTAACAAACTTAAAGAAGAGGCCAGTGTAGCTGAGAAACTAAAGCTGGAAGAAGGTAGTGGGATAGGAGGTCAGAGAGTAGATGGGGAGGCAGGTTTTGTAGGTTACTACGAGGGCTTTGGTTTTAATTTTGAGCAAAATGGATAAAACCCTGCAAGTGATGTGATCTGACTTATTTTTAGAAAGAATCTTTTTGGCTGTAATGTAGAGAGATTTCAGAGTAACCAGGTAAGAGCAGCAGGACTAGTTGGAGGATGTCGAAGTTATGCAAGCAAGAAATGATAATGCCATAGACCAGTGTGGTGGCAAGGAAGATAGCAAGAGGTGGTTAAGTGAAAGACTAGTTGTGAAGTGAGAGGTAAAAAGAGGAATTAAGAGAGATCTTTGATCTGAGGCCCTTGAAGGATGCATTTGCCATCAGAGGAAATGAGGAAGACTGTGGGAGGAGCAGATTTCATGGGGGAGAGTTCAGGCATTCAGTTTGGACATGGTCAGTTTAAATGTCCATCATCTAGGCACGTACAGATGTCAACTCAGCATTTGAATACAAATCTAAGCTTTGAGGGAGCCCTGAGAGGCAGACATTAATCTAGGAATTGTCAGAATTAAAGTCATATGCATATAAAATCATCAAAGAATGAATAGACATTTATTCCTTGAAGAATGAATAATAAAGGATAAGAGAAAATCCAGAGAAAAATAAAGAACCAGGAACTAAGCCCTAGGACATTCAACGTTATGAGGTCAAGAGATAAAGAAAAGGCAACAAAGGAAACAGAGACTAGAGAGAAAGGAAGACAATCAGGTGAATGGTGTTCTGGAAGCCAAAGGAAAATGAGTATTACCCAGGAGTGACTATGTCAAATGTTGCTGCTGGGTTAAACAAAATGAGGTCTGAAACTAGCCATTGGATTTAGCAATGTGGAAGTCAGTGGTGAATTTTATGAGAGCAGTTTTGCAATGCGTATGTCTTCCTCCTCAACCTTAAAATCCCTTGTATAATGACAAAACTTGTAGTGAAATGAGACTATAAGAAATGGCCCAAATTCTTAGAAAATGGCAGAGGTTGACCAGGAGATTGAGAGAAGACAGTAAATAAGAAGCAACTGGAAGTTTCTTAAGTGGGAGACATGGGCCTTAAAGGATGAATGAGTCTTTTCATAAGTGGGAGACGTGGGTCTTAAAGGATGAATGAGTCTTGGTGAGACTAGGAGTTACAGAAGGAGGGTATGTCCTGTAAGAAGAGCCAGAATATAGTACCCTGGCTTCCAAAGAATCATCAGGAATTTCTTTAAAGATTCTAACTCCGAAGACATCCCACTTCCAATGTCCGATAAATCAGTATTTCTGTGGTTGAGGACTGATCATCAGGTGATTCTAATATGCAACTAGGATGGAAAATATTGCATTGCAGTAAAAAAGAGATAGAGTAGTGTTTTGTGAAGGCCCTGAGAATATGAAGGAGTTTGTTTACAAACACAGAATCCTAGGGCATGATGGAAAGGATTGTGAAGGGGCCAAAAAGTTAAAAAATATCAGCATGGGAAGAGGAAGGGAAAACCAGTTTTTGCATTAGAGAACAAGAAAGAACTGGAAATCACTTTTTTAGAATAAAAATGTGAGGATCATAATGATCAGTGTCAAGGATGAAATTAATTGAGGGTGATGCTCTGTGGATCTTGCATAGGTAGCACCTTGCACTATAATTGTTTAATAACAACTGACGTGATTTAAATTTATTACTTGATATGCTAACTTAAAATGAGTACCTCATTTCCTGTTAAATGATTGGTAGGAATGAAATCATTGCATCATTTCCCAAAATATGCTTCTGTGTCACAAACATGTTCCTTAGCACTCACAATTTGGTTCTTTCTTAGGAGCTCTAAAAACCAAAAGACTACATTTGTAATGTCCTAAATAATATATATGTTTGTGTTTCTGATAAACTTTATCTTTACTGAAATATAAGGCAAGTTTGAAATTACAGATTTATTGGCATTATCTTGATTATGAAGCTAAAACTAAACTATTTTTTACTGTGTGAGCTCCTAAAATATGTTCTAGTTAAATAAAAACCAAAAATGGTCATATGATGATCTATTTTGAACGGTTGAATGTAAGTGAAACAACACATTACATTTCTCTTGGAAGAAAAATATTATTGTGTGAAACTGAATATATTTCTTATCCCAATGAACTGAATTTGTTAGAAAACTTCAGCTTCACTTGAAATGCCAATTGGCTGTACTCTACTTATGTAATAGGGGTGAGATGTGCAGTTTAAAATACTTTAATTTTTAACTTTATCATTGTTCCAAGAAAATGTCCTTAATTCAATTGAGGATTCTTTCCAATAAGCCATTTCTTTCATTTCTGTGGAAAGAATATTGGGGATTAGCATATCTGAGTGCTATTATTTCAACTGATATTTGGTCTTCCCAACCTGCCACCACATCATCTGCTTTCACAGATACATGAATAGATTACAAAAATAACATTTCTAAAAAGGATGTCATTTAAAATTTTAAAATTGTTTATATAAAATTTTGTGTCAAACCATAAAAATGAAAACACATAC
Source organism: Hylobates moloch (assembly GCF_009828535.3). NCBI lineage: Eukaryota > Metazoa > Chordata > Mammalia > Primates > Hylobatidae > Hylobates > Hylobates moloch. The sequence goes on from NW_026652277.1 coordinate 19,042,063, forward strand.
ATGTTTTCTCTGTGAAATACATTTAATTTAAAATGAAATAAAATGAAGAGGAAAATGCTTAAAATTTTTAGATCCAGTTTTCCTACTCATTTGTCTCTACTTACGTCTCTGTTCTGCCTTCTCAGATTATTTTCTTCATTCTTTAAATATGCTAACTCTAAGAAATGCCTTTAATGATGATTTTTTTTGTGGGTACCTGTAATTAACTTAAATACTTTTACTTCAGCAGAGTGTTTGAAAATAGTTGAACTGGACATACTACAGGTTTAGGTTGGAAGTTATTTTCTGTTAGATGTTTTTGACAGACATTTTATCACTGTCTCTTGGTTTCTAATTTTGCGATCAAGAAATCAGCTCTGAATCTAATTGTCACACCTTTTCAGCAAAGTCTTTTTTTTTCTTTTAAGCTTTCGTGACTTTCTCTTTGTCTCTGGTATTCCACTCAGTATTATGATGTGTATTAGAATGGGTTTCTTATTCATCCTGTTTGAGATTCATTAAGATTTCTCAATCTGAGAATTGACATGTTTTATAGATTCTAAAAAACAAAAACAAAAACCCAAGCTACTATGTTTTTTGAATATTGCTTTCTCTCACTTAATGTTTTCTCTCCTTCGGATCTCTGATGAGACTTACTTGGATCTTCTCACCTTATCCTTTCATTTTGGTGTATAATACGTTGAATTCTGACAAATACAGACCAGCATAAATTCAACCACACCAAAATAGAGAACATCTACATCAACCCAGAAACTTTCCTGTTCTCTTTCACGGTAATACTGCCCCTCCACCCCAGCACTCAGAGGCAACCAGTACTTTGATGTCTATTTCCATATATTAGATTTGTTTGTCATGAGCTTCCTATCAATTATGTGAATTTTAGAGCAGCGATCCACAACCTTTTTGGCACCAGGGACCAGTTTCATGGAAGACAATTTTTCCACATTCTGGGGAGTAGGGGGAGGGGGTGGTTTAGGGATGATTCAAGTATATTACATTTATTGTGTACTTTATTTCTATTATTATTATTACACTGTAATATGTAATGCAATAAATATACAACTTACCATAATGTAGAATCAGTGGGAGCCCTGAGTTTATTTTCCTGCAACTAGATGGTCCCATCCGGGGCTGATAAGAGACAGTGACAGATCATCAGGCATTAGGTTCTCATAAGGAATGTGCAACCTGGATCCCTCGCATGCACAGCAAATAATAGGGTTTGCGCTCCTATGAGAATCTGGCGCTGCTGCTGATCTGACAGGAGGCGCAGCTCAGGTGGTAATGTGAGTGGTGGAGAGCAGCTGTAAACACAGATGAAGCTTAGCGCACTTGCCCGCTGCTCACCTCCTGTTATGTGGCCAGTTCCTAACAGGCTACGGACTGGTACCAATCTGTGGCCCAAGGTTTGGAGACCCCTTTTCTAGAGTGTCTGACTCCTTTATCTCAACATAATATTTTCGTAACATATCCATATTGTTCTATCGTTTACTTGTTTATTTTAAATTAATGAATAGCATTTTATTGTATGACTTTCATAATGTGCTTATGCATTCTGGTGATGAACATATGGGTTGGTTCAAGCCATTAGATCTTGTGCATTAGGCTGCTTTGAAAATGTATGTACACATCTCCTTGTAAGTACCTGGAACTTTGGTTGCTGGGTCCAGAAGCATGTCTTACTTTATAAGAAATAACAATTATCAAATATGTATATCACTTTATAATCTCACTGGCGAATTTCAGTGTATGAAATTTGTAGTTGCCCCACATCTTCACCAGTATTTGGTTTGTCAGTGTCTTTAAGTTTAGCAATTCTAGTGGGCATAAAGTCTTGCATTGTGCTTTCAATTTGCATTTAAAAAATTTTTAAATTGCCACATCATAACTGTACTCATTTATAGGGTACATAGTGATACTGTAATACATGCAATGTATAGTGATCAGATCATGGTAATTTGCATATCCATTTCAAATGTGTATTATTTATTTGTATTGGAAACATTCAGTATCCTCCTTCTAGCTATTTGAAACTGTAATATATTATTGTTAGCTATAGTCATCCTAGTGTGCTATAGTACACTAGATCTTACTCCTCTCTAGCTGTAATTTTATACTTTTAGCAAATCTCTCCCTCTCCTCGTCTTCCTTCTAACCTTCCAAACCTCTAGTATCCTCTGTTCTACTCTTTACTTCTAGGCGATCAACTTTATTTTAGCTTCTACATATGAGTGAGAACATGTGTTGTTTAACTTTCTATTCCTGGCATATTTCACTTAACATAATGTCTCCAGTTCCATCCATGTTGCTGCTCACGATGGGATTTCATGCCTTTTTATGGCTGAATAAGATTGCATTGCATATTTTTACCACATTTTCTTTATCCATTCACTTGTTATTGGACACCTAGGCTGATTTCTTATCCTGGCTATTGTGAATAGTGCTGCAGTAGACATAAGAGTGCATATAACTCTTTGATGTACTAATTATTTTTCCTCCTTCAGATAAATGCCCATGGGGGGCTTGTATGGCAGTTCTATTTGAAGTTTTTTGAGGAACCTCCATACTGTTCTTCATAGTGGCTACACTAGTTTTCATTCTCAAGAAGAGTGTATAAGAGTTCTCTTTTCTCTGCATTCTCACCAGTATTTATTTTTTGTCTTATTGTATAATAGCCATCTTAACAAGGGTGATATGATACCTCATTGTGATTTTGATTTGCATTTCCCTGGTGATTAGTGATGTTGATCATTTTTTTTCATACAATTGTTGGCCATTTCTGTGTGTTCTGAGAAATGTTTATTCAGATCATTTGCCTATTTTTAAATTGGAGTATTATTATTATTATTTTGCTGTTGAGATGTATGTTTTCCTCATATATTCTGGATGTTAGTCCTCTGTTGGATGGATAGTTTGCAATATTTTCAATTCAACAGGCTGTCTTTTTACTCTGTTGATTGTTTTCTTTGCTGTGCAAAAACTTTTTATTTTTATATAATCCCATGTATTTACTTTGTTTTATTTTTGTTGTTTTGTTTGTTTTTTGCCTGTGTTTTTTTGGTCTTATTCATGAATTGATTTCCCAGCCAAAACTTCTGAAGCATTTCCCTTATGTTTTCTTCTAGTAGGCTTATAGTTTTGTGTCTTAAATTAGGTCTTCGATCAATTTTAATTTTATATATGCTGAGAGGTGGGGGCCTAGTTTCCTTCTTCTGCATGTGGATATCTAGGTTTCCCTAGCACCATTTATTGAAGACACTGTCCTTTCCTCAATGTCTGTTCTTGGTGCCTTTGTCAAAAATCAATTGACTGTAGAATTGTGGATTCATTTTGGGTTTCTGTATTCTTTTCCATTGGTCCATGTTTCTGTTTTTATGTCAATACCATGTTGTTTTGGTTACTACAGCTTTGTAATGTATTTTGAAGTTTGGTAGTGTGATGCCTGCAGCTTTGTTCTTTTGGTTGAGGATTGCTTTGACTATTTGGGGTCTTTTGTAATGCCATGTCAATATTAAGTTTTTTTATATCTGTGAAGAATGTCATTGATATTTGATAGAAATTGTATTGAGTCTGTAGATTTCCTATATAGTATGGTTATTTTAACAATGTTAATTCTGCTCGGTGATCATGGGGTGTTTTTCCATTCGTTTGTATCCTCTTCAATTTCTTTCCTCAGTGTTTTGGTGTTTTCCTTGTAGACTTCAATTTGCTTTTTCTTGATAGTTTTTTGCTTGTGCTTTTTGGTGATTTCTGTATGTATGTGTGTGTGTGTGTGTGTGTATATATAATTTAAATATATTTCTTTAATATATCAGTTATATATAATGATATTTGCATCAAGTATATATAACAGTTATCTATAACTCAGTGTTAAACTGACAAATACATACTTTAGCAGATACTCCAGAGGAATATATTTATTATTCCTCTGTGTATGTGTTAATATATATTTAAATATATTTATATATAACATATTTAAATATTCTTATATATAAATATATTTAAATATACAACATTTATGTTGTATATAATGTATATTAATGTGATATAAATATAATACATAATGCAATATATAAATATAAAATAATATGTATATATAGTATATCTGTGTATATTAAATATACAACATATTTAAATATATTTATATATAAATGCACACACACACATTCCTCTATGAAGTAGCTGCCAAAGAATCTATTTGCTTAACATTGAGATATAGATATTTTTATATACTCTGGATGCAAGTATCATTGTGTGTGTATAAATATTTATATATAATATTTTTATATATATATTTATATATATAAATTTAAATATATGTAAATACACAAATATTTAAATATATTTACATATAATATGTGAATATATCCATATTAATATATTCACATAAATATATTTAAATATAAGTATACAGATATATTTAAATATATAAATATATTCAAGTATGCATAAGTACACAAATACATACATATATTTAAATATATATAAGTACACACACACACACACACACACACATACATATATTCCTCTAAGGAGTATCTGTCTGCTTAACATTGAGTTATAGATATTTTTTATATACTCTGGATGCCAGTATCATTATATATATTACTGATATATTATTTTCTTCAGTAAGTGTCCTATTTATTTTCTTAATTGTGTCTTCTGATGATTAGAAATGTTTGGTTTTGATGACATGCAAGTTATTAACCTTTTTCTATAATGGTTGCTGCTTTCTATGCTTCTGCAAAGCATTTTTCTCTACCCTGGTCACAGAGATATTCTACTATATTTTCTTGGAAGTTTTTGAGTTTTAGCTTTTACATATAGGCCTCTGATTCATCATGAATGAATGTCATGCATAGTGTTCCAGCGTCATTTGTTGAAATGACTCTCATTTACCTACTGATTGCCTGGAAGATTTTGTTGGAAATTAATTATATACCTGTAGATCTACCGCTGGTACTTTGTTCTCTTTCATCAATCTGTTTGCCTTATTTTACTACCGGTTTTGTGACCTATATATTTTTATATAAATGTGAGACCCTACTGGGATATTGATTATCATATTATTAAATCTGTTAATCTGGGAGGATTGGTGTATGAATTATATTGACTTTTCCTATACATGGGCATGATATATCTCTTCAATTATTCAAGTATTCTTTCATTTGTCTCAGTGCTGCTTTTTAGTTTGGTTATATAGATCTTGTCTATATTTTTAAAAAATTGTCTCCAACTATTTTATTTTTAATGCTATCGTTAAGTCATACTTTTTTTTTGCTCTATTAAAACTACAATTAATTTTTATATGATAATTTTGTATTTTACAGCTTTGCTAAATTCACATATTGTTTTGTTTTGTTTTGTTTTGTTTTTGAAACAGTCTCACTGGCTCTGTCGCCCAGGCTTTAGTGCAGTGGTGTGATCTCGGCTCACTGCAACCTCCGCCTCCTGGGTTCAAGTGATTCTTGTGCCTCAACCTCCTGGGTACCTGGAACTACAGGGATGCACCACCAAACTGGCTAATTTTTGTATATTTTGTAGAAACTGGATTTTGCCCCATTGGTCAGGCTGGTCTCAAACTCCTGACCTCAAGTAATCTGCCTGCCTTGGCCTCCCGAAGTGCTGGGATTACAGGCATGAGCCACTGCACCAGGCCCACATATTAGTTTTAATAGTCACCTTTTCGTAAGTTCTTTATAATTTAAAATTATAAAAGCTGTGATATTTTAAAAAGTGTTTTTCTTCCTTTTCAAAATTTAGGCCTTTATTTTTTTTTTTTTTGGTATTGTTGGCTAGGATATCCAAGACCATATTTTTAAGAGGTGGTAGGAGTTTTAGACCAGGCTGGGCAACATAGTGAGGCCCTCTGTCTACAAAAATTTTAAAAAAAGAAAAAAAGAAAAAGCCAAGTGTGGTGGCATGCACCTGTCATCCCAGCTCTCAGGAGGATCACTTGAGCCCAGGAGTTGGAGGCTGTAGGGAGCTATGATGGTGCTACTGCACTTCAGCCTGGGCAATCCAGCGAGACTCTGTCTCTTAAAAAGGAAGAGAAAAGAAGAAAAACAGAATTGGCATTGCTTCTGATTTTAGAGGAAAGCCATCTTTCTCCATGGAGTATTTTAGCTGTACATTTTTTATGTAGTGTCCTTTATCAGTATGAGGAAGTTTCCTTCCATTCTCAATATCCTAAGAGATTTTATCATCATTGAACATTACATTTTGTCAAATTCTCTTTTGAATCTATGCAGAAAATTACGTTGTTTTTTTGTTTTTTTGTTTTTACTTTTATATCTAGTTGTAGGTATTACACTAACCAATTTTCAAATCTTGGCCTAGGCCTGCAGTCTTATAATTAACCCTACTTGGTCAGAATCTATTATCCCTTCTGTATATTGCTAGATTTTAGCTAATCATAGTTTGTTGAAATTTTTGCACATATTATTTCTGAAAGGCATTGTTGTCTTTTTAAAGTTTGTTCCTCACAATTATATTCACTCATAGTATGTATTATGTGCATATATAAAGGTGTATATGAAACATATATTTATATAATTATTTTGTATTTTCTATCACTACAATTTCAGCTTCATAGTGCTAGGGATAATTGGTTAATTGCGTTGTTTACTGCCTGGATCATAGTTGGAGCTCAGTAAATACTTCTGAAATAAATGAATGAGAAAGGCAAAGGGAATTCCCACAGATATGAGTATAGAGAAGGTCTAAAGGGTAGCTCATCTAGACTGGGTCTGGAGCCATAAACTGAAGCAATATATTCCAGAACACATATAAGTGAACAATTACATCATTGAATTGATTATATTTAGAGGAGTTCTGTAACTCAGTTATACAATTAAGTTAAATAAATATAGGAAATAATTAAATTCAAGACAAATAATAGTTGTATGAGAACTTAAATATAATAACATACTATATGACTTAGTTAATTTCAATATTTATGTAGTTATAATAATATGAGCAATGGATATACATTTAAACAAAAATTATAACAACTCTTGGATTGTTGAGGGGAGAAAAGAATATATCTTGGGGAAAGAAATAGCATAAGACCTATATCCTTATCCCTCAGAGGACAAAGGTAAAATTGAAAAATCAAAAATTAGCGTTATAAATACTTAGACACATGCAGAAAATATCATAAAAATAGAAAGGTGTTAAAAATGATTTTATCCAAAGTGTACCATAGAATTAGTGTAGGATGAGACATAGGCCTCTTGAAATAATATTTAATTTTTTTTTTTTTTTGCAGATGGAGTTTCGCTCTGTCACCCAGGCTGGAGTATAGTGGTGCGATCTCAGCTCACTGCAGCCTCCACCTCCCGGGTCAAGTGATTCTCCTGCCTTAGCCTCCCAAGTAGCTAGGATTACAGGTGCCCATTATCACGCCCGGATAATTTTTGTATTTTTATTAGAAATGGGGTTTCACCATGTTGGCCAGGATGGTCTCAAACTCCTGGACTCAAGTGATCCACCTGCCTCGGCCTCCCTAAGTGCTAGGACTACAGGTGAGAGCCACAGCGCCCAGCCAATATTTGATTTTTTAAACTCCATTTATGTATTACTTTAATAAAAATTTAAATTAAAGTAAATTTAACTGGATAAGAGAGCTTATGTATAACAAATACGTAAGACTGGTGTAGTTTTTAAAAGCTCAGCAGGTTTCTCAAGACTACAAGATTACAAATCAGCTCATATATTTTTCGCTATCATTATATTCCTCATGAATAATCTTTGTGAAGATAATTACATAAATATGGATGTTCATGTGAATGGAAGTTCCTTGGCCATGCTTATTCTCAAGTGAATTTTAAAGATGAAAAGTCTTCGAAAATGTGAATTTACACTTTTGGAGAAAAAATGATTCATTGATGAAATTTCAGTAGACAAAGCAGAAAAATAAAAGTTGCTCTCATTTTTTTTCCAGAATGTTTCCTCCTTGCATTTCAGCAAACGCTAAATACAAAAAAATAAAAACAAAAATAAAGGGCCGGACACGGTGGCTTATGCCTGTAATCCCAGCACTTCGGGAGGCCGAGGCAGGCGGATCACGAGGTCAGGAGTTCAAGACCAGCCTGGCCAACATGGTGAAACCCCGTCTCTTCTAAAAATACAGAAAAAAAAAAATTTAGCCAGATGTGGTGGCGGCGGGTGTCTGTAATTCCAGCTACAATGGAGGCTGAGGCAGGAGAATCGCTTGAAACCAGAGGGCGGAGGTTGCAGTGAGCCGAGATCATGCCACTGCACTCCAGCCTGGGTGACAAAAGCAAAACTCTGTCAAAAAAAAAAGAAAAAAAAAAGAAAAGGAAGGAAGGAAGAGGAAAGGGAAGGAGGGAGAGAGGGAGGGATGGAAGAAGAAAAAAATGACAACATAAAACACGAGAGAAAACATTTCTATATAGCCTTCTAAGGACGTGTCTTGTCATTAAGTTTCTCACACGTGTATACTTGTATGTGTGCTATTCTTCACTTTGCATTGTCCTTGAATCCATGCGCTAGACATAACCGTGTTTTTCTAAAAATTATAAAGGTCAATTAACCAAGAAGCTTTGACAGTTTTCACACTGTTTTGTGGGTATAACTCAGGCTTCAACTTGGAAACTGAAAAACTGAAATTTTCTCTTGATTAGATTTGCACTAGATAACAAGAACGCACATTTATCAATTCAAAACAATTGGTGACTGGTCTGTTTCTCTCTCACCCTGAATAGTGCAAAACCAATAGAACTAAATGAAATACAGGTCTTTACTGCTCTCTTAGCATAAATTATTGTTTGCACTCGGAAATTGTTTAAGTGCCTATTTGTGAGGGGACTTTAATTTTGGCATCTTTATTGCCTTTCCAAAGAAAGTTCATTTAAATATGTGCATACATTAGCTATTTTTTAAATGTTTTCAATGACTTAGTCTGCATATATAAATACACATTATTGTTTTTTAAATGCCTTAGTAATTTAGACTGCACACATAGTACAATAAAGTACTAATGTAGAAATCCATTTTCTTGTGATACATAGAAATTTTAATCTAGAAATTATACTGTATAATCTTGCTAGAGTATGCAGCTCAGATTTCAATTCCTATTAATGCTATAGCCTGTTTCAGATAAATTAAAATTTTCAGTGTAATAGTTTACATGATATATGTTCACATTAAAAATCTGATGGTTGATACAAAGCCCAGTAGCATAATTACTATAGGTTGCTTTCTGCAAGCCATAACAAACCTACTTAGTTTATTTCCTGAAGTTCTATGCAAATTTTTGAAACAGTTTTGTGATTTTATTTATTATCACATCTTATTTCATAAGTGATTTGAAGTATCACTTAAATGACATGCATATAGTTTAGCCCATGTGGACACACATATATACATGCACATGCATATATACTGAAGGTTTATGGAATCAAGATTCAAGCAACTCAGTGTCCTGGACAGTCCTTTACAGTCTTCACTCTTCAGGATCCACAATAGTGGTATGCACCTTCCAGGTAGCAAGGTGGATGAAGAGATAAAGAAACTGGCCAACAGGTGCATGACAGCTGTCCTTTAAGAAAAGTATCTGGAGATCATCACAGGACCCATGGGGTTATATGATATTAGACAGAACCTAGTAGCATGATCATACTACATTTTTCTGGGAAATAGATTTCATTCTGGGCAGCCATGTAACCATCTAAGAATTGTAAATCAGAAGCAAAGGACAGATACAGGGGGCAAACATTAGTCCCTACCACGTGCAGTGATAATACATTGTGAAGGAATGGTCACAAAGTGAAATGGGCCATGGGATGCTATGGCCCTGCATGTTTTCTAGATATAGACTGAAAATAAAAGCTTTTTATTGACTGGAGGGAAAAGAAAAAATTATGATGAGATTGAACACTCATCGCCATAACCAATAACCAGGTCAGTAGAAACACAACTTATACTAATTGAGAATCTGATAAAATTTTCTTTTGATATACTTTCAGTATTCCCCAGAATAGGTACAATAGGTAATTTTAATATTTCATGTTTTAAAATAATGTTTCTGAATACATGCCAAGTTGAAATTCACTAATTGCAACAATAGAGGAATGCAAAGTTAGACAGCTAATGTATACCCAGATATAAGATGGTGTAGCTTGATCTAGTGTTGTGTTTATTACAGAGAAAGGGTTTTTCTCCGGTGGTGAGAAAGAGTTGGGAGAAAACTTTAGTTATAGAACAATATATTGGGCTTTAAGGTAATAGATCTTAATCTTGTTGCTATACCAAAATCACCTGCAAGGCCCTGGATAAGGACACACATCCTCAGCATACTGCCACCCGCCATGCTCTCCTACTAAGTTGGAAGGTATGACCTTATAATCTGTATTTTTCTAAAGATACACTGATTATTTTGATACATAACTGGTTGAGAACCATTGTTATAAGATGTGAGAGTAATTGGTTCCTTGTTATAAGGAGAGAGACCAATTCCTTCCTTGAAAGCCACACGCTAACAAAACTCAACCACGATGAAATTAAAACAACAACAACAAAAACAGACTAGTCAATCCTGTAGACTAGAAGGAACTTGAATTTACAATTAAAAAGTTTCCAAAAAGAAAAATCTCCAAGCAGCCAGACACAGTGGCTCACGCCTGTAATCCCAGCATTTTGGGAGACCGAAGTGGGCGGATCATGAGGTCAAGAGATCGAGACCATCCTGGCCAACGTGGTGAAACCATGTCTCTACTAAAAATACAAAAATTTGCTGGGCGTGGTGTTGCCCACCTGTAGTCCCAGCTACTCGGGAGGCTGAGGCAGGGGAATTGCTTGAAGCCGGGAGGTCGAGGTTGCAGTGAGCCAAGATTGCACCACTGTACTCCAGCCTGGGCGACAGAGCGAGACTTCATCTCAAAAAAACAAAACAAAACAAAAACAAAAAAAACTTCAAGCTCTGTGGATTTCACTATTTAAAGAAGATCTTTCTTCCTTTCCTTGCCCTCAGCGTCTTCAAATTATAATTGTCTCACATTTCATTTCCTCAGATTTCTACCTTTATTTAATCTGGGCTTATGAATCTGTGGTTAATAAGATGGTTAAGTTGTGTTGCACTGAGTTCCTGCTTCTCTGAAGAGCCTTTTAAAAACCAATTACATGTGTAGGGGCAAAATACTGTTAACACGGGACAGAGAGGAGGGGGAGGTCTCCAGATACCACAAATTGCTTCCTTCACAGTAGCTGGGTATTTTGATACTGTGTACTATTTGAACAAACAGTGGAGGAAAAAATATTTGAAAGCCAAGGAGTTGATTGTTTCTTCTTCTTCTTCTTCTTCTTCTTCTTCTTCTTCTTCTTCTTCTTCTTCTTCTTCTTCTTCTTCTTCTTTCTTCTTTCTTCTTTCTTCTTTCTTCTTTCTTCTTTCTTCTTTCTTCTTTCTTCTTTCTTCTTCTTTCTTCTTCTTTCTTCTTCTTTCTTCTTCTTTCTTCTTCTTTCTTCTTCTTCTTCTTCTTCTTCTTTCTTCTTCTTCTTCTTCTCTTTCTTCTTTCTTCTTTCTTCTTCTTCTTTCTTCTTCTTTCTTCTCTTCCTTCCCTTCCTTCTTCCTTCCTTCTTCCTTCCTCTTCCTCCTCCTCTTCCACCTCCTCTTCCTCCTCCTCTTCCTCCTCCTCTTCCTCCTCTTCCTCCTCCTCCTCTTCCTTCCTCCTTCCTCCTTCCTCCTCCTTCTTCTTCTTCCTCCTCCTCCTTCTTCTTCTTCTTCTTTTTTTTTTTATTTTTTTTTATTTTATGTGAGAGGGAGTCTTGCTCCTATTGCCCAGGCTGGAGTGCAGTGACATGATCTCGGCTCACTGCAACCTCTGCCTCCTGGGTTCAAGTGATTCTCCTGCCTCAGCCTCCCAAGTAGCTAAGATTACAGGTGCCCAACACCACACCCGGCTAATTTTTGTATTTTATTAGAGACGGGGTTTCACCATGTTGGTGAGGCTGGTCTCAAACTCCTAACAGTAAATGATCTGACCACCTTGGCCTCCCAGAGTGCTGATACATTATTCTATTTCACCTTGATATCCAAGCAAGGAACTCCCTCTTTTGTGAAAAGACTGTTTGCACTAAGATGATTTATTGGGAAAAACTAAACAGGAATAGCAAGGAGGACTCTTTTATTTTTCAAATTATATTAAGTAAAAGGAGAATGATTATGGTAAAATAAATGAAACACTATGTGGTACAATTCTTAGAAAAGGATTCTAGTCCATTCAAAATAGTCATTGCAAAGTTTAACATATTATTACCACGTATCATGCTGAGGCATAAATAAAACTATGCATAACTGTTGGGCTCAAAACTGATGTTCAAGCATCTTAATTCCATTGCTAGGTAATTTGTTGGTTAACTTTTGCAAATTGGAGAGAAATAGTAAGATCACTTTAAAAATGAAAAGATGGGTTGTTATTTTGTTGTGTTTTTAAAAAAGGAAAGGAATAATGCATGGGTGATTTTTATATATTAAGTAAAAAATAATATAACATTTTCTTACTAAAGAAACTAACATTTTCTTACTACAATACGTTTCATGCCCTTAAGCAACTGGTAATATGCAAAGTTATTGAGAATGGATTCTGGAACCAAATACCTAGATTCAGATCTCAGATCTGCTCCCTACTCAATTGTGTAACATTGAGGAAGATGCTTTATTCTCTGCTCGTTAGTTTTTTCATCTGTAAAATGAGGTTATTAAACAGAACTACTTCATAAGGTTGTTGTGAAGATTGAATAAGATACATAAAATTCTTATAAGCATGACTAACAACTGAAAATTATAAGTCTTCGTCATAATTATTGTTTTTTTCATTTTTGATACAAATCCTGTAACCATTAATGAATTAAGAACAAATTTGTTACAATGAACATATATGTTAAAGGAAAATATGAGGTGTAAAATGAGGTGGTTTCAGGAATTAATAGATTATTATTTCTAAGTATTTTGTTTGCATTGCCAGTATTCTATAAGCAAATTAATAAACCTAAACTTCATAAATAATGAAATATAATTTCCTTTCTGTGGCTTTTAAAATACTCTCTGCACAAAGCTTTGCCCAGTTCTATGAAATACCATTGATAATTGCCAGCAATAAAATCCCAATCCCTTTCATTCACAATTTTCACCATTTTTGTCAATCAAGAATTCTGTGATTAAAGTAAGCTGGACACACAGATTTTAAAACATAATTGGATTAACTGACATTTTTCTGTCCGTACTTTATTAGAAACATGCATTTCTAACCTATGCATTTAGCTTTTCAAATAGATACAGTTTTTGTATTCTAAACTTGATATTTCTAGAGGGCCAGTATTAGATTTTATACTGTATGGAAGCTACCTCTCTATCTTTAACTAGAACCATACCAAAGCTTGAACAATATGTATTCAATTAATGAAGAAGGGAATTCGTTTTGCATTTCCAAAAGCATTATTGAAAATAAATTCTCCACTGTAATTTATCGCATGCTCTTGTGATGATGATGATGAAATGAAATCCATGGTAGAAGTGGATTTGGTTGAATGAATATGTTGTCTAAACCCCTTCTATACCACTGTATCAACAAATATTTTCCAGATTCAGTCAGCATCTTTTTGGTGGCCATGGAAAGAAGTATTAATCTGCACCAGCAAAGTCTTAAGACATGAGTAGCTGAAAGAACACAGGGCCTGTGATCAATCAGTGTATGGTCTACCTCTTGCTCTGATGTGTGCCAGATATTTCAGAAGACAAATATTTTTGTCTTTTTCTGAATCTATTAAAAATATCTTGTGTTTTTCCCTTTATTTTGTTTATGGTTATTTATATTACTTTATATTCAAGTGAATTCCTTGCACTCTCACATGAACATGATCATGAGGTACTGTCTTATGTACAGAACCTTATTGGCTAATTTAGTACAAAATTTTGTGGCTATGTTCATGAGACATATTGGTCTATCGTCTTGTTGTGTATTTTTCTGCTTTTGGTGTTAGAGTAATATTGACATCACAAAATACATGTGAGAGTGCTCCCTCTTCCTCTATTTTATGGAAGAGTACATGTTGGGTTACTCTTCTTTCTGTTTACATGTGTTGTAGAATTCATCAGCCAAATTTTGCCCTAGAGTCTTCTTTGTGACAAGACTGTTAATTGTGGTTTCTATCCGTGTAATAGTTGGAGGCCTATTCACCGTTCTTCTTCCTTTAGTTGGATTTGGTAATGTTTTTGAAGGAATTGATGTATTTCACCAAAGTTGTCAAGTTTATTGTTATAAACTTGCTCATAATAATCCTTTATTATCTTTTTAAAGTGTATACAACATGCAGTGATACCTTGTCTTTCATTTTTCGTATTGGTAATCTTTGACTTATTTTTATTTTATTCATGAGTACAGATGTTTTATCAGTTTTATTGACATGTGCAACTAAACAGCTTTTGGTTGGACTGCTGTTTTTCACAATTGTTCATTTTGTCTTTAATGGATATTTCCTCTTATCTCTATTATTTTCCTCCTTCTACTTACTTGGTGATAAATTTGCTTTTATTTTCTAGCTTCTTATGATACAAACTTAGTTAATTGATTTTGGATCTTGTTTTGTTAAATGTAAGCACTTACAGCTGTATGTTACCTGAATTGCTTTACCTGGAGCCCATAAATTTTGATATGCTGAGTTTTGATTTTCATAGAGTTCAAACTATATTCTGACTACTGTTGTTATTTCTTCTTTGACTCAATGGTTACTTACAAATATGCTGTTTGATTTCAAATATTTGGGTGGTTTTTCAGTTACCTGATTTGATACTGATTTCTATTTTAATTCTGTTGTGCTTAGAGAGCATACTCTGCATGATTTTAATTCTTCTAAATTTATTGAAATCTGTTTTATGGCCTTTTATATGGTCCATCTAGTGACTGTTTCACATGTCCTTGAAAACAAGGTATTGACAAATGGGATCTAATTAAACTAAAGAGCTTCTGCACAGCAAAAGAAACTACCGTCAGAGTGAACAGGCAACCTACAAAATGGGAGAAAATTTTTGCAACCTACTCATCTGACAAAGGGCTAATATCCAGAATCTACAGTGAACTCAAACAAATTTACAAGAAAAAAAACAAACAACCCCATCAAAAAGTGGGCGAAGGACATGAACAGACACTTCTCAAAAGAAGACATTTATGCAGCCAAAAAACACATGCAAAAATGCTCATCATCACTGGCCATCAGAGAAATGCAAATCAAAACCACAATGAGATACCATCTCACACCAGTTAGAATGGCCATCATTAAAAGTCAGGAAACAACAGGTGCTGGAGAGGATGTGGAGAAATAGGAACACTTTTACACTGTTGGTGGGACTGTAAACTAGTTCAACCATTGTGGAAGTCAGTGTGGCGATTCCTCAGGGATCTAGAACTAGAAATACCATTTGACCCAGCCATCCCATTACTGGGTATATACCCAAAGGACTATAAATCATGCTGCTATAAAGACACATGCACACGTATGTTTATTGCGGCACTATTCACTTTAAATATTACACATTGTGAAGGAATGGTCACAAAGTGAAATGGGCCATGGGATGCTATGGCCCTGCACGTTTTCTAGATATAGACTGAAAATAAAAGCTTTTTATTGACCCGAGGGAAAAGAAAAATTTTATCAGATTCTCCAAAGACTTGGAACCAACCCAAATGTCCAACAACGATAGACTGGATTAAGAAAATGTGGCACATATACACCATGGAATACTATGCAGCCATAAAAAATGAGGAGTTCATGTCCTTTGTAGGGACATCGATGAAACTGGAAACCATCATTCTCAGTAAACTATCACAAGGACAAAAACCAAACACCGCATGTTCTCACTCATAGGTGGGAATTGAACAATGAGAACACGTGGACACAGGAAGGGGAACATCACACTCTGGGGACTGTTGTTGGGTAGGGGGAGGGGGGAGGGACAGCATTAGGAGGTATACCTAATGCTAAATGACGAGTTAATGGGTGCAGCACACCAACATGGCACATGTATACATATGTAACAAACCTGCACATTGTGCACATGTATCCTAAAACTTAAAGTATAATAATAATAATAATAAAAGAAAAGAAAACAATGTATATTCTGCTCTTGTTTGGTGTAGTGTTATATAAATGTTAACTAGACCAGTATGCTTGATCATGGGTTCATATCTTCCATACATTTACTTTGTGTTTTATCAGTAACTGAAAGAAGGGTGGTAGTACTTCCAACTAACCTTGCAGATTTGCTTATTTCTCCTTTTGATTTTGTCAGTGTTTGTTTGTTGTAATTACATGGATAAACACTGAAGTTTTTTTTTTTTTTTTTTTTTGAGACAGAGTGTCACTCTGTCACCCAGGCCGTAGTGCAGTGGCAGGATCTTGGTTCACTGCCTCCCCTGCCTCCCAGGTTCCAGGAATTCTCCTGCCTCAGCCTCCCTAGTAGCTGGGATTACAGGCATGCACCACCACGCCTGGCTAATTTTTTTATTTTTATTAGATATGGGGTTTCACCATGTTGGCCAGGCTGGTCTCGAACTCCTGACCTCAGGTGATCCACCTGCCTTGGCCTCCCAAAGTGCTAGGATTACAGGTGTGAGCCACTATGCCTGGCCTTTTTTTTTTTTTTGATTGAATGACCCTTTATTACTGCAAAATGGTCCTCTTTGTTCTTGGAAGTATTCCATACCATGAGTTCTGCTTATTCTCTCTATTCTGGTGGAATTCCAACACCTATTGGCCCTAAGTGATTTGTATGAATTATTCCTCTCGGCTGTTCGGTAGTTCTTTTGTTTCATTTTTTGCTTACATTCTTATTTCTTTTAAAAGTGTTTGGAATTTTACTTTACACACTTTTTCTCTCTTAAGTAAAATCTCAATTTACTGTTTCTCTTAAATCTCAATTTTCTCTTCCTCTTACACTTTTATGTAGTCTTTACCGTAGAAGTTTAATGTCCATACATAACATTACAACGTTTAAGGTAATTTAATATATTTGTCATCCTTTTGAATATTATATAGAATTTAAAAATGTTTTAATTATTTCCCCTCTATCCATTTACATGTAGTTAGTTGTTTTGCCACATTTTGATACATTACATCAAAATTTGGCATTATTGTTGTCATTGTTTTAATATTTACCATCAAGCGTACTGTTTACTGGAAACTTTTTGTAACATCTTAGGTTTTTCTTCTAGGTTCACTTGATTTCTTTCTAAAGAACGTTCGGTAGCAATTTCTTTAACAGAGTCTTTTGGTGACAAAGTCTTTCACAAGATCTGCTGAAGGCAAGTTGGCCAAATGTCTTATCTCTAAATAGCTCTTCTTACAGATATATCGTGTATTTCATTCTCTATTATTTTCATTATAACCTCGTTGAAAAATGGGTTATGGCCAGGCACGGTGGCTCATGCCTGTAATCCCAGCATAACGGGAGGCCAAGGTGGGCGGATCACTTGAGGTCAGGAGTTCGAGACCAGCCTGGCCTACATGGTGAAACTGTCTCTACTAAAAATACAAAAAAAAATAGCCAGGCCTGGTGCTGGGCACCTGTAATCCCAGCTACTTGGGAGGCTGAGGCAGGAGAATCGCTTGAACCTGGGAGGTGGAGGTTGCAGTGAGCTGAGATTATGCCCCTGCACTCCAGCTTCGGTGACAGAGTAAGACTCCGTCTCAAAAATAAAATACAATAAAAATGGTTATCGTTAATATTATGGAACAAAAAGCAACACGAGAGTTCAGGGAATAAATGGTATTTCCAACTGAGTAAAATTTTAACAGATTTTGTGGTATGTATTAAAACATTATTTTTGACCAATGCGACTACGAAATTTGTGTGTGTATTATTCAGGTGTGTATACTTGAGAAATAGCTTATAGATAACTGAACTTCAAAACATTACTCCAGTCTATGCCCTTAATGTCGAGAATGTGTCTGTTCTCTTAAAAGCTGCCTGGCTTTAACAATTAAGGATTGTTTTAATAATAAAAGAGTCTCAGACTTCACTGTGCTAAGAAATTCCAAAACTGGAGATCATCCTCACAGTATGTTGTTTTGATGTCTTTTCCTGAATACCTGTAAAAATAAATAGAAGTTTGACATTCACAACAGGCCTGATCTACTTGTAGTGTAGTGTGATGCATGTGATGACATCTGATACTATTTGATAGATTGAAGCGTGTGTGTGTGCGCGTGTGTGTCTTAGAGAAATGGAGAGAAATGGACATAGTAAAATGAATGTTGGCATAAAAGTTAGAATATCTGAATGGTTTTATTCTTTGCTTATCTGCTATTATGTAATCACAAACTAGAAGGCATAGTTGTGTCTCTTAATTTTAGTAACTGTGATTTTTATAATAGAAGTTTTATTTGTGATGTTTGAGTTTATGTAATATAGGACTGCACAAGTAAATACTTGGGATTTACACCTGCTGTTTAATTCAGATAAAGGTCTTGCTCCGGGCTTTCTTCTTTATGTACTTTGTTCTTTCCATTAATTTTCCTGGTCTGCTCTGGGAGTCATTATAAATACATGGAACCCTCAACCTCCACTCAGCAGAAGGCTCACTGAGTAGGAGCTGTTAGTACACTAGAATGTTTAACAACATAGATACTTGTGTGATAAAATTATTTCAGGTAGAAGGTTTTCATCCTGTACCACTTCCTGCTACTCAGTGTTTCTGCAAATGTTAAAAGGATGTATACTCTTTCTTTAGTAGTTAGATTCTTAAAACCTTCAGTACCAAACTTCTTTATATGACTTACTACAATTTATTAAATGTTTTATGTAAATTATTAATATCAGAAATGAAGTAGGGAACACCACTACAGATACCATGGACATTAAAAGGATAATAAACAAATACTATGAACAACTCTATGTTCACAGTTTGCTAATCTAGATGAAATGTTTGTTATGCAGGTAACTTACATGCCATGGGGATTTAGTGTACTGATTATTTTGTCACCCACGTAATCAACATAGTACCTGATAGGTAGCTTTTTGATCTGCAGTCTCCTCCCATCCTCCACTCTCAAGTAAGCCCTGGTGTCTGTTCCTTTCATAGTGTCCATATGTCCCCAAAGTTTAGCTACCATTGATAAGTGAGAACATACAGTATTGGCTTACTGTTCCTGTGTTATTTTACTTAGGATAATGGCCTCCAGCTCCATCCATGTTGCTGCAAAGGATATAATCTCTTTCTATTTTACGGCTGCATAGAATTCTATGGTGAATATATAGCACGTTTTCCTTCTCCAGTCTACTGTTATGGGCATTTAGGTCATTCCATGTCTTTGCTGCTCTGGGTAGTGCTGTGATGATCATGCATGTGCATGTGTCTTTATGGTAGAATGATTTCTATTCCTCTGATAACTTTTTGAAAATGAATATGAACTGAGAGTTACTAAGTACACACTTCATGTGGTTGATGCTGCTTAGTCTATTACATGTTAACTAATTTTAATCCTTGTAACTCTGAAAGGTAGACAAGTGTTATTATTATTACCATTACTTAGGTAAATCATACTTACATGTGATGATCAAAATATCTCTTCCAATAACAAAAAATTTATGGGCTGCCTATTTTAAGTCTATTTCTTATTCAGTATTAAATAGATAACAGATGCTAAGCCCTGGTCTGCAGCAAAATGGAAATAGTACATTCTCTAGGACTTTGAGAGAGGCAGATAATTTAAGCAAGGAATTAAAGTATGATGACTGCTATGATATGGGAAGTGTGAGGTGTTATGGAAATGTATACCATTTAAGTTTGTAGAACCTAACTTAGACCAAATGGCAAAAAAAAGGGAACCCTAAGAAAAAGACTTAAAGTCTGAATGATAATTCTGGTATTGGAAGATAAGTATTCCAGGTAAGAGAGAGCATGGTGTGAGATGATATTGTGGTTTGCATTTGCATTCGCCTGATGATTCGTGATGTTGAGCATCCTTTGATATATATATATGTTGTCCACTTGTATGTCTTCTTTGGAGAAATGTCTTTTGCCAATTTTAAAATCAGGTTATCTGGGTTTTGTGCTATAGAGTTGTAAGAGTTTATAGATATATATATATAAAAATATATATAATACATATATATAATGTATGTATTATATATGTATTATATATAATACATGTATTAATTGTAATACATGTATTATATATAATATATGTATTATATATAAATATAATATATGTATTATAGATAAATATATAATATATGTATTATAGATAAATATATATAAGTATTATAGATAAATATATATAATATATGCATTATAGATAATATATAATATATGTAGTATAGATAAATATAGATATATTATTATAGTAAAATATGTATAAAGATAAAATATATAAATATGTTTATATATAAATATTATAAAAAATTATAAATATGTATTATAGTAAAATATAAATATGTATTATAGATTATATATATAAAGGTTATATATTATAGATAATTTTATTATAGTTATATAAATAGATTATATATATGTATTATATTGTATAAATATGTATTATAGATAAATATAAATATATATGATATCATATAAAACATAATATAAAATGTATATTATATGTTAAATATATAATATATAATATTTACATATTATATATTACATATTGTACATATTATATATTATATAGTATATATGATAGAATATTTACTATATATTATATAGTATATGGTATAGGTAAAATTATATATACTATATAATGTAGGTAAAATTATATATAATATATAATATAGTATAATTTTATTTATTCTGTTTATATTTGAATGCTTCATTTTTTTCTTTTTCTTGCCTAATTGCTCAGGCTAGGACTACTAGTACTATTTTGAATAGAAGTAGCAAGACTGGGCATTAATTCTTTGCTCCCTATGCTAGAGAAAGAACTGAAAAGTTTTCACTGTTGAGTGTGATGTTGTATTTGAGCTTTTTATATATGACCTTTATTATGTTGATGTAAATTCCTTCTATATATAGTTTAAGAGATTTTATTATGAAATGGTGTTGAATTTTGTCATATGGCTTTTTCTGCATCTATTAAAATGATCAATGATTTTTATTCTTCATTCTGTTAATGTGGGGTATCACATTAATTTGCTGATGTTAAACTATTCTCGCATATCAGGTGTAATCTTAAGTGGTAATCATGTATGATCCTCTTAAAGTGCTGTTGAATTTGGTTTTCCAATATTTTGTTGAGGATTTTTGCATCCATATTTATTAGGGATATTGACTGTAGTTTTCTCCTTTTGTAGTGTTTTTGCATGGCTTTGATATCGAGGTAATGCTGGATTAATAAAATCAATTAGGAAATGTTCACTTCTCTTCAGTTTTTTGGAAGAGTTTGAGAAGCATTAATGGCAGTTCTTCTCTGAATATTTAGTAGAATTCACCCTTGAAGACATGTGGTTCTGGGCTTTTCTTTAATGGGAGGGTTGTTACCATTTCAGTCTCATTACTCATTATTGATCTGTTCAGATTTTCTGTTTCTTATGATTCAGTCTTAGTAGTCTGTAGGAATTTCTAGGAATGTATCCATTTATCCAAGTTATTCAATTTTTGGTGTATAATTGTTCATAGAAGTCTCAATGATCCTTTATGTTTCTATGGAATCAGTAGTAATAACTCCTTTAATTTCTAAGTTTAGTTATCTGAGTCTTCTTTTTTCTTTGTTCATCTAGCTAAGTGTTTGTCAGTTTTATCTTTTCAAAAAATGAACCATGTATTTTATTGACTTTTTCTATGGTTTATTCTCTATATTATTTATTTATGTTCTAAGCTTTATAATTTTTTTTGTTCTGCTAACTTCGGGCTTAGTTCTTTTTCTTCTAGTTTTCTGGCAAATAAAGTTAGGTTATTTATTTAAGATCTTCTTTTTTAATGTAGGTATTTATCACTATACACTTCCCTGTTAGTACTGCTTTTGCTGCATCTCACAAGTTTTGCTATGTTGTGTTTTCATTTCATAAAATATGCATAATTAACCTAACCAAAAAAATTTTGTCACAGACGGAGACCATGGTTGAAACTTGTTTTCAATGTCTTCATAATGGAAAGTCCACCTGATTAGGCAACCTCAAACAGTTGAGGAACAGTGTAACACCCAAAATTACCAGAAGGCTTTGTAATACGTTTCCTCTCCAGTGGCTTCAATGTGGCATTCCATTCATCTTCATGTTCTACTCTCTTCCCTCTTGACCGTCTATTGTCTAAAATGTGAGACTTATCCAGGAGCTACAAGCTTCTATATGAGGTTGTATCACCAGCCGTTTCCAGCTCCCAGAAAACCTTATAATAAATACCTGAACTTCATCCCCTACCTCTGACCCACATCAACCCTCATCTACCAGGTAACTTGCCTCCAGAGGTTCATGCGGCAGGGTGGGGCTACCACCTTTGAAGTAAAGCAAGGAGTGATGTTATCAGCTCCTCTACCTGGAAAAAGGAGAAGACAAGAAAAATGAAAATGTCAGATCCTGTAGTGTCAGAGAAAAAAATGTGAAACTGATATCCCAAGTTGGATTTCTAAACAACTTTTTCTATTGAAATATTATTACCCATGACAGTTAAATTCTATTGTAATATTGGAGTAGTATAATAATAATACCTTCAATATACATTCTAAACAACCTTATTCCAAAGCACTTTATTTCACTCATTCACTTATTTGACTAATATTTACTAATCACATAGTAAGGACCAGGCACTGTTCTAGGCACTGGTGATAAATAAATAAATATATATATATATATATATATATATATATATATACATACACACACACGTATATATGTATATATACGCACAAATACATATACACACACACACAATACTCTTTTAAATTAGCTTAACTTCTCTAGGATTTTGCTCTTTTTTTCTCTTTTGAGCTAAGGAAACTAAAGTTTATCAAGTGTTGGTATGATCCAATGACATTACTAATATCAGCACTAGAGGTCAAACTCGGGTCTTCAAAAGCATTGCTTTTTCTCATGTTTTGTAAACAAATCTCTATGGTTGGCATTGCATTGTAGAAAAATTGCTTCTAAAATTCCAAATTATAGACAAATAAATATGCTCTTTAGAGAAAAATCTGTTTTAGTGTCAGTTATTAGTTATATATGCATAGCCGTGCTTCTAAGGAGGTATCTTACATATCGTGGCTTCTGAAAAATATTGGAGTGAATGGGCGCTAATAGAATGTATTTCCAAATGCCACATAATACATGACCTCTTGGTTCCTTAAAGGTTTTGTTTCAGGATGAAAAAATAGAAGGCTTCACATTGGCTCTCAGATATAATTTACATCCTTGAACACAGTTTACAAGGAATGCTGCATTTGGGGAGATGGAGGGGTACTTTCCTAGATCAATAAAGTCATGCTTTTTTTTTTTTTTTTTAGCGTTTGTGAATAATCATAGTCATGAATAAGCCTCTAGAGGTTAGAGCTCTGGAGCAGAGTGAGAGAGCGAGAGATGGGGTTCAAGTACCTCAAATTCCTAAGAACAATATATTCCTTTATAGATTAAAATGAATCCACTCTTACTGCTTTTTGACCTCACTGAATATGTTAGGAGTGTTCACTCATTCTTGTTTTGTTTTGTTTTAGGTTTCTGCCCATTTGGCTATTGGGAATGTCAGAATGGGAAATGTTATGGGCTGGAACAAAGCTGTAACTTCGTAGATGACTGTGGAGATAATACTGATGAAAACGAGTGTGGTAGCTCCTGTACTTTTGAAAACGGCTGGTGTGGCTGGCAAAACTCCCTGGCTGACAACTTTGATTGGGTTTTAGGGGTTGGCTCTCAGCAAAGCTTAAGACCTCCCAAAGACCACACTCTTGGAAATGAAAATGGTAGGTTATTAGATTGTCATAATTGTTTTCACATGATATTCACAATGTACATCAAAATGTCTTTTCTGACAGCAACTGGGGATCTCTGAAGAGACCACCATGATGATATTGCAAGGCGATCAAACATTTAGTGAGTGTATTTTTTTCTTAGGGCTGTGGTAAGAAAGGGCCACAGAGTGGATGCCTTAGACAACAGACATTTATTGTCTCAAATTCTGCATGCTGGAAGTTTAAGGTCAAGATACTGGCAATGGTGATTTCTTCTGAGGGTTGTGAGGGAGCATCATCTCTTCCATGTCCCCTCTTAGATTCTGGTAGTTTCATTAGTTCCTTGGCTTGTGGATGGTGGTTTTCCCTAAGTCTTCACATCATCTTCTCTGTGAGCATGTCTGTTTTTAGGTCCAAATTCCCTGTTTTATTAGGACCCAGTCATATTGGATTAGTGTCCATCCTAATAGCCTCATTGTAACCTGATCATCAGCAAAAACCCTATTTCCAAATAAGGTAACATTCATAAGAACTGGGGGTTAGAACTTTGGCATATTTTTGGGAAGTGGGGAACGCAATTCAAACCGTAATAGTTTTTAGCCAAAATCCGATATTAATCATTAATTCAGCAGTTGAAGTTAGATGATAATGTATGCTGCCATCAGACATCTTTCCTAAATGGTACACACCTGTAATCAATAACCCTGAATTCTGCCACTCATATGATCATTAGAAAGTCATTTAAATTTCAGATTTTCAAATTCCTCATCTGTCATTTTGAGATAATAAAATTCGACCTGTCTGCCTCACAGAGATTGTGGAGATGATGTAAATGCAGGGAAAAGAGTTTGAAACCTATAGAAATACCATGAAAATTTAACTGTAAAGCCACATGTGTTAAGGGTGTTGGGCATGGCTCATTTTTGTAGTGACTAGCTGAGATCAAGTCTCAGCCTCCTTGGTGAAGGAATAAAGGACAGTAGCAGAATGAAGAGACCCTGAATCCCTGGGTGCTGTGTAATAGGCAAAGAAGTCTAAATATTGAAATTCCGTAGGTCTATTGAAAAAAAAAAAAAAAAAAACTGACCAAGCCAGGGAAAGCGAGACAAAAGTCTCATTCAAACACTCAGCTCTACATACATGAAATGTTACGGATATGTCAGTGTACAAGAACAAAACTCAATACCTTTCTTCCCATGTTGCTTATTAAATTTCTTAGTGTTATATTTACACACTCAACAGATGACTGAATTTTTAAAAGCACATCATATCACTTTTTTTTTTTTTTTAGTTTTCATTGGTAGTCTTTACATTATTTTACAATCACTTGATAGTTTGGGAAATCTATAAAATAATTTTTGTAGCTGTCTTGTTGATGCGACGGCATAAATATCCCATCAGATCAGTTAATCTGCATACTGTGAAGCACGTGCTAAAAGCACAGACAGTTGGAAATTGTTCTGTCAAGCTAGAGGCAAGGCTATTAGATATTCTTTCTGTTCCAAATGAAAATACTTTTGGCAGCTCAGATCATATGAATTGTAATTAAAGACCCTAACTATGATGGAAACACAAAAATAATCCCATCATTGTTATTTTGGTCTTCTCTGAATTTTGTGTTTTCTGCCAGGGCACTTCGTGTATCTGGAGGCTACTCCAGCGGGCCTTCGGGGTGACAGAGCACACTTCAGGAGTACTATGTGGCGAGAATCTAGTGCATCCTGCACCATGAGCTTCTGGTATTTCATATCTGCAAAGGCCACAGGATCCATTTGGATTCTCATTAAGGTAGGAACATGGCCTGTGATGCCTCTGAGCTTGCTTTGTTCTGTTTTGGAGACATAGTCTTGCTCTGTCACTCAGGCTGCAGTGCAGTGGTGCAGTCATGGCTTACAGCAGCCTCCAACTCCCCGACTCAAGCGATTCTCTTGCCTCTGCCTCCCGAATTGCTAATTTTATGTTCTTTGTAGAGAATAATTTTAAATTCTTTGTAGAGATTTTATATTCTGTGTTGCCCAGGCTTGTCTCAAATTCCTGGGCTCAACCAATCCTCCCACTTCAACCTCTCAAAGTGCTGGGACTACATGCATGAGCCACCACACCTGGCCCCTCTCTATAGGTGGCATGTGGCCTGAGGGAGTTGACTTGGCTAGAGAAGGCCCCCTGTTTTTCAAAGGTGCCATCTCCTGTGGCTGAAATGTTCTATGGGGTTTGGTAAGCTGGGGCATGAGAACCAGCTTTGAGTTCAACATCGTATCCTGTGATTATGACTGAATCCCAGAGACTGCTTATATAATAATAATTAATCTAGGACACATACATTTCTTCTTCCTATTTAGTTGTTTCCTTCCCTTTCCTTTCCAATAAAAGAAAATAGATGATTTGTACATCTGAAAGAAAAGCGGCTATCCATTTTTCCTCACATATGAGCAATCATTAAGGGAACTAATAATAGACATTTTGGTTCTAAGCACACTGTGTAAAGGATGAACTACTCAGGAGAATGATCAACGTATGATTACACGGAACTGCTTATTAACTGTGACACTGTAATGTATTTTCTTACTGAGGATTAATTGGATGTTTCTGTCAGAGCTTTAATTTAGTATAACAAAGTGACAGTGTTCAGGGAACAAAATAACATAGTAAATATTAATATTAATGAGACTTGGTCAAACACCTTTACTCTTTACTGAGTTAAAACAGTAGCTGAAAGGAGATGTATATGTGCACGCACAGGTGTGTGTGTATTTATCTGAATAATCTAGGTAGAATTCCAAGAAAACTTACTTTAAAGCATACTGTGGAGACCATTGCTTTTTTTTTTTTTTTAATGACACATGAGCTTTGGTTAAGTGCCCTGGCACTGATAGAAAATGCCTGAGCTGAATACCAGAGAGGTTATACCTCTGAACAGCTTATGTCTGCAGAGTCTATGTTTTATCAGAAACCAGAATTGACTTTATAACTTAGGACTCTTCTGTAATGATGCAGAAAAGTCTGCCTAATAAAATACATATTGCAAGAACCACAGCAAATCATTCTTATATTTAAAGATGGAGACTTACAAAAATAGAGCACTTAAAGTTCTCATAAGAGGACTTCACCAGCAGTCTTGAAATATGATACTTGATTCTATGGTGTGCACCATGTAAGAGATGTTGTACTGTTCTGTGGGCTTTGCTGTGATTATTTGCTTCAGTCATATTTACATTTCAATTATGTTATAGTAACAAGCTTTTTATTTCTAGAAAGTGTAATATTAAACCATTTTGTGATATTAGTCTTCCTAACAACGCATAGAATTCCTGTGGTTCCTCTAATTGATTCTTAGAGAAATTTAACAGCATTTTAAAAAGCCTGTCTTCTTACTGTACACACACACAGACACACACACGCACACTTAAAAAGTATATGCCTATACTTAATTAGTCACGTTGATTGTGAGGAAAAGAAATCTCTCGTAACATATTTGGATTTTATATTCATGAATAGTAGGGCAATCATTTCATCTTGGTGATTAATAAGATATGTATTTTAAACCAGCATTACATAGTAGTTATTTGGCTCTCTCTATTTGGAATCATGCTAGATTTTACCTTGCTCATTAGTTTGAAAGCATCCTAACCAGATAGTAAACCCAACAAAGGCGAGGATTCTGCTCCAAATTCTTTCCTTCTTTACCCTTCATCTTTTAAGATGTTCCAGTATACACATGCGCTCCCTCTGGCTTGTCCCTCCCTGTCTATTCTTAGGTAGGCCCCCTTCTCTGTTTTCTGTCTTTTCCATCCACACCGAGTCGCACCCAATGGGGAAGACTCGGCCTTTTGCGGAACTTTCCTTGGCCACATTTGCCTAGCCTCCCACGATGATTCCTTTTCTGAGTTGTCTTGCAGTTCCAGAAAGATTCTTGCTAACTGGCTGTTCTTTAGAAATTATTCTAGTACAACAAACTGATTGTAAAGTCTTGAGAGCAAGGCACTGAAATTTTAGGCTTCAAGTGTCCCTCTCAGGTCTTCAGAAAAGGGACTGCTAGATGAAGCAAAAAAGTGGTGGCCTCCCAGAGGTTGTGGCTGGGCTGGAGCCAACCCTCATTTAGGACAACCCTTGCGAAGGGATGGCCATTGTGCATTACATGCATGACATCCAAGTCTAGCCTGAAGAAGAATCTGTCATCTAAATCAGAAACATATACATGGAATCAGATATAAAAGCATGTGCCATTGAACAATAATTAATTGGTAGCATCATTTATATGGGGTAATACTGATTATAGATCACTACAACAATGCATACATAAATATGTCATTTATAGAACACCATCACTTATATTATTTCATGGAATTCTTAACACACCCCTCTGAGTTAAATAATGGGATCCTTATTTTACTAAAGGGGTAGAGGAGTCACAGAAATAACTTTACCACCCTATAGCTAAATACCCAGTCAGTGACAGAGTGGAAACATGAATCCAAGTATGTCTATGTCCAAAACTCATTTGTTTACTCCCAACCCTGAGCCCCAAGTGTTCCACACTGACTTTAATATTGAAATGAAGATCCCCCTTTACCCAGATCTATACACATTGCATATAATATTTTTTAGAAAAAAACAAAATGAATCATGGTTCTTAGAATGGCCATGTATGATTCTTAAATGACTCCTGTGATAAAAAAGTAAATTCGGAGAAACCTCAACAAAGCAAAGCTATTGCTTTTGAGAACATTTGGTAAAAAGCAGTACCATATTACCTATTTCCATATTTTTTGCCTTTCGTTACATGAGAGTTGCTTTTCGTTAGAGAGATGCAACTGAAACAAGTGTAAGTTTTGTTTCTTCAATCAAGCAATGGGTGAATAATAAGAGGATCAAAAAAATTGAGAAATTGATGTTAATTTTTTCTTGAAGTTTGCTTTAGTTATAAATGAGAAAAAAAAAAAAACCTTTAAAAGGATGTAGTTAAACTTTTTTGAAGGAATAACAATTTTTTAAATACAGTTTGTTTGGTATGCGATCAGAGGGTTTACCAGGTAGGATGATCACTCTCTGCTTCAGCCAAGCCAAACACTGTGTGCATGAGATTCAGCCTGTGGGAAGCAGTGAGAATCTCTGTTACTCCACTCCTTCATTTTATGAGTGAGCCAAGAGAGGCTCAGATGGGCTAAGTTATAAACTCAAGGTCACCAGTAAGTGGATTGACTATGACTTGAACTTAGGTATTCTGAAATTAAGTTTAGAAAGTCTGCATAATTGGTTTGGTGTATGTCTTTCTAAGGAGTAGGTTTGGATGTTAATCTAAGTTAAAATAACTGGGCCGTATCTTTTTCTGAATTTTGTAATAGTTCATTTTTAAAATGGCATCCTTATTTTGGCTAACATTTCTCATTTTTCATTTTTAACTCATTTATATTCAGTATTAAATTTCTCATTAAATTTAAATGCATTACCTTCCAGATCACCTAAGATTTAAAACAAAAAATAAAACAAATACTCCAGAGTAGAAAAGAGGTTTTACAACATGAAATTAACTTATTTCACAAATTTTATTCCCACTATTTGCCTATTTTCTAGTCACTTGTTTCCTGATGGGGTTAATTTTTTTTTTTTTTTTTTTTTTTTTTTTTTTTTTTGAGGCAGAATCTCGCTCTGTCGCCCAGGCTGGAGTGCAGTGGTGCGATCTTGGCTCACTGCAATCTCTGCCTCGCGGGTTCATGCCATTCTCCTGCCTCAGCCTCCCAAGTAGCTGGGACTACAGGCACCTGCCACCACGCCTGGCTAATTTTTTTTTTTTGTATTTTTAGTAGAGACGGAGTTTCACCATGTTAGCCATGATGGTCTCCAACTCCTGACCTCATGATCTGCCTGCCTTGGCCTCCCAAAGTGCTGGGATTACAGACGTGAGCCACCACGCCCGGCCCTGATGGGGTTAGTTAATGATGAGTAATATGTATACATGAATACACTAAAAGTAATTTCAGGGAAATTTTGAAATGGACTTTGTTTTTGACAATTTGTTTTCATTGGGTAAAATCTGTCTAGCCTCTACAAGAAACAAAAGACCTTTGCATGTTTTCACCCAGGCTTGTGAATAAAATGCAGGAACACCTGCTACCCGAAGAGCATTATCTTCTTTTGGAACTATTCCATCTGTAATAAACTGTTGATGTTTTAATCAAGATTACTGCATGCTTTAGGGAATTTGAATATATTTAATTGAAAGTGTTCAGGACTCTCCATTATGCAGTCATGTTAGAAAACATAATATATTCAAGCCAGAAGTGGAGAAAAATAATGTGTTTCAGGAGAGCCCTCCTGCTATAGCAACCTAGTTATGCTGAAAGACCACAATTAAATTAGTTCATCGCTTTATCTTGCTTAGTGGTTCAGATAATTTTAGAGTTGGTGGGGTCTTACTCTCAGCTATTCACTTTACAGATGAAGGAAGTAAGAGTAAGAGGTTATATTTCTTGCCTCAGCTCACATGGTATTTTAAGAAAAAAGTCAGGATATGAATTCAGTTTTTCTGAATTCTAACTTAAGGCTCTTCTACGTGTCTTCCTAGAAATTTTAGCTAACAGTTTTGATATGTAATAGGGAAATAAATATTTTGTTCAAGAGGCTGTGGAAAATGTCAGATAGAAAGAAGCTAGCTTCCTTTGATTACGTAAAAGACTGTGGTCATTCTGGGTCCAGTTTTAACCTTAGTCTAGGGAGCAGTGAGACTTGGTTGTAGACAAGGGTCAACTGAATTCATGGTAAGCTCTCTGCATCCATCCAAACCCACCTCCACCCCGTCCTCTGCACCCATATTCACCACTGCCCTAATCTGAAAAGATTTACAACACAGATTGAGTATTCCTTATCCAAAAATCCAAAATTTGAAATGCTTCAGTGAGCCTTTGCTTTGAGCATCATGTCGACCTTCTAAAAGTTTTGGATTTTATAGCATTTCAGATTTGGATTGCAGAGTTAGGGATGCTCATCCTATAATTGCTTATACTAGAGTAGTAATCAGGCAGGTTTTCAAAGTTAGGTTTATTTTGATATTGACAAGCTACTGAATATCTAATTTTATTTTGAGTATACTGTTTGCATTTTATTCATTATTTCAGAAAAAGTGTATAGATAATATAGAAGATTCATAGAATCTAGATAGGAATTTGACTTCTCCAAGACTATCATGTGGATTTTGGAATGTAAATCAATTAAACTACATTTTTGGTGCTTTTTCAGAATTGTTTCAGTATCTTAGCAGTGTAATCTGCATAGTTTTGTTATATTGTACTAGTGTACTTGGCCAAATAATTGGAGAAAAGTCGATCTTTTCATTTCAAGCTGTGAACCACCAAATATCTGAGACAGATCTCAGTCGATTTAGGAAGTTTATTTTCCCAGAGTTAAGGACGTGTGCCCATGACACAGCCTGCAGAGGTCCTGATGACATGTGCCCAAGGTGGTCCGAGCACAGCTTGGTTTTATACATTTTTAGGTAGACATGAGACATCAATCAACATATGTAAGATGAACATTGGTTTGTTCCAGAAAGGTGGGACAACTGGAAGCAAAGGGGGAACTACTCAAACTGGGGAGAGGGCTTCCGGGTCATAGGTAGATAAGAGACAAATGGTTGCATTCCTCTGAGTTTCTGATTAGCGTTTCCAAGGGAGGCAATCAGTTATGCATGTATCTCAGTGAGCAGAGGGATGACTGGATAGAATGGGAGGCAGGTTTGCCCTAAGCAGTTCCCAGCTCGACTTTTCCCTTTAGCTAAGTGATTCTGGGGCCCCAAGATTTATTTTCTTTCCACAAAGTTATAACCACACAAGATATCAACAAACCCGGAGTTTAATTCAGTTAGTTGCTACAACATCACAATGCTCTAGTTATATAAAATAAATATTTCTTTATATCATCTTGGAGAACATGGCAATAATTATTCTAGGCATATTTTTGAATATGTGAGATTTTTCTTTTAAACTTCTTCTGTTCCCACGTTTATTACCTCTTTCAGTGTCTCTACTGTTTCCAAGTAGGACTCCTACGAAGCTAGTTCCACTGGAATCTCTTCTGTCATGAAGAAAAGGTTTCCATTAGGATGCTAACACCTTAGTTTACTTTATCCCAGGAGCCCAGGAGTTTTTGCTTTACGGAGAGGCATATAGTCAGCTCTAAAGAATGACATGATCACTATTACTGTTGCCATTCTATTTCTATTTCTCCTCCCACTAGCGCTGTTACTCTTGTGTCCAGTCCAAATATTGACTAATTCATTCATTCATTCCTTCCTTTCTTTTTTGACGGAGTCTCACTCTGTCGCCCTGGCTGGGGTGCAGTGATGCAATCTCAGCTCACTGCAACCTCCACCTCCCTGGTTCAAGCAATTCTCCTGCGTCCGCCCTGTGGGTAGCTGAGAACACAGGTGCACGCCACCACGCCTGGCTAATTTTTGTATTTTTAGTAAAGACTGTGGTTTACCCATGTTGCTCAGGCTGGTCTCGAACTCCTGGCCTCATTATTCTCCTGCCTTGGCCTTCCAAAGAGCCAGATTACACTGGTGAGCCACCACGCCGGCCTCGTTTTTTTCTATATCATGTTGTAAGTCTTCCAACTATATGAATCCATTTAATCTTCAAAATAAGATGGCAAGGAAGATATTTTGTTTTCTAATTTTACAGACCAGAAAATTAAGACCCAGGTCACATAAAAATTATGTTCAGTAATCAGGATTAAAAAACAGTTCTAGCTTCAATATTCATGCTCTTAATTACTATACTCACCTTCTGCTATTAGAATTTAAAATATTCTAATACTCAGGAGTCAGAGAGGTTACTGTCCCTCAAAGTTTTCCAGTGGCTCTGAAGTCATACAAATCAGAAATTTCCATCTCTACATATTAATAAATCTATAGATGTATTCCACACATGTTACAGAGGAGAGGTGACTACTTTGTGTTCATCAACTTCAGCAGTTTTATTTGCTTTTCTAACTTAGCTTGCCAGCGTCTAGTAACAGTTACTGCATTTAACTAAATTATTCCTTATCATATTTAATGTAACTCAGACATTTTAAAATCATGTTTAATATAGCTGCATTTTATTTTTTAAATTATTTTTAATTGACATATAATAATTGCACATATTTATGGGGTACAATGTGATGTTTTGATACACATATACATTGTATAATGATCAAATCAGGATAATTAGCACATCTATAACCTGAAACACCTGTCATTTCTTTGTGGTAAGATCATTGAAAATCCTGTCTGCTAGCTATTTTGAAATATACATTATTTTTAATTATATTCACCTCACTGTGCAAAGAAACACCAGGACTTATTCCTACTAACTGTAACTTCATACTCCACCAATCTCTCCCCATCTTCACCTCCCCTGTCCCCTCCACATTCTCTGGTAACTACTGTTCTACTCCCTGCTTCTATGACATACATGTTTTTAGGTCCTGCATATGAATGAGATCATGAGGTGTCTGTCTTTCTGTACCTGGTGTGTTTCACTTAACATAATTTCCTCCAGCCTTATCAATGTTACTGTGAATAACAGGATTTCATTCTTTTAATGGATGAGTAATATTCCATTGTGTATATAGACCCCATTTTTTTATCCATTTATTCATTTTTGGACACTTAAGTTGATTCCATATCTTGGCCATTGTGAATAGTGCTACAATAAACATGAGAGGACAGATAATCTCAACCTATTGATTTCATTTCCTTTGGATATATACCCAGTAGTGGATTTGGTAGATTATATGGTAGCTTTGTATGAATTTTTTTTTTTTTTTTGAGGAACTGACATATTGTTTTCATAATGGCTGTACTAATTTATAATCCCACTGACAGTGTGCAAGGGAACAGTGTTACTGGGTGTATGACACTTGTTATACTATTTTTGCTTTTGTTGTCTGTGAATTTGAGGTCTTATCCTAGTTCCACAACCTTGCTAACACTTCTTTATCTTGTCTTTTTGATAATAGCTATTCTAACAGGCGTGAGGTGATATCCATCATGGTTTTGATTTGTATTTCCCTGATGATTAGTGATGCCGAGCATCTTTTTTCATATATCTCTTGGCTATGTATATGCTGTCATTTAAGACTCATATATATTAAGGTCTTTTTCCCATTGTTTAATCAGATTATTTGCTTTTTTGACTATTGAATTTTTTGAATTCCTTATATATTCTGGATATTATCCGTTTGTCAGATGTAGAGTTTGCAAATATTTTATGCCATTCTGTAGATTGTCTGTTCATTCTGTTGATTGTTTCCTTTGCTGTGCAGAAGCTTTATAGTTTGATGAAATCTCATTTGTCTATTTTTGCTTTTGTTGTCTGTGAATTTGAGGTCTTATCCAAAAAAATTCTTGTGCATTCTGATGTATGAAGCATTTCTTCAATATTTTCTTCTAGCAGTTTTATAGGAATAGCTGCATTTTAATGTTGGTTAGGAAAGAATGAATTAGAAACAAATTAATACCAATTATTAAAATATTTTTAAAAATCTATAATAGTGACTTTGTGAATATAAGTTAAATGAGAAGATTTATGGAGGATGAAGTAACTACCACTATTTTAAAGGCGTAATGAACATAAATGATACTTTTGAGACAGCCAAAGTATTATAATGGGATATTAAAATATCTACTATTACTATTGGTGAGGAAGTCACAGGTACTACTAATACCTGTGATCTGTTGCCTGTATTCACAGTTTGAAGAAAATACCGAAACTTTAGTTGAAGTTTGTGAAAATAAAGATGTATTTCCTCCATCCATGTTATAACTCTCTTGAAAATTAATATTCTATTTATAAGAAGGCTGAAGAATTTTTAATTTTATCAGGACATTTATCTTATGTGCTCAGTGTTTACATTATTTATTAAGAAATGTGGCCGGGCGCGGTGGCTCACGCTTGTAATCCCAGCACTTTGGGAGGCCGAGGCGGGCGGATCACGAGGTCAGGAGATCGAGACCACAGTGAAACCCCGTCTCTACTAAAAATACAAAAAAAAATTAGCCGGGCGTGGTGGCGGGCGCCTGTAGTCCCAGCTACTCGGAGAGGCTGAGGCAGGAGAATGGCGTGAACCCGGGAGGCGGAGCTTGCAGTGAGCCGAGACTGCGCCACTGCACTCCAGCCTGGGCGACAGAGCGAGACTCCGTCTCAAAAAAAAAAAAAAAAAAAAAAGAAATGTAAGTGTGCCTTGTCGGCAGAGGAATTTCTTATATGAAAAAGCAATTCCAGCTTCTAACATTTGAGATCCATTAAGTCATTGAAGATAGCATTCTATCTGAGACAAGTTTAGAGCAGACTAAGTATAAATGGGTTTAAATGCTGCCACAGCAAAGAGCTATTTCAGCCGACTAGACATCAGGCCTGCAGCCAGGTAGTCAGCAACTTCCATACTGGCTGCTCGTGAATTAATATAGTGAGAGATTTGTCACCCAGACTCAAGAGTGTCTCTTCAAATGTCATAAGTAGTCACAGACAATGTCATCTTAAGTATTATAAGATCTGAGAGAAGGAAGAGAATAAAAGCAATACTGTGGCTTGTCTAGTTTAAAATGTGGCTTCACATGGTTACTGTCCATTTGCCCACAGAAACTTTGTAGGTACAACTGCTGTACACACAACTAGTCTGTGTAGGAATCCTGAGAGCCAGTGAATTTCAATTTAACTTCTGCTTATTTAGTGAAAATATTTGAATTTTGATTATTTCAAGCACATTTTTCATGGTGAAACATTTCTTTTTTTCTTCTCATTTTTCTAGGGCATTGCTTGAGAAATTGTAACAGTTTTCAGCACACGATAGTAACTCTTTGTAGAACTCGTTAAGTTCTTAATTAATTTTTAATGCCTACTATTCATTTTCTGTGGAGTTTGCAATACATGCTCCAACCAAAGTAGGGTAGAATTGCTTATCAGTGGGCTGATTGTTCTAACTGAATCACATTTCTGACTCAGATGCTGCTATAAGTTTGGCAGTCCGTTTTTACCAATTACAGATTACGGAGTTGGAGTAGAAAGAAAACGCTTGTGATTCACTCTTGTATGCATTGATAAAATAAGCAATTAAAATGGCAATTACCTTAGATAACTTATCTCTGTGAGAAATGAATATACAAAACAATACCATTTATAATCTTAGAGGGAATTTTAATTAAAATAAATGTTTTAAACTTTTTTTTAATAAATGAAGAAATATTTAGACTTAAACTTACATTTTCTAGATTAGTGTATTTCTTTACATCTTCTAAAGAAGTCAGGAATATTTTCTGATAATCTGTTGTGACAATAAAGCTCTTTGGTAAATTCTGCTATGGTTCTCCCACTATGGATAGTATTATGTGAAAGATATGAACAAAAAAAGCTGAGCAGTTTGGGATATACTATGCCCAACTTAGACTATTTCTAACTAACAATTCCTTTAATTTAGGATTACAGCTTTCTTCTGCAAGTACTGAGTTTCCAGCTCCATGCCAATTCTTTTCACCCTTACTTTCATTCATTGCAATTTAAACATCTATTTAGTGAGCTTTTCCTAAATACACTCTCTGCTCTCATGGAGCTTGTGCGTTTAAAGTGGGCTTAACTGCTGGCAAAAAGCAATGGTATGGCACAGATTCTTTCTATCAGAAGTTGTAAGAGCTTCTCATTAGAACCTGAATGTCCTTCAATATTTAATTCTCCTCCTTCTGAAGTCGTCCTTTTCTTGAAAAGGTAGTTTGTGAATTCATGTGCTACGTTCTTGGCACTGGAACCTCTCTGAGGTTCATGGAGTGAGTTTGAATTAAGTGGCGGTGCGTTCCCATGTGATTAAGTCTTTGTCTCCTGGCACTGCTACGCTGCATGATGACTGAGTGTGTGAAAAGTTCTGTTCTCCAGTGACTAGGGAAGTTTTACGACACAGACCTCATCTGCCTTGTTCACTGTCCTGTCTGTAGCAAGTAGCATAGTGCCCAGGACATAGTAGGTATAAAACACATATTTTTTAATTGAATGAAAGATTGAATGTACACGCAGTATATAAATGCCAACTCTACAGAATAATTCAATATTCCAAGATTTAAAAAGCTACATAAATACTTATAGGCTGAAAGTGTTTAGAAGAAATAAAAAAAATTAAATTGGATTTTGAAAGACAAGTAGAATTTGGCAAAATAGAAGAAAGAGGCCAGGTGTGGTAGCTCACGCCTATAATCCCAGTACTTTTGGAGGCCAAGGCAGGCAGATCACTTGAGGTCAGAAGTTTGAGACCAGCGTGGCCAACATGGTGAAACTCCATCTCTACCAAAAATACAAAAATTATCCAGGCGTGGTGGCACATTCCTGTAATCCTAGTTACTCAGGAGGCTGAGGCAGGAGAATCGCTTGAACCCAAAAGGTGGAGGTTGCAGTGAGCCAAGATTGTGCCACTGCACTCCAGCCTGGGTGACAGAGGGAGTCTATGTTTCAAAAATAAAAAAATTAAAAAAGAAGAAGACGAGAATCCTGGGATATATTGAGTGGACCCTGAACTCACCAATTATTGGGTAATAATTAAGGATATTATATGAATGACAACAAAAAATAAGCATTTATTCTACCCTCTACAGTCTGTGTCATACATTTGCATATATGATAGTGTGATTCTATTTGTGTTATTTAATGTAGCACTACTTTCATTGTTTCTGTAATTTTCAATTATTTCTGACTTGTTAACTTATATTTAGCTTTAATTTAACTTTGTAGTCATTTCTTTTGGGTAACTTCTAACGTAATGTATTTAAATTAAATAAGCTATGGTATACCAAATTATATATGCAAATTAGCAGTTTGTATAAACACAAATAACAGGAAGTAATAAAATTGAAAACGAATCCGAAACTGCTTTTTGAATGGCAGAAGGAAAACAACTGAAAAATGAAATCCTTGAATATTATTTGAATGACCTTAACTTTTAATTATTTCTTGATATGAGAAAACAAATTTCAACTTAGTTGCTAGATATTCATTCAGACATTGACGTTATTTTCTTTGCAGCAATGGACATAATGATAGATAAAATAACTTTTATAGAATTAGCAAAATATAAATTTTTAATTTAATTCTCATGGCTGAAGTTCACACAAGATCACCGAGAATCAAGCATAAACAGCATTAATACAACAGTCAGTAGCAGCCAACAGGCACACGCTGGCCACCTCTAGTGATACGACTTTGAGATTGATCAAACAATCAAAAGAGAGTTATTTAATCAAAACAATCTATTTGCCAACATTTTGTAGCTTCTGTCTTGTGCACTTTTTATGTAATTTTGAAGAACTCCCATACCACTCGTGTTGATGCTTAAGAAAACATGATACTTACATAAACCCAACAAGAATAGTTAAATATTGAAGAATGAAACTTGCATGTATAATGCTGAGCTTTGGAAAGCCACAAACTATGTGATATCTAAAAATCTGCTCCCGATAGAACCAATTTTTGTCCCCTTAGGGGCAATATTGGCCCCTCTTAAGAATGCATGTTATACCCTCTGCTTTTTCTCCAAGTCCCACCTGTCAGTCTCTGAGAACCCTCTTTCTTCTGGGAAGGCCATCATTCTTTATCTTTTCAGAGAACAAGTTGTCAAACTTAACACAATCGCTAAACTTGAGTCCCAGAGATTGAGACTATCATGGGCAACATAGCAAGACCCCATGATACAGTTTGGCTGTTTCCCCACCCAAATCTCACCTTGAATTGTAATAATCCCCACGTGTCAAGAACGGGACCAGGTAGAGATAATTGAATCATGGGGGCGATTTCCCCTGTACTGTTCTCTTGGTAGTGAATAACTCTCAGGAGATCCAATGGTTTTATAAATCAGAGCACAAGTTCTCCTGCCTGCCACCATGTAAAACATGACTTTGCTCCTCACTTGCCTTCAGCCATGACTATGAGGCCTCCCCAGCCATGTGGAACTGTGAGTCAATTAAACTTCTTTCCTTTATAAA
Source organism: Hylobates moloch (assembly GCF_009828535.3). Lineage (NCBI taxonomy): Eukaryota > Metazoa > Chordata > Mammalia > Primates > Hylobatidae > Hylobates > Hylobates moloch. The sequence goes on from NW_026652277.1 coordinate 19,080,944, forward strand.
TTACCCACTCTTGGGTATGTCTTTATTTGCAGTGTGAGAACAGACTAATATATCCCATCTCAGAAAAATGAATAAAATAAAATAGTTATTCCCTTAAAATCTTTCTTAATAAGCCGGGATAACCACATATTATTAATACACATGTGTCTTCCATGCTCTTATTTATGCCTTTTTCTTATCTGTGCCTTTGTTAAATCCATGTCTTTTTCTACATTTGGAATGTTTGTCTCCTCTCCATCCTTCCCACCAAACACACATACGTAGATTTTGACATAACCAAATCCTGAACATCTTTCTAGACCCAGATTGAATATTTTCCCTTCTGTGTCTTGTCACTTACTACCACTACCTTGAAAGTCAGATGTAAGTACAATTTAGTTTTGTGTCCTCCATAATAAATGGCTCCTTGTAGACTCATATAATGTTAGAAAAGATAAGACATTTATAGTGCTTAAAGAAGCTTAGCTATAAACAAGGAGAAAAATATGTGAACTTATAATAATAATTTACAAAGTGGAAGATTTGGGGGAGATTGGGAGCTGATGATGGAATTATCTATGCAGTCTAAAAAGAATTTATGTTTTCCAAAAAAAAAAGTCTAGTTTTGTAGTCCTGATTTAAAACTCTTATATCATGTTGTGGTGAGTATTTTGCCTCCATGAATACAAAATAGAAGCTATTAAAATGGACTTGGATGAATTACTATTATTTTTATAAATTAGACCATCTGGTTATGAATTTACTTTATGAATTAGACCATATGTATTAGGGTTTTGCCATTAAAAATTCCATGAATGACTCATTGAGGACTTTGTTATAGATTACAAATGCTGATACATTTTATTTTCCATTCACAATGTGCCATTTAATATATCCACATATAATCGTTGAACATTGCTTTGTCCTCTTTTATGCTAACCTGTTGGTGACAAGAAAGCGTACTTAGTTTTTCAGACTTATGAGCTGAGGGATCATTATTCTGAGTGCTAGCAATTGAAGTGACATAGAGACTTAAGGTTAAAAAGAAGGGTAAAATAATATTTTATGTGAATTCATGGATTTCTTTTCATCAGCATTCATGAGCCCTAAGAATTTTACAGGTCGTATTTTTAATGAGTTATCTTGACTCTTTTTGACTTCACTGGGGGTCATTCAGCAAGTAAAATCTTACCAAATTTAGAGCTACGTATGGCTCCTGAATGATGAAAGAATGGTGAGAATATTCTTTAGTCTTTTTAGGGTTTTCTTTTAAGTTATTTTTCAGAAAATCCCCAAATTATAAGGCACAACATTGAAATTAATTACTTTGTTGGCTTCATTAGAATCAGAGCTGAATTTTCTTGGTAGTCAAAAGAATATAAAACATAAGAAAACATTTATTGTGAAAAGCATAAAATAATCCTTCAAATGGCATTAAACAAGTTAAGCTTTTTACTAAGCAATTTTGTTTATTGTGAGGTTTTTAAAAAATGTCTAAGCAGAACATAAATTAAAAATATAGTCAAGCTTAGAGAAAAAATACTTTTTATTTTGTTTTTCCATTTGAACACAAAATATAATGGGAGCATATAAGTAAAACTTTTACAATTTACTGTGTTTCCTTAGATGTAGGGACATTGTGAACAGTTTTATTTTTATAGATGGTTTGCAGTGATTTCAGAATGCGCTTATGCTTTTTTATTATTACTTTATCCATGTAGTAATAAACATCATTAGGAAAAAAACTCGTACAATAATTTTAAGCAGATATCTCAGTACTTGAAATTTTTTTATGCCTTGTAGAATGATTAAGGGCGGAATGTTGACCTGGAACTACAGATAATTTATCTTTGGCTAAGATGTAGTGTATTCTATTTCATATTAGAAGTTTCTGATGTATGTTGCTCCCTTGAAAATCTTCTGCTTATTTTCCTGTAAACTTCCAAGCCACAAATATATGTGTTTTTTTCTAAGTAGCTTAAGCACTGTTAAATATTTTAGAAAATTATATTAATGTAAATATGGCCAGATTATTGAGTAGGAAAATAATCAATGGTGGCAAATAACTGACATATCCATAATAGAGTCACTTTGTTTTCCTAGACCTCTGGGGAAGTGATCGTTTTATATCACTTCACTCATTTTGCACATACATACTGCAAATTACTTAAAATTCTGTTTCTGAAATAATTTGTTTAAAAAATAGCACTTCAGAAAATTTCTGTTAAATTTAATAACTTCAGTGTGAACGCCCTGGATCAGAATCATTATACGTAACAGAGCACTCGATATATCCATTTGCGTCTTCTCATATATGGTGAGCTCTGAAAATATACAAAATTCTATGCCCAGAGAAGAGAAAGCAAATGTACTAGTTGCTTTTCCTTATAACTTCTTATGAATGCATCCATGAAAATGCATGTCCTATGTATATTCATGAAGAGAACTAGCATTTTATTTAGTAGGTTTTTCATGACAACAAAAAAACCTGTGAAAGGCAGAATTTGTGAAAATAATCAAAATTAGAAATGAGGCATTGAAATGAGGTGGTCTTTTGCATATATACACGTTACCTCAGCTTTCTAAATATTTCTTAATTTGGTAAGAATGCTTCAACATCTTATTTGTTATTTTTCATGAAGGAAGTTAGAACTACTGGTACAATGTAGAAGGAGAAATATGAACATAATTATTACCTTTTCTGGAAATTTATGTTCAACAAGAAGGATCACCTCCTCTCCCTCTTTGAAGTCCCACCATTCTCGTGTATTTTTGAGATTATTTTTCTATCTACCACAGAGTTGTATACTTTTCCCTGCAGCTTCCAACAATAGTTTTGGCCATTGATTATTCTGTTCTAGTTGCTGCCTGAGAGTCTGAGACCCCTGACTTGATCATCTGCTATAATCAACGTACTGTTTTCAACAAAGATTCAATGGGAGGAAAACCACATCTCTCTTTGGTCCCATCCATCAGTTCAAAACAAAAACACCAACACAAGGCTTATTTGCATGTTATAGATTTCACAGAAGCATTGATCCTAATTAGAATCTTAGAACCCAGAATATGGCTGTACTCAGAGTACAAAAGGAAAATCAGAAATCAAACGTTCACACATAGATTCTCTCCATACACATATCCTAGTTCCTAGACTCATTCCTTTGAATCTTTTAAAGGAGCCACATGTTCTATTCTTCCAATGCATACATAGACTCCATTTTCAGATAACACCACTCACTAAACATAGGGATTACTTTTGTGTTAGGATGCATTTTTTTTTTTCTTTTTGCTGGAGCAATGAAGACCGTGTGACCTATAGAGTTTATTTCCTGAAGTATGAGGTATTTAGCCAACGGAATGTCACAGTGGGCTCCTAGATGTGACAAAAGATCGCTGGCCATGTAGCTGGAGACAGACTTGGATTTGAATGTCAACTCGGCCGCTTACTACTCATTATCTTGGGCAAATTATTTGGAATCCATAAGCCACTTTCTTTACATATGTAAAATGATGATTATAATATGAGATGTAAATTGTTTTCAGGGCCACAAAATGCTGTAACAATGGATGAGAGAGTGCTTTGGAAACTATAAAGCATTTAACACACTTTAGGTAAAGTTTTCTAAAGTTAATCCTTCAAGAAATGTAAGCATAGGAAAGGGAGAAAAAGTGAAATTCAGAATATTTGTTTAGTTGTGTTGTTAAAGTAGACTGCATTAATATCTGTATCATCTAAAACTGTGCGATCTATTACTTTTCTGAACAGGAGTTTTCATCGTATTTCCAGTTAAATGCCCTTTCACTTAATGCCAGAATTCATTCTATGTGTTTGTTCTCACACATTGTCTGTTTGGATGAGTGTTCGTTAAACTTCGTGCCTGTGTTCACTGATAGCTGGGCCTCGTTGAGATCCATCAGGTGTTAAGCTTAGAGCACAAGCTGTTATTGTTTGCCTCCCATAACCTGGCTAAGGGTGTCTGTCATTTAGGAGATAATGTTAGAAAGGGAGAGTGTTGTCAGCGGGTGAGTTGTTCGTGACGAATAAATGTCCAAGGAAAACTAAAATGTTTGTTTTTAAAGCAAAGGAAGGGATTGAGATCTGTTGACATAGACTTTAAAAAAAAAAAAAAAAAAAAAAACCTTCTGCCATTCTCATACATGATGAATGTTCAAATAATGACCCTCTCACAGACAGAAGGGCATTAAGATGACATAGTGTCATACACAACTCACTTATTAGCTCTATAGTGAGAAAAAATACAACACCCTCACTTGTTGTTAGAGTGCCAACTTCTCCATAAAAACACAAAATAGGAGGATAATCTGATGATTAACATATCAGATTTTTTTTTAGTTTTTCATATAGAACCCTCATGTATACCTTCTACCACCAAACACATGTGCTGCTTCTGATCTTAAATGAGGAGGGGTCTGTCTTCCTGATGAATTCCAACGCCTCCACCTTTAGTCTTGACTCTCCTCCCCACTCCCCAATTCTGGAATCTGGCTTTTATGAGCATGGATCAAATCCCAAGATTTAAGCTTCAGTACCTGTGCTTGTAACCACCATATACTACTGCCTCTATAAATAACCCCTGGCCAGGCATGGTGGCTCACAGCTGTAATCCCAGCACTTTGGGAAGCTGAGGCAGAAGGATTCCTTTAAGCCAGGAGTTCAAGACCACTTTGAGAAACATAGTGACACCCTATCACTACAAAAAATAAAATAAAAATCAACAGCCAGATGTGGTGGTGTGCACCTGTAGTCCCAACAACTCAGGACGCTGAGGTGGGAGGCTCACTGGAGTGCAGGAGTTCAAGGCTGCAGTGAGCTATGATTGTGCCACTGCACTCCAGTCTGGGCAACAGAGCGAGCCCTGTTTCTTAAAAAATAATAATAATAAAAATAAAAAAGAACTTCTAGTTGCTAAAGCATAGACAAATTGACAAAAGACATACATAGGTATCACACCTACGAGGAAATAGAAAAGGCAACTAATAAACCTATAAAAAGATGCCCTACCACTGTAGTGGTCAGCATAATGCAAATAATGCCTAAATACCCAAATGTTGAGCAAAAGTTAAAAAGCTAATACCAAGGATTCCTATGGATGTGGAACAAACAATTAAAAATTTAGTATACTTTTGGCAGGAGTATAAATTGGTAAAACAATAACAATTTGGCAGTAGTAATATTGAAGCTGCACATATTATCCTATTACATAGCTATGTTCCTCCTTTGTGTGTTCTTTAGAAGAAATGCTTATCTGTGTGTCCAAGAGGTATAAGCAAAAATGTTCAAAGCAGAGAGTTTTGAAAAACCCTGAAAATGGGTGTTTCCATAACACTGTTACCAAACACATGGATTCAGTCTAGGTTCCCTTGCTTACCTCACGGAAAGCCAATCACTGAGGCAATGAGTATTGCCAGGCTTTATTATATTACAGGTAACGTCAGCCAGAGAGATGATAGCCAAACCTCAACTCCATTCCTCCTCCCCAACTAAAGGATTTATATAGATGGGAAGGAAAACAGGAATGGAAAGGAAGGGAAGTTGGTCAACAGGCAGCAGGTGCTTGAACGAAGGGTCTAGTGTCTCATGGTAACCACGTGAAGGAAAACAGGAATTAGGGAAGGGTAAGGAATAGGAATTGGTCAGCAGGCGGCAGGTGCATCTGTAGGTGAAACTGTAGGTTTCTCAGTCTTCAGTTCTATGGGCATCTGGCTTGTTGGAAAATTGGGCCAGTTTCAACACAAAAGGAGAGACAAATATCAAACTTCACACATGGTTTTTCTTCATAAGCACATTCTAGTTCCCAGCCTTGATCCTTGACTTCAGGTTTGACTCTCCTTTGAGTTTTTTAAAGGAATCGTATATTCTATCCTTCCAATGAATGGATAAACTCCATTAAATAATCGTTGATATATTGAAACAATGAAAATCATACATTAGTGAAATGCATTAACAAAAAAATTAAACAATCCAATTAGAAAATGGGCAAAAGATATAAAGAGACATTTCACTGGAGAGAATATACAGATGGCAAAACAAAATCATGAAAAGGTTTTCAACATCAGTAGACGTTAGGGAAATACAAGGTAAATCCACAGTGAGATATCACTACATGCTGACCAGAATAGTGAAAAAAATTTAAATGATAATAATGTCAATACCAAACGCTTGGGAGGATATAGAGATACTGAATCATTATACATTGTTGCTGAGAATATAAAATGGTATAGAAACTCTGTAACAAAGGGTTTGGCAGTTTCTTAAAAACAAACCAAAAACTAAATATGCAACTACCATATAATCTAGCAGTTGCACTCATAGTTTATCCCAGGGGAATAAAGACTTATGTTCACATGAATACCTGTACACAGATGTTTATAACAGCATTCTGTTAACTGTACTAGCCATTATCTAGAAACAACATTCTTTGTAATAGCCAATATCTAGAAACAACCCAGATGGCCTTCAGTGAGTAGATGGTTAAATAAACTATGGTACATCCATACCATAGAATACCACTCAGCAATGAAAAAGAGCAAGCTATTGCATGCAACAACCTCGATGAATCACTAAAAAATCAGATTGAGTGAAAGACGAGGATTCCAAAAAGTGACAAATTTTTTTATTCCATCCATGTGATATTTTTGAAATGACCAGATTCCTTCAGAAATGGATAATAGGCTGGGTGAGTGCAGTGGCTTACACCTGTACTCTCAGTGCTTTGGGAAGCTGGAGCAGGAAGACCACTTGGGCCCAGGAGATCAAGGCTGCAGTGAGCTATGATCACAGCAATGCACTCTAGCCTGGGCAACAGAGTGAGACCCAGTCTTTAAAAAAGATAAATAAAATTAAAATAAATGGATAACATATTAGGGATTGCAAAAAGTTAAGGAGGGAAATGGGATAGGAGAAAAGTGGGTACAGCTATTAGAGAGTAACATGAAGATATTATCAATCCTTGTGGTAATGGAAATGTTTTATATCTTGACTGTATTTGTGTCAATATCCTAGTTATGATATCGTACTTTAGTTTTGAAAGACGTTGCCATTGGGGGAACTGGATAAAAGGTATTTTGAGATTACTCCATATTATTTCTAAAAACTTCATGTGAATTCATAGTTATCTCACAATAAGAACGTTAATTAAAAATAATTGTGTTAAATTTAAATTCTGTTGGTGGTTTAGTTTCATTTAGCTTTTATACAGCTAAAATTTACTTCCAATTTGTACAGTGTACAAGCATCTCCATTTTCTTTTTTAATTTTAATATAACTTAATTTTAGTTGAAAAATATGCATATGCATGAGGTGCATAGTGATATTTTGATACATATAATATATGGTGATCATGACATATTTAGATCTGTATGATCTGTAGTCCACCGTATCATCACAAAATGGACAACAAAATAATCTTAGTCATTGACATTTCAGGTTTTAGTTAATTAGTAGCTTGCTCTGTGTCTGTTCCAAGCCATGCCACATAATTAATACCTGGATAACATCCATGACTGATTATAGTTTTTTGTCAGTTTTACCCTCATTTGAGCAATTCTTAAACATTTTCCAAATGTATTATTTTTGTACTTTCTGCTTTTCATATTGCCTATATTATCCAATGTCAAGTTGGATAAGCTAGATTTAGTATGATAAATAGTTTTTGATATCTCACACCCAAGTTTAGTATAGATTTTTTTTTCACCTCATTACAAACCACTCTAAATGAACCTCAAGGCAGTCTTCATGAACCTCAAGTCTAGAAAACAGTCGTTTTTCTCACTACTTAAAAAGTACAGGTGAAATAATTTGTACTCTGAAATGAAGCTGTAGCCAGGCATTTCAAACCAAAAACTTGGATACTACAAGCCTAGGTCTTGACCTCTGAAAACCTAAATTAAATCTCTCAGCTAAGTGTGAACACTGTGCACTTGAGGGAATAACCTTGATAATGGACGCTAGGAAAGTAGAGCTAGACAGAAGCTAGTGAACAACTTCCTTCCTTACTCCCACCCCTCCTCCCTCCCCTCCTCCTTCCTTTCTTCTTCCTTCCTCCCTCCCTCCCTCCCCCCTTCCCTTCCCCTCTCCTCCATCCATTCTTCCTTCCTTACTTTTTTTTTTTTTCTTTAACAAGTGTTTAGTGAGGACCTACTTTAGGAAGAGTTAAAAATAAATGTTGCATGGTAGCAGCAAATAGATGATTAATTAATATTCTAGAAATTCCATTTAGCTTATGAGATAATGCAGAATATATAGATTTAGATGTCTACTATGTCAAAAACTGAATTTGTGTACAAGAACATAAAAGAATCTTTTTGATATAAATGTTGCCTAGTACTATAGTCCATCTTGATAAGATATATGACCATGTGGATTTTTTCCATTTTATTCACTCTTAATTGGGCATTTTTGGTAAATGTGCTATAATTTCTTTTTTCAGAAAAATATTTTCAACAAACACAGGATTAATATAATATCAAATCTGAGACTTTTTGAATGAGAAGACTTTAAATATCAGGCCATTCTCTTAGGCAGCAGTAAGTGGAAGAATGGTTTTAAAATATTATGTAGCAATTGTCCACGATGATGTGTGACCCAATACTGAAAATATAAAATTCAGATTTTTGAGAAGATACTGTTTAGACCCCATGAGGTTGCCTTTATTAGGTCAGCTAGGTAATACATGAAGAACACAAACTAAAAGAGTTGGGTTTGTGAATACATATGCTTAGTTCCAAAAACCACTACCAGCAGCAGCAGTAGTTAGCATTTCCCTGGTGCTCTGTAATACCATTATTATCCAAACACAGCCTAGCTCGTAATCGGCAATTAATAAATGTTTGCTTAATGGAACAATTAATGGTACCTAAGTCTTATTCATCTCTTCCTATGAATTAAGCACTCTTCTAACTACATGATCCCATTTAATGTTCATAATAAGTGCAAAAAAGCTACCATGATCATACTTCATGCAGATCAGATAACTAAGTTCCAGAGAACTCATTAACTTTTTAACGTTAGTAAGTGGTTGAGCTGGAGTACAACTCCAGACAGTCCAGTTCCAGGATCCAAGTGCTTAATCATCACCCCAGACTACCTGTCAAGGTATAGGACTCAAAGGTTTACTAATTTCACACACAGCCTTTACCCAACATTCAGAAGGCAACCAACCAAGGGACACTAGTATTTTCCTAGAATCTTTTAAACATAGCAGTGATTTGGAGCTTGGTAAGAGAAAATTTTAATTATAGAGCTATATTAAGTTCATGGATGGAAAAACAATGTTGCAGCTGCCAAAACTTTCTGATTAAATGTGTAAGCTGTTAAAAAATTAAAGTATAAGCCTTGTGGGACAACTGACTGTACATTCATGGTTTTTCATATTGTTACACTGATCATTCCTTAAGTAAATTGTATAACATGCAATGGTATTAAGAAGTTTATGGCCGGGTGCAGTGGCTCACATCTGCAATCCCAGCACTTTGGGAGGCCAAGGTGGGTGGATCACCTGAGGTCAGGAGTTCGAGACCAGCCTGGCCAAGATGGTGAAATCCCGTCTCTACTAAAAATACAAAAATTTGCCAGGTGTGGTGGCGAGTGCCTGTAATCCCAGCTACTCGGGAGGCTGAGGTGGGAGAATCACTTGAACTCAGGAGGCGGAGGTTGCAGTGAGCCAAAATCGCGTCATTGCACTCCAGTCTGGGTGAAAGAGCGAAACTCTGTCTCAAATAAATAAATAAAAGTTTATAATATTATTTACTCTCTTAAATTACAGCAATGATATTTTAACCTGCATCAATTAAACTACTTAGTCAATTGAAGGGGTGCGAGAAAAACCCCATCAACCAGCAAGGAAAAGAGTAAAGAAGTTTATCACCTGATGGGAGTCTTGTATGGGGGCTGAAACGTCTCTGATATAACTAGAAAACCCAAATTTGTACAGTGATTCAGTGGGGAATCCAAATGTATATTATTGCATAATGAAGACATGATGAGCTAAGAAATTAGTATTAAAACAAATGTAGGACCCTGGAATCTTTCGGGTGGAACCTGAAGCCCTGTAGTGACAAATTGATAACTTAAACACATAACCTCCTGCACATGATGAACTCATGGAGAAAAATGACAAACCAATGTAAGAGATAAGCCACCAGGAGGCAGAGTCTGCCAACCATAAAACAGAAGAATCATCATTTCACTACTGCTCCTGAACTTGTGTCTTGCCATCTTTTTCCACGAAAATCCTGCTCATCTGTCAAGGGGATTAATTCTATGCTTTACCTATCACTGTTTTCTTTCATAGTAATGTTAAGTGTAGACATTTCATGTGTTGAGTAAATTAAAAGCTATTACTATGTAGATCAAAGATTTTATTTTACGAAGAAAGAAAATAAATTATTCCTATATGATGTGTTTTATAACATCACTTTATTCTTAAAAATTGAATCTCTTTATGTAAAGAGATTGAAATCTTAGAAAAAAAGTAATAGTTAACATCGATTGCGGAATACCTCCTATGTGTAAGGTTACCATCACATACATGATGTAATACAGTTCTCTTAAAAATATTGTGAAACAATTATCCTCACATTTTACAAATGAAAAACTGAGACTCAAAGATTTTCAGTCTCTGACTTCATAGCCCTTGATAACAAAAAAACTACTAAATAGTTTTGAAATTGAGGCACTATTAATGATTTGACCATGATTATATTGTGTAAAATGTCTTTAACTTTTTATCATTTTGCAACATTATTTCAAATTTAGGTCTGAGATATTGGTAGATTTATGTTCTCAGAAAAAGCGCCCTAACCCTTCAACAGTAACACTCAGTTTACTAAACTTTTCCTATGCTTCTTTCACCAATTTTCTGCTTTATACTAGATTGATTTTGAGGGAGATTTCGTTTATTTAAAATTTTTGATTTATGCTTTGAAAACTATGTATCCAATTTTAATTATTTTAATAGAAATAATTTGGATTACTTCTCTTTTAATCATGAAAAAAACGATTTTAGGACAATTTATTACCTCCCAATCTTTTCCACCCATTTACCAGATTATTATTCTCTAGTTTCTCCTTGTTTTTCTGCACTACCACATAGCCAGTGAGGTTTTTTTAAAATGATTTTAGGCTGTGTGCGGTGGCTCACACCTGTAATCCCAGCGCTTTGGGAGGCCGAGGCGAGCAGATCACAAGGTCAGGTGTTCGAGACCAGCCTGGCCAATATGGTGAAACACCATCCCTGGCGGGTACCTGTAGTCCCAGCTACTTGAGGGGCTGAGGCTGGAGAATCACTTGAACCCAGGAAGCAGAGGTTGCAGTGAGCGGAAATCGCACTACTGCACTCCAGCCTGGGTGACAGAGTGAGACTCCGTCTCAAAAAAACAAAAAGCAAAAAAAAAAAAAGATTTTACCAATTGCTTTCCTCATAATTGATTCTCCTTCCTTCTAAGATCAATTTCCAAAAAAAAAAAAAAAGTTCAATTTCCTCTTAAATGTAGTAGATCATTTAATAGTTTTATCAGTAAAATTCTCTTAGTTATAGACTCTACAGAACTTTATATAATTATGTACCTGTTTAATAATTAAAATTATGGATAAATAATTCCTACATATTTTCCAGAAGGTTGTTGTAGTGGTAGCACATGGAACACACTAGAGGGGGGACAAGAAGTAAAATCCATTCAGGTGCAACTTAAAATTATTACAAGGCAGTAACTGATAAGTCATTTTGTCACGAATAAGATACAACCTATGTGATAAATTTTAAAAAAATATATTGTTAAGTAAGTGGTTTGTGACTCAGAATTGGGAAACCAAGGAAAGAGAGGCATAAAGATCCTAAGTTTTTTATTTGAATTATTGGGGTAAAACTTAGGAAACTCAGGAAGACGATCAACCTAGTTTTGGATAAGAAAATGATGAATTGGTTTTAGATTGTCAGATAATTTTAGTGCTTGTATGACATCTAGCATTTAATATGAATTGTACAGCTGTGTCCAGAAAGATGTTAAAGTTGGAGGTGAAAATTTGGTAGTTATTCTCAGAAATGTATTAGTGAAAGTTGGGAAAGGATGTAATAGCTACTTCACGGAGTGTAGGGGAAGGGAAAGGAGGGCTTCGTGAAAGCTGTTGATAATCAGTACTGTAGTCAGCATCTTCTGAGGCACCGATTCCCCCAAGAACTCTACAGGCTGGCAATTTCCTGGACAGCAGTCTAGCAATTTCATGGAGTTTCTTGCACAATTTATAAATGGCATAACTTTCTACATAAATATAAAGGAGAGTCATATGGTGCAACCCTTTACTGCAGGCCAAAGACTACAGGTTTCATACTGATTACAGACAGGCCCAAATGATCTTATTTTCCATAAAATCATCTGCATACCTTCTACTTGAACTCATAACACTTTTTCTCTGTAGAAATAATACTGTAAGCCATGGTTTGTTTCACCTATTAGTCTATGAAGCCCTATTTAAACCATAATGTAGCTCTACATTTGAAATTAAAACAATAGGTATAGAAAATATCTTTTTTGTTGTTGTTTAAACACCAAAACTATAATTCAGTACATGGGACAGAAAAAATAATCTTTAGTAGACACAATAATTTTTAAATGTGTTAAATTAGAGAAAACTAAAGCATACTAATAAAACACACCCATACAACGGATTTATTTATTTGGGCTTTGACCATACCTTATCAAGATTAGTATAAGACTTTTATTCATTTCAATAAAGGTGGTTGCATAAACTTTTCCTAAAAATAGTTAATGATACTGTGATTCCCCCTTGTGAATTATTAGACAAAATCAATACTTTAAAGACATAATCCCTCTAATTTTTTATTTGTTGTTAAGATGATTTATCTTCATAAATAATGTGTTATTGTACTGGCTTAAGGCTAATTAAGTTAATTCACATGTTTAAACTTGGCAAATGACAACCAAGGTACTATTTCTGCATGTAGACCAAGCGGGAAAGCAAGATTAAAAAAAAAAAAAGACATATTCAAATTATCAGATTATTTTAAAGTTGGCTAATTTTTTAAAAATTCATAAATGTGCTCTTTTAAGAAATGGGTCTAGAGAATAGATGATTTCTATAGACTTCTAAAAGATCATTATTTTTTAAAAGACCCTAAGATAGCTTTCATATCAAAGAGAGACAATACCAAAATTGTATTAAGTGAAAAACCCTGCTTTGTAATACTGCCAGTAGAAAGGGGTGTTCTCATGGTCATTATAAAATCTTTAGACAATAAATCTTTGTAAACAGTGGCCATCAGTTTTCTGTGTTCTTCACACGTGAATTCCAAGTATTAAGAATAGGGCTTGACAAATTTGGTAAAACTCAACGTTGTACTTAATGAAGTGGGCTTTTAAGGAAAAAAGTAGAAACTGAGTGAGGAAAGTTTTCTGATTTGTCTCTGGCTATAAACAAACTGCTTATGTGTTAATAAGAAAGTGCAGGTTGCTTGTTAACTAATTTGCCTAACTTCCAGGAGAAACTGAAGTTCCTATTATCATGGATGTAGTTTGTGTTAGGTTTTTAGTATCTGGAATTCTACTTAATTGTGTTTGAAGCAGGTTAGATTTAAAAGACAAGGCAAGATCGTGGTTGTGCCAATTAAACTAAATGAGAGTTACAAGGAAGTGATCTATTCCACAAATTATCTGAAAGTAACCCAATTGAGAGAATCAGAGAAGCCACAAATCAGCATTTCCACAATATGTGATTTATTGTATCAGCCAGCACTATTCAATGTGGGAAGGGACTACCAAAGAGCACCACAGTCTAGAGTAAATGAATATTGAGAGGCAGAGATTAAGGTCCCTCTTGGAGGCTGATTGCCACAGGGACATCCTGATAACCACTAGCAGCTTAATCTTCATTGATGTGAGTTCTAACCCTTTTCATCTGTTCAAATATATTCAGCAAGCTCCTCATTGCCAGGTGGAAAAAAAAAGTCCAAACATGTAATTCTTGTGTATCACTCTCAAAAGTTTGGCAACAAAAGTCAACTTTTACAGCTATATCTCATACAATACCTCTCTATTTACCATCCAGCTATGTTCTGGATTTTAATCCTGTTCTTCTTCTCAAGGACTTTGTTTACTTGATGCTCTTTCTTCTATTTCAAGTCTCACCCTCTCACTGCATCAGCAAATGAGCCTACAAACAACTTTAAAAGGTTTTCATCTATCATATTCCTTGCTTGAGTTATCACTTCTTTACTCTGCTTTCCTGCACAGGAAAACTTTTTCAAAACCTCGCCATTCTTACTCTTGCTTCTTTAATTTGTATTCACTGACCAATCCCTAAAACTGCATAGAATCTGCTCTTGGAAAGGTCATCAGTTTCATCTCACCAACAGGTGGTGAACAATTTGCTTCCTGTCACCACATTGCTTGACTGTTCAGTCACATTCGGCAACTATGGCCAGCCGTTCTTGGAAGCCATTTCTCTTCTTAGCTTATGGGATACCATACCTGCTTGGTTTTTCTCCCACTTTCCCAGCATTTCATTCTTATCTCTTTCTCCAACTGTGTCTCTTCAATTTCAAAATACTGGATTACCTGAGGACTGGGTCTTTGCCTCCTTAATTTTTCTCTTCACATGGTCTCTCTGGGTCATTGTATCCTTTCATATAGCCATAAATGTCCACTGTTTTATTCTTTAACTCATATCAAACTGCCTAATCAATTGGATTTACAATAAATTTAGCATACCAAATTGAACTTTGATTTTGGTGGGCATTTTTAAGTTTCTCTATTTTATAATACTTTCATGTGTATATGACTTATCTTCCCCAAATTAGTTGTAAATACTTAAGAGTTTTTGGAATAGCATTTTGTATTTTTCAACTTGTTATGGCATATACCAGGAGAGGGGACTATTTGGTACTTAATACTCATTGAATTCCATTAACGTACCAATATTGCAAGACAAACCCTGTGAAATTAATTTGTTCCACAGCTTTAGGCAGTGGAACAAATTTACTCTTAAGTAAAGTTTTAATTAGCTTTACTAATTTACATAAGCAGAGATCTCTAAAACTTTATCTTAAGTCAGCATATGTAATATTTTTAAATGAATATGATATTGAGTGTCACATCAGCATTCCAGAATGCTTTCCTTAGACTGAGATCATTCATTTTTAGGTACACCTTGAGCAGCAGTTAACTGAGCACTGTTTTTACTCACTACTTCAATACAATGTAAAGATCTCAACTCTGAGTGAGCTGAATGCATGTAATGTGGTATGGATTACACTATGTGTCACATCATATAAATGTATGATATAGTGAAAACATCATTTCCTTATTGTTCAGCAAAGCTTTACTGAGTTAATGAGTGCCTACAGTGCACTGGGGTTACAACAGCAAACCACACATACACACACACACACACACACACACACACACACACACACACACACATATCCACATATCTGCCCTCTGGATTAATTTCTCTTAGGGAAAACAAATTTATCTAAGAAAAGTCTTGACAAATTTTTTTAATATTGATGATCTCATATGAATATTTTCATCATAAAGTAAAGCCTTAGGATGAATGTAGATCAATTGAACTGTCTCTATCTATAGATATAGATATGTTGATAAACTATCATTATAGATTATCTGTGCCTAGGAAACAGATATATTCAGTAAACTAACTAGATAATAGATCAAATATGCACCATTCCCCCCCCCAACAAATACACATTGATTTCAAACATAAATGCCATGATTAAGATTTTAAACTAAAAATAATTTTAAAAAATATTATGTTTTTCAAGCTAATCTCTTTTTAGGTATGTTTATATTTTTCTCGGGATTTCAGCATACGTTTTTTGGAGATTGAGATGAAGGTTTTATTCATCTTAAATGAGCTCCAACAGCCACTGCTATGCCTGACATGTAGTAACATTATAAGGAATGTTTGTTTTTAGTGCCTTCCATGATGTCTAAATTGTTTACAATGACAGAGAATAATTTCAGTGTGGATGCTACACTGTAACGATCATATGATTTTCTTTAGATACATTTCTGATTACTAAAATAATTGCAAAACTAAGACATCACACTTTAATCATGAAATGTGATATAAAAGCTTCTTTTCGAAGCCACATAGAAGAGATATCTCTTTATCTGCCAATGGAAAAAATATATATTTCAAATCTTAAGGTCAATAAATTGTGATTTTCTATCAATTAAACCCTTAAGCCTTTCATAATTTTTTATATCCTTATAACCACCATCTTAGCTCAGGTTATCACATAGCAGTTTTGGGATTGGCCTCCTTTCATTCTAACTTCACATCTCTCTTAGTGCCTGGGACAGTGCCCTATATCCACTTTGCCTCCTTGAAAGCTATTCTATCTATCCTGCCACAAAAAAAGTAGTATGGTGGAGCACATACATGATCATTTCATTATTCAAAATCATTTGGTGGTTTCCCATAACCACAGAGGATGAACTCAAACCATTTCAGTATGCACAACCTTCTCCACCTGACCGCCTCCCTTTCCACATCTCCATCCTCTGCCACTTGACTCCCACGTGATCTTTACACCCTTGTCTTTTAATACTTTCATTTCCCTTAACTCATGATCCTTTACACTTTCCTGGTTTAAAACATGGTCCTCTTAAAATGATTTTCCTTATTCTCATTCTCCTGCTCCTTCTTCTTCTTTGTCTTCTTTCTTTCTTTCTTTTTTGTTTTTTGGTTTTTTTTTTTTTTTTTGAGACTGAGTCTCATTCTGTCACCCATGTTGGAGTGCAGTGGCAGGATCTCAGCTCACTGTAACCTCTGCCTCCCGGGTTCAAGTGATTCTCCTGTATCAGCCCTGAATAGCCATGACTACACATGACTACAGGTGCACACCACCATGCCCAGCTAATTTAATTTTTTTTTTTTTTTTTTTTTTTTAGTAGAGATGGGGTTGCACTGTCTCTACTAAAAAGGGTAGTTGGCCAGGCTGGTCTCAAACTCCTGGCCTCAGGTAATCTGCTGGCCTCTGCCTCCCAAAGTGCTGGGATTACAGGTGTGAGCCACCATGCCCGGCCGATTTTCCCTCTTTCAAATGGAAAAATCCTTTTACTCTTCAAATCCCATTCAGTATTACCACTTCTCTGAAACATTCCAGCCCAAAACAGCGATCACTGCAATATATTCATACTTTAATTGTAGTAGTTATAGTATTGTATTTTACAGCTACCTTTTCCAATAGACTCTGAACTCCTGAATAGCCGTCAACTTTTCTTATTCGTAAAGCTTACAGCCAGGCATGATAAATGTTTATTGAATGGATCAATAAACTAAATACTATCCTACTATTAGGAAAGGAAAAAAATAAAAAGAAGACATAAAGTGTCACTCACTGTCCTCTATTAAATAGAAAGATAAAAGTATTATATGTAAAGTTTCGGTTCCACAAAATAAATAGCACTGGAATATAAATTTTTCTTTTTAATTCTCAGCAAGGCAAGATACTTCTATAGAAGGCTGCACCCTTACAGATGGAGCAATGGAGCGCACATTTGGACAAGGGAGGGGAAGGGGTTCTTAGGCCTGACACACGTGGCCCCTGCTGCTGTTTCGTTCCCCTGTTGGCTAGGGTTAGACTGAGCAGGCTAAACTAATTCTGATTGGCTAATTTAAAGAGAATGATGGGGTGAATGGTTTGGCGGGAAAAATGGTTATGACAGAACAGGTAATCGGAATGAGTCAGGGTGGAGCAGGTAATCGAAAAAGGTTGCTTTATGAAGAAGTTAAGTTTAAAAGTAGAAGGCAAAGAATTGAACATACTGACATATTGATTCTTTGAAAAGAAATTTAGAACTTACATCTAACAAAAGTTATCTTCATAAGGAAAAGCAATCATATTTATTTCCATGGAATCACTGTTCCCTACATCTAATATGAAAAAACAGAGGAATAAGTTTTCTCTTAAAGTCATGTCTATATTTAACTAATGCTCATCAGTGATTCATGCTCTGGGTAACAAGCCATTTAATCAAGTTGCAACTAGATAAGGAACATGTTATTTTTAAATCCTTATTATTGTGTCTTTTAGAGTCTTTTGTGCACGTGCACTCTGCCTGGATCAGAGCTTTGTCTCCCATGCTGCAAAGCAATATTGTAAAATTTAAAAAATGCATTGGACTTAGAGAAACTTCCAGGGATGGAGAGATACACAATAAATGCAGTGCACAGGGTTAGCAACGTCATCAGAGGCTCACAGCATCCCTCAAATGGGCAACTCCAAATTGAGGAAGGCTGTGAAACCATCCTCAGCACTGGAATCAGAAGGGTGCATTTCATTTTCTATGGAAACAGGGCTACTTGTCTCTTTTGAGTTGCCATTCATTTTGATTTTGTGCACATAGACTTACCTGAGTACCCTCTCTTACACTTGCAAAATGACTCTACCCTTAGTTGATTATGGGATTTGAATGATAAAGATGAATATTCCCAAGGATATGTGGGGCCCAGAGTCTGGGCTAATGGGAGAGATCTTTCTCTGTAATCAGCCACCTCAAAGGGTTAGTTCCCCCTTCAAATCAGCCAAAACAACAGTCCCTGATGTCTTTTTCTGTCTCTGAAGATGTTTTTGATGTATCTTTGTGTGTGTGTGTGTGTGTGTGTATGTGTGCATGTTTGTGCACACTTTAATCCTAGAATTTGTTAAATTCTGTGTTTTAGAAACTCTGCCAATGACACTAGGATTTGAACTCTGGCTGTCCGATGCACTCTGATTCTAAGCACTGACATTCTAATGCTAGCTTTGGAGATGAATAGAGAAAGTCACTAACTTAAGTAGGGAATAACAAGTAATTGTAGGAAAAGATGGGCAATCTTAAAAGGGAGTATTTTTAATTTCTGGTTAGAGGCTGCAGTGAAATAAGTATGAGGCATTACAGATACCAAGTCCTATAATTACTGTGTCCCTAGATAATTATGCCCCAGTTAGAGAATGTTTAAAAGCTTTACACACTGAAGAGTATGAGAAACACATTTCATTATTGCAAATTTTGCTAAATGCATCAGTGATTAATGGCTGCACTAGTCAATGTATCCCGTATCTCCTAGTCATGTTAATAAGGTTAAAAACATCATTTGTGTTTTTCCCACTATCATAGTACTGGATTGTCAGCAGCTCATAAAGGTGATTTTTACAATTAATCATCTTTCTCTCCACTTTTCAAAGGCAGATTGCTATTGCCTTTTTTCCCCTGGCCAGTAAAGTGTTAAACCCTCTGCTTGAAAGACATGTTGAGAGTTTGGCTTAGATGCAGAGATTTTGAAAATCAGAGCCAAAGTAAGTGTATTTGTGCCAAGAAGGATGGAAGGAGCATATGACTGGACCCATCTGTAGCAAATTGCCTTTGATGATGCAACAAAAAATAATTAAAACACAACAAAGAATAGTGAATGATCGCAGTAATGAGCAGAATCCTCTGGAAGACTGATAAAGATGCTGGTGCAGAAAAACAGCATTTCTTCCAGGAAGACATTTTCAAAAGGAAACCACATTGATTTAACCTTTAGAAAGTCTTACTGCTTCTATTAGGTTCTATTTAAATCATATTCTTTTCTAACTTCATGTTGGCTTTACTAATAGTTAGTAAAATTTTCTGTGAAGCCCCGAGATGGAATGCCACTTCGCGGTATCTTTGCAATTTTATGATCAATAAAATACCTTTGTGCCAGAACAGAGTAATCAATGTATGAGAAATACATTTCAAACAAAACAATAACAAGGATATTGGCAAGAAAATATCTTTTAGATGTTAAAAATGTCACATATAGGAAGTAAACACAGAAAAACAGAGTAACTGGAAGACTTAACAACATTTGTATCAGTCATGATATAAAACCTGAAGGCTAGTTAGACAAAATGTTAAAGAGGATTTAAGGTTAGTAAAGATAATTATTACTCTATATTATTTGTTCATAGAGTAGTAATTGCTTTCTGGCCCCAGAGATACAGATTTAGAATGAAACTGAACAAATGAGAATTGCATTTTTATACTTCATTATTAGATGTAGAATACCCTGGATCTATGGTTTACTGGAACTATGTAAAGTAATTACTATATCATTTTCTAAGCCAGATTTCACCTTCTGTCTAGAATATTTTCCTAAAGTTTATTTTGTCTGAGTTTTCATTTCCCCCTCAATGGGGGAAGTTTATGAAGCCTCACTAATTAGGCTGGAAATTTCAGTGACAAAAAGTGCTGAATCATGATAACATTTTCATTTTTGGCTCTTGTGTTTCAAGTATGCCTCCAAGAGAAGCAGTTTGGGCCTGCAGTCTGTTTCTGTCTCACTTTAGGGCAATCCCATCAGTAAGCAGGCTCTGGTATCTCTTGTACTGCTCATATCTACTGTTCTCCTAAGAAGTGAGATTCTTTATTATTATTATTATTATTATATTTTAAGTTTTAGGATACATGTGCACAATGTGCAGGTTTGTTACATATGTATCCATGTGCCATGTTGGTGTGCTGCACCCATTAACTCGTCATTCAGCATTAGGTATATCTCCTAATGCTGTCCCTCCCCCCTCCCCCCACCCCACAACAGTCCCCGGAGTGTGATGTTCCCCTTCCTGTGTCCATGAGTTCTCATTGTTCAATTCCCACCTATGAGTGAGAACATGTGGCGTTTGGTTTTTTATCCTTGTGATAGTTTGCTGAGAATGATGGTTTCCAGTTTCATCCATGTCCCTAGAAAGGACATGAACTCCTCATTTTTTATGGCTGCATAGTATTCCATGGTGTATATGTGCCACATTTTCTTAATGCAGTCTATCGTTGTTGGACATTTGGGTTGGTTCCAAGTCTTTGCTATTGTGAATAGTGCCGCAATAAACATACATGTGCATGTGTCTTTATAGCAGCATGATTTATAGTCCTTTGGGTATATACCCAGTAATGGGATGGCTGGGTCAAATGGTATTTCTAGTTCTAGATCCCTGAGGAATCACCACACTGACTTCCACAATGGTTGAACTAGTTTACAGTCCCACCAACAGTGTAAAAGTTCTTAAGCCCTTGCAGTGCTCACCATAGACTCATGGCTTCCTGTCCTATGCTGTCAGGTTGGAGGATGCCTTTAGAACTGAAAGACTGATATCAACCAAAAAATGTGCTAATTCCAATTTAGCAAGTTTTGGGAAGCCTAGCAATGGCTATTTGAGGATCATCTAAGTCTTATGTAGAAGATTTTGTCAGATTGCAATTTATATTGTTCCAACAAACAGATCTAGGATATTGTACACACCTACCACTCCATGGTAAAATGCAATCCTGTTTGCTCAATTTGACACTAAATTTGTCTCTCTGTGGACCTGAAATTATTACCAATCTATGAACAAATATTATAATGATGATTTCTACTATTTTTAATGTAGAATATTTCCCCCAATAATTAAGAAGCTTATTATTACATAAATGTTAAATAATATATTAAATGATAGGTAGATTAATCTGATACAAAAATGCCCTCCCACCCCCCAGAAAAACATAAACCTACAATGAAGTGCTCTAAGTGAATGGTGATGGCAATGTTTAAACAAAATACATTAAGTCATGAGTCACTCTGTCTGCACGCTATGTAGTACAGGTGGTGCTCTGAGTGTCTATTGAAGAATAGAGGCACATGGAGAGGTTCCCGTGGCAGATCATCATGTATGTCAAATGATGAGAGCACCCATTCAGCTGCCAGGAATGGGAGAGGAGAAATCAGGGGATTGAGGCCCTAGGAGGGAGGTCATGTGTTCCTTCCCTAAAACTGAAAAGAGACATGTAAAATTGGCAGATTCATGTCACCCTGAAGCACTTCCTTCTGCTGTTCAAGAACAGCCAGGATGCAGCAGGGAGGCTGATTTCAATCTGCATACGGGTGGCCATCCTAACAATGAACACAGTTTGACATAGGAAGAGGCTGACTCACATGTCACAAGACTAAATGGAGGTGATTATTTCATATGGATCATTTATGTTGGATGTTAATCTTACAGGGATGACATGTACAAATATCCATGCAACCTTAGAGATAGACATAACATCTATAGTCAAAAATAAAACAGAAAAAAAACCCAATTTGTTTTGAATATCAGTTTAATGAAACAAATTGAGCCAAGAGTTTGGAAATCTAGCTCATGTATGTTTCTGCAATTATGCCACTTGTTCTTTGTTTTTCTTTTTTTTTTTCTTTTGTTTTTTAGATAGAGTCTTGCTCTGTTGCCCAGCCAGGGTGGAGTGCAGTGGCACAATCTCAGCTTACTGCAACCTCCACCTTCCAGGTACAAGCGATTCTCCTGCATCAGCCTCTCGAGTAGCTGTGATTACAGGCACCCACCACCACGCTTACCTCATTTTTGTATTTTTAGTAGAGACGGGGTTTTGCCATGTTGGCCAGTCTGGTCTCGATCTCCTGACTTCAAGTGATCCACCTGCCTCAGCCTCCCAAAGTTCTGGGATCACAGGCGTGAGCCACCATGCCTGGCTGCCAATTATTCTTAAGTGTAACCTTAACTAATTTCAGTTCTGAAACAGTATTTAAAAATAAAAATACTCACTTTTCTACACAAAAACATGCACTAATATGAGATCTGCTTTTTCACAGATATTTCAAAAATCAGAGCTAAAGTAATTTTCAATGTTACAATTAAAATATTTCATAAATGTGTTCATTGCTTTTGTGAAATGGACAATTCAGCATTGCCTGATTTGGTTTTCAGAAACTCCTCCAATTGTGTTTGGTGGTAAGAATTCATATTTTCTTTAAAAATCACATTTGTTTTTTTTCCTCTAAGTCTTGATATGGCTTTTATCCAAAAGCAGTAGAATTCTGACCTGAATTTGCTTGGGAGCGGATACCAGCAACTGGATTAATATCACGCACTAGAAAATTCTGGGTCTCTAGATGACAAAAGGGTGGCTCTTTAAAACTGAATGTCAAAAGAACCAAAGAGTGAAATGGAAAAAAAATGAAAAAATAAAGGCAACAAAGGAGAAAAGGATAGGATTACAACAGGGAGAACACTTTCCAAAAATCATATTCGTGGTTGACATGAATTATCTTTGCATTTGCCTTTTAAAATATGATAGTTTTATATTTAATCACATCATTAAAAAGTGCTTGGGGGCCATTTCTTCTCTTTTTATCTTCCAGAGTGGCTTTCCAAGACAGTGACGATCTGCCCTTTAGCAGCTACTAAATGACAATGTGAAGTAAACCCAAGCCCTTTTTATTAGCCTTTAAAGATTCGTCTTTTCCTTATTAGCCTTAATAATAGAGTTTTTGCTATTGCTTTTGACATTTTACCTCAGTTTGGTCTTAATGTATTATTTGTGATTTCCCCTTTTTCCCTTTATTCATCATCTGTGAGTCAGCCCTGTGGAAAAAATGGCCTCCAGTGACTATTAAGGAATAGTAGCATTGAATATGTTCTGGTAGAAGGGTGTACGTGTGTGTGTAAGTATATAGGTGTGTGTGTGTGTGTGTGTGTGTGTATGTATACATGGATCCATACCCACACAGCTGTCTGTGACTATCTTTTCTTTTCTTTTCTTTCTTTTAAACCGAAGGCTGACAAGCGTGCATTGCAGGAAGGATGCAACTATTCTCGATGGGCTGCAGAGAACTGCAAGGGCAGAGTGAAGTGAGGGACAATGTACCTGTTCTCTGTTGCATTAAAGGAGTTCAGTGCATTCTCCTGAGATGTTTAAAACTGGAAAGGAAAGTAAGAGAGAAAAGATTTCCAGGCCGCGTTTGACTCCATTTCTTGATAGAACAAATAGTTTTAACATGGAAACGTCTGTGGTGCTGGGAGTTGTGGAGGAGGACAATTGAATTGTTAAAAATTAAAATAAGGGTGATTATTTGTGCTTAGAGTTACCCTCGAACCACAGGCTACCAGCTCATTCATTAGTCTTGCCTCCTGCCCAAATCCTGGAGCACTAATCTAATCTATGACAAATTAAGACATACGTGTATATTTTTCCTTAGTTTTCTTGTTCTTCATCTCTCTCCCAAAACATTTCACTGGAAAGAAAATAAGATGAGGGATGCTACTGTTTAAAGAATTATTATTTATATTTTAGAAAAATATTTTTAACAGTCTTATTAATGAGTGTTGACATATGAATATATATCAGCAAAATGTTAATGTCTTCCATATGCCAAGCATCATGTCAGAAGCTTTAAATCCTTGATTTCCAATCCTCACAATAGCTTGCTTGGTAAATGTGACAGTTTCATGTTTCAGAATGAGGAAAATGGGTTACTTAGTGGTTAAAACATGTCAAATAAGTAGAGAGCTGGATTATTTCTGTTATACTCCATTGAGTTCAAAATAAAGTAAATATAGATGAGTGGAGTTTGAGAATACTGAAAGAGTTTAGTTCATTTGTTGCTTACCACGAAGTTTAAGGGATGGAAAATACCTGCAGAAAGCATGATTTTTTTTCCCATTCAGCACTTATGAAAGACATCACTCATCAGTCATGACTTTTTTTTTTTTTTTTTTTTTTTTCCTACTAGCCACATGCAGTTTTAAAATTTTCAGGCTTTGGCTGGGCACGGTGGCTTACCCTTGTAATCTCAGCACTTTGGGAGGTTGAGATGGGTGAATCATTTGAGGTCAGGAGTTTGAGACCAGCCTGGCCAACGTGGTAAAACCCTGTCTCTACTAAAAACACAAAAAATTAGCTGGGCGTGGTGGGGCATGCCTGTAGTCCCAGCTTTTCGGGAGGCTGAGGCAAGAGAATCACCTAAACCTGGGAGATAGAGGTTGCAGTGAGCCGAGATCGCGCCACTGCACTCCAGCTTGGGCAACAGAGCAAGGCTCCACCTCAAAACAAACAAAAAAACAAACAAACAAAAACATTGAGGCTTTGATAAATGAAAATAAATTCTGGCATCTTAAGTCTATGGGTAGGATTTTATATATATATTTTTTCCTTTTAAATGTGGTCTTGTAACACTTTTCTAATTAGCTCCTCTTTTCAATTATATAAATGTGTGTTGTATGTGCATGTCTATATTTGCAGTTTCTTTTCCATAATGACTGTTGCTATGAAGAATGTCGATGCTGACACCTAGGTCAGTGCACTAGGATTTGCTTAATTTTTACATGAATTTTCTCTTAACTAGTTTTATTGCTTAGTTTTATATTGTTATATTCTAGTGCCTCCATTTTTAATCCTTAGAACAAAGATATGAATTAATAAAAGCAATAATTATTCTTTCTGTATGGCATCCTTGTTCTTAGTAAATGTCTTACCATTTATTGCTGAGTAATTAATCCACTATTCATGGGCATTTGGGTCTCAGTCCTGTTGCCCAAGGCTTTAAGGGACGTACACAGCTCTTTCATAATATTAAACCTTAATGAGCATGGCTATCATATTTTTATATACGTAATAAATTGAGAGGCTAAACCAAATCAAATTTTTATTTTTAATCCTCACCCTGGTGTTTCAGCAGTTAAAATGTCCAGATAATAGATTATAGAGTGAGTGTTATTGCCATTTTAAAGAGAAATATGACAATTGCCTAACACGGGCTTAAACCATGTCTTGCAGATGGCCTCTTGTTAATTTAGCTCTCTAGTTCCCTGTAGTGGATGGTAGCACGGACGTCAGATTCAAACAAATCTGGGTTCAATCTCTTAAATTTCCTGCAATGTATTTTTGGCCTTATCTCCTAAGTAGTCTGAGCCTCAATTTTCTTATTTGTAAAATGGATAAATAATAGGTCTTCTAGGGGTTATTATTGGCATTTTATAGACTGTGTTTAAGATCCTAGTATAGTTACATTTATTTGGGGGTTAATATTATTATAATTTATATACAGAACCTACCTATATGAGGGCTAAAAGAGTCCCAATCATTTTGCAGTTTACTGAGCATCTTCTGTGTAGAATGCATCTTTGATAGAGGAACACAGAGATTTAAGACATGGAATTTGCCTTCAATGCATTCCCAGTGAGAAGCTTATGTATGCTGCATATCACTGTATACACATATGAATGCAGCCTAAATCTCAAATTGCATACACTAATTTCCTGACCTAGAAGCATCAATGGCTGTAAATACTTTGCCTCTCTTACCTGTCCAGAATCTCTGACCAGCATCAACGTTCTCACCTTGTGGACAGAATAAAGAACAGTTTGACCCAGCGTCTCTTTCCTCTACTGACTTAGTTTCTCCTTGGGGTGGGGAGGGAGGCTTTGGGAGATGAGGTGTTGGCAATTAGGAGATGGGTGGATGATCTCCAAGCGTTTCACTGAGATTTCACGGCAAGCTCCATGTTTAATTAATTTCGTCAAAGGTTTTCCTTCTTTATGAAGCTCATGCATAGGTTTATCTGACTTCCTCTTTTTTATTCTCTTAGACCTGAACCTAGGAAACTGCTTCAGAAAAGTCTTCTTCACCTGAAATTGTTCTGATCTGATTCTGAAATCTTTAACTCTGAAATTTTAATCCCTGAATATGATCTTCTGCCATTTTATTTCTCAAATGACTTTTCTATCTCATGGTAACCCCAAATCCCCCTTATTCTCCTAATCTCTGCCTCTTCTTTTCCTTCATAAACACCACCATCATCACCACCACAGGAACTACTGAGTGCTTCCGGGTCCAAATGCTCTCCAAAATCATTCACATATATTATCTCTTTTAATTATCACAACCTTATGGTTTAGGTGCTAAAGTCCACACACCCCTATCCATAAACTCTTTCAATCATTTGAAATGTCAAAAATTTGAAAAAAAAAAAAAAATCAGGCAATAGAAAAGTTACATTATTTAAACTGCAAGCATACTGAAATGTTTAAAGTTTACGTATAAGTTAATCCCATTTTGAATTTTCAGAAATAAGAAAAAATTAACTGTAGACTATTTTAGATTTGCATAAAATGTATTCTACAGAAATAACCATAAATTCAAAGTCTAAAAAGCTCTGAAGCTTTTTTAAAAAATTGTAATTCATTTGCCATCAAATTTGACAAAAACTGACGTGAGCCTATTTGTAGTCTGAATTTATTCCATTGAACATAAATAGCCATATATTTTACTTTGGAAGTATTCCTGTATCTTATTATGGAACTGCTATTACAAACTTACTGGGCTATTACACGTAGTATATGGTATGTGTACTATAAGAACTTTCTAAAGTTTAAGCAATTCTGAATTTAAAAACACACTTGACCACAAAGGCTTGAATTAAGGGACTGTAAATACATATTACTATTATCTTCATTTTACAACTGAGGAAAACAAAGCCAGAAGAAATTGAGTGACTTGCCCAAAGTCACATACTAGTGTGATGTGACTGGGAGTCAAATAGAGTCACTTAGGCCAGGCGTGGTGGCTCACAACTGTAATCCCAGCACTTCAGGAGGCCGAGACAGGTGGATCGCCTGAGGTCAGGAGTTTAAGACCAGCCTGGCCAATATGGTGAAACCCCATCTCTACTAAAAATACAAAAATTAGCCAGGTGTGGTGGCGCACACCTGTAATCCCAGCTACTCAGAAGGCTGAAGCCGGAGAATCACTTGAACCCAGGAGGTGGAGGGTGCAGTGAGCCGAGGCCATGCCATTGTACCCCAGCCTGGGCAACAAAGTGAGATTCCGTCTCAAAATAAAACAAAACAAAACAGAGTCACTTGGTACTCAGAGCCTGTGTCCAGTTGCTGCTAAGCCTGTGGCTTTTTTTGATACCTGCTATAGCCCCCAATATTCTCAGCCCTATCCTAGATATTTTACCCCCATATGTTCAGTTATCTTCATCTGATTTCTAGTTCTTCATATTGATCTCATATTGATCAGTTCCATTAATGAATTTATGAGACAATGTCAACTAGATCTTCAGTGTGACCCTTCAGTTCTCCCACTTATTCCAAGGCCATGCCTACTCTCAGGCCTCTCAGCTTCACCTCCCCAAATTCCCTACCATCTTTAAGATTCCTGCCCTGACCCATCCCACAAATCCTTGTCATAGACGCTTTCAGAATATGGCCAATGTACCTAGTCATGACTTCTTGAGGTCTTTAACTCACTATTGATGTTCTCAACCTCTCAGACTATTCAAAGTTCCCAAAATATTCAAACACTTCCATACTCCAATGCCTTCAATCATGCGGTTTCTTGGTTTCTTTGCTTGGAATTTCCTCATTTTCTTTTTCTTTTTCTTTTTCTTTTTTTTTTTGAGATGGAGTCTCACTCTGTTGCCCAGGCTGGAGTGCAGTGACACAATCTCGGCTCACTACAAGCTCTGCCTCCTGGGTTCATGCCATTCTTCTGCCACAGCCTCCCAAGTAGCTGGGACTGCAGGCGCCCACCACCACGCCCGGCTCATTTTGTTTTTGTATTTTTAGTAGACATGGGGCTTCACTGTGTTAGCTAGGATGGTCTCGATCTGACCTCGTGATCCACCCACCTTGGCCTCCCAAAGCGCTGGGAGTACAGGCGTGAGCCACCGCGCCCGGCCTCCTCATTTTCTTTATGCTCTTGCTGGTATCCTGTTCACTTTCCAAGGCCCATTTCAAGTGCTACATACTCTATTACACCTTGCTAATTTCATATATGTCCTTCATTTCACTGAGAGCCCACTAAAGTACTCTCCCTTTTTGCTATAATAAAATTTGCTCACACACTAGTATAATCATTGCGTTTTCCTTGCCTTTTATCTGTGAGCTCCTTAAATCATGTGTTCTTATTTTCCCATGTGACACCTATCTCTATTGACACATAAAAGACCCTTAATATTAATTGGATTTGAATGAAAATTTGACCTTAATGTGGATTGTATCTGTGCAGGTTTCGTTATGTGTCGTCACCTGCGCTAAGGAGTATTAAAATGTATTGAGCAAGTTAAATATGCCCCGTTCGAGTTTGTGTAAAACAAGCGTAAATTTAAGTTGTGTTTCTATTATTATAACATTTTACCAGCAAATAGAAGGGTGCCTAATAGAGACTTGATGCTCCATATATGGGTTGAGTAAGTAAGACAAAAATAAATTTATCATGTTGGGATTCTAATCTTTAGTTAATAAACCATTTTTTAATTTTAATTTTTATTTCAACTTCTGGTGTACATGTGCAGGATGTGAAGGTTTGTTACACAGATAAATGTGTGCCATGGTAGTTTGCTGTACCTATTAATCCATCATCTACGTATTAAGCTCATCATATATTAGCTATTTTTCCTAACTCTCTCCCTCCCCTGCCCCATGAACAGTAAACCAATTTTTATCCTGCTTAATTCACATCCTGCATGAATTAATGGCCAGACTTCTCTCTTTTGTTATAGACTTAATTCTTCCTTTAATGCTTTGTTGTTTTAGCGTAAGGTTCATTTTTTAGGTTTGTACTTCTTTTTTTTTTTTCAGTACGTCTTTCTAATTCATTAGTATATTTTGAGAGTGAAAGTTTGGATATTTTGACTTGTCTATTGTTAAGGAAATACAAAATAGCATTTCTATTTTGGAGAATCCAGCATTTTATTCAAGCCAGAAAATTCTCCCATTCCCTTATATGTATACAGTATATACTTTTCTGAGTAGTAACATATTTCTATATTTTATTTTTATGTACTCTTAGATAGTATTGGTTTTCAGAAAATTTCACATTGAACATTTTGCTTTTAGCACTCTTCAAAAGACTTTTATTCATTTATACCCAATGTATGCAGGTGTTCTCTGGGAAGGGAAATTGGTACAATAATATTGGCTTGGAATTTGTTGTTCCTTTATACACAGTTGCTGTTTCACATGCATACATTTGTTTTATTTTCTCTCTCATTATTCCCCACCCTTCAAGGAAGACAAGTGAGCTGAGTTATGTCCAATAGTTTTGCCATAAAGTACTATTCTTCTGTTTGCATTGAATGGTTATCAACCTTCATGAATGACAGTGTGCCACGGGACAGATACAATCATTCATAACTGACACTTTGCTTTTGACCTTGCTGCCTTTACTTATTACTCTTCCTGTCAGGTGCTTCCTAAGGACTTTTCATTTTTTATTTTTTTCCCATTGTTCTTCTATGTTCTACCATATGAATTTTTTTTTTCTCCTTCAGGAACCAAATGTAGTGTGAAAGACAGTGAAAAACAGCCATCAACCACTAAGTGGGAAGTCATCTTGAATGTCATGGATTGGGCTTTTAATTAGGTTAGTGAGCCTTTTCTATACAGAGAGTATAGTAAGGACCTGGCATGAGTCATTCTGAATATAACTTTGTCAGAGCAATGAGCAACATTAGCTATTGTCTGTCATAGACAATGCTTACTCTTTTTTGTGTTAGGTAAGATTGAGAACAATGATAGTATGCCTCAGGAAAATCACCTATATAAATGAAACAATTCACTGTTTCGGAAAAACACTCTTTGGTGAATTTTGAAATGTTTATTTTATATTTGTGCAATTTAGTTATGCAATTTAAGCTAATTAAGATTATTTTTTACCTATATCAGAGAAAGAATCTGAAATCTAATAGTTGGATAGGGAAGTTTTCAGTCAACTTTTAGCCAGTGGTTACAGTTCCATGAAATGCCTTAATTCATTCAGTTGAAATTAATTGATTAAATAAATACTTATTTAGTGCCTTCACAATGCTCTATTTTAAGCATGGGAAATCCAGAAATGAATGAAGTGGAGAAAGGGCTTGTCCTCATGAATCTTAAGTTGTGATGGGAAGACAGACAATTAACAAATATGATTTTGAAAAGAGAAGTGAAAGGTGCTATAAAAAAGCAAGTTGATTCAATGTGAATAAGAATGGAGCCCATTTTGAAAGTTCTGAAAAGGCTTTTCCAAAGTGATATTTGAAGAGAAAAAGCCAATCACTAAATATTGCTTTTCTGCAATTCCAATTATTGCATTCCTGATATGTTTTCTCTATCTTCCCCCAAACTTACAATATCCAAAGGCTCTTGTGAACATTTCAAAGAGAAAACTGAATAGCTTTGGATGCTTTATAATAAACACACTTTAAAATTACATTCTTTACATTCCAGGCACACTCAGTATCTGTTACGTAATATACTTGCAGTGCCTCTGCACACATATATGTATATGTAGATACAGTTATTCCACTTGCAGTTATTTATTGAACACTTATTATGTGCAGGGCACTGTGTTAGGTACTCCTTATCGGATTTTGCCTCTCCGTATATTATTTTTATCTAATGAAAGAGACAGGTATTTATCAGGTTATCACACCAGGGAAAACTGTATATAAGTGTAGTAAGTGCTAAGAAGGAGAAGTATATCCTGCTTGCAGAGTGTATGGCAGGGAGGTCTGCCTTTGTTGAGGGGAGTCAGTGAAGGCTCCCATGAGGGCGTGATTCCGCTGAAATGTGTAGAAATTAAGGAGGTTGAAATGGGGAAAGACAAAGCGTATTTCCTATAAATGTCCTGAGATGGGAGGGATCTTGGGTCATTGGAAGACTCTTTGAAAGGGAATGCGTGACTGGAGCAGGAGTGAGGAGAAGCATGATAGGAAATGAAGTTGGGCAGAGGGCCTCTGAGCCCTTCTAATATGACAGCCTCTTAGTGTCATATTATGGTATCGATTTCATAAGATCACTTGATAAGTCAAATTTTGGTCAACAGTCATGTCAGTTAGATGGCTTATTGGACATGCTTTAGGACATTGTGAAAATTTTTTAACTCCATTAACTATATTGAAGATCTAGAGGCAACTGTCAGATGTTGCTTTATTAACTTCCAATCATGAGCATAGCAGAAAATGACCATTTGAACATGGAGAAAAAAAAATGAACAACTGTGTGGAGAATAGAAAGGCTCAGTGAGAGTCGTGCATGGGAACTGTGACCACTGTGTAGACAGACAGGGGGCAAATAATGGCCAGGGTGAGAATGTGGTTTCTATTTCCATAGGAAGACCCTTGAAGGACCTTTGCCAGCAGTTATATGGCAAACACACACAGACACACACAGGGATATTTATATCATATTTATGTGTTTGTATGAATGAAAGAGAAACTAAACGTTCTATCATATATAATATAAATGAATTTATGGTTCTGTAATTCTGGAAAACAGAGAAAGACTGGTATGGTAAAAAGGAAAATGATTACTAAATATGGTTTCTACCTCTTCAGCTCCTTTGATGTTCATAATTTGCATTAAAATTCCTCCTTCACCTTTGAGTTGCATATTGGCCCAAATCTTTAAAGAAAATTGTCAGTAAATAAATATTTCAGATTTAAAGAACACTATTCTAGTAAAGAATGGGAGGACATTCTGTCTGTTTAAAACGATTTTATAAAATGTATGTCTAAAATAAAATGTCTAAAATTACACGTCTACCCAATGTGTATATTGATCTCACCTTCGTAATTATTCTCTCAGGGAAGAAAATTTCCTGTAAATGCAAGAGCCACTGATACAGGTATTTCTCCAAGAATCATAGCTGTTTGCAAGATATTTCTGTAGATGAGATTTTATGTAAATTTAAAATAGTCTACATTAACTTCATTTTATTTTTAAAAATTCAAAATATAATTAACGTATATATAAACTTTAAACATTTCAAAATGTTTGCAGTTTAAAGAATATAACTTTTCTCTTACTCAATTTTTCTCCAAATTTTTAATATTTTAAATGATTTCAAGAATTATATATATATTAATCTAGATTCAGATATTATTCTACATTCAAGACACTCCTTTCCATTTTTTTAAAGGTATTTAAAAATATTTTATTGTAACTATGGAGGATTTTAATACCAGAAAACCATCTATGTAGCTTGAAATATTTTTATGTTCTAGTATTTTTCTGAGGCAAAAGATAAATCTAGACCTTCATGGCAGTGATTAGGGCCACATATGTATAAAATGATTTTTCTTTTGTTGTTGATTAGATTCAAAATGATTCCTGTATGGTGCTGAATCTTTTTATTTATTATTTGCATGGTCTGCCTTAAACATAGCTTAAGGTTTAATTGATAAAATATGAAAAAAATTAACAACAAAATAATTATTGGACATACCAGAGACAAAAAGAAAGTTTTATTTAATTAAAATATTGAAAGCTATGCTCTATTATATTAAAAATGAATAAAGGTCAGACAGTTCTTACAGTTATTACTTGTTCTGACTTTGTCAGGTTCAATTTGATAAATTCTCATTACATGTGGGAATTATTCAAAAATATACATAATGTATTTTATAATATATATTTTATTTTATAATATCCTATTTATATTTAGAGAGAGCAGCTTTGCAGCTTTTAAAAATTTATTTAATTAACTGCCTTATTTTAGAACAGTTTCAGATTGAGGTAATTATTGCAAAGATAGTACAGGGAGTTCCTATATACCTCATACTCATTTTCCCCTCTTATTAACATCTTACATTAGAATAGTACATTTTTCTCAATTAATGAACCAATATTGTCTGCTATTAGTAACTGAGTCCATACCTTATCCAGATTTCCTTGGGTTTAGACTAATGTCATTTTCTGTTGTAGTACTCAGGCCTTCCTAGCCTCCTCTTGGTTGTGACAGTTTCCCAGTCTTTTCTTGTTTTTGGTGATCATGACAGTTTTAAGGCATACTGATCAGGTATTTTTTAGAATGCCCATTAATTGGTATTTAATCTGATGCTTTTTTTTAATGAATAGATTGAGGTAATATGTTGGAGAATAAGACCACAGAGGTCCCATTGTTATCACATCGTGTCGAGTCCATAGTATCAAAATGCAAGGTCATGGTCACCAGACTTGATAAAGTTGTCAAGTTCCTTCCCATATCCCTGGAAAGTTGCTGTCCCTTACGCCCTTTTTGTACTTTTCAGAAGAAACCCACTGTGTGCAGCCCACGCTGATGGAGTGAGAAATCATTGTCCACCTCCGTAAGGGTGGAGGATCTATGTAAATCGTTTAGAATTCTTTAGCATGGGATGTTTATCTCTTCTCCCATTTATTTCTTTATTCAACCATTTATTTATGTTAGTATGGGCTCATTCATATTTATCTTGTAACGTGGGTTATAATTCAATAGTACTCTATTTGTTTTGTTGCTCAAGTTGTTCCAGCTTTGGGCACTGGGAACTCTCAGCAGCTGTATCACCTGATGTATCCCCGTTATTGTGGGAATTTATTTATTTAAGCACTTTCTTACTTCAGCCCTACAAGATGTCCCAGGCTCTTGTAGATTGCAAGACGAAGTTCTAGAATCAGCCATTTCTCCAAAGACCACTGGTTCTTTTATTGGAGGATAATATTAGAAGTGACAACTGAGCACTGTGTTGCTTGCGGGGCCGCTCAGCTGACAGAGCTAAGAGATCTGAGTCTATGTACAGATCCGTGAATATACACATATCTATAAATATTTGTATATGCAATCATCTGTATCTAAATTGATCTAAATACAATTTTATATTATTTCCAACTACAGTCTATTACCACAGGGATCATTCCAGTCTTCTCCATTAGCTTAACTGTAATCTTTCACTCCAACAGTGAGAAACCTGGTTTCTATATAACATTCCATTAAAATGGTTCCATCCCCTAACCATTTAATTAATCATTTAATTTTTGTAGACGTGGATAGTGCTTTCAGAATTGTAGACCTATACCCCTGTAGGAAACAGCTTTAGTAACAGTGCTTACATGCAGTTCCTTTTCCCTTTAGTTTTACAGACTCCATCTCATTTCCCCATTTTCCTAGGTCAGTATCTTATTTCCACTCATCCCTCTATGAGGTTGTTTCATACATTTGTAATACATTTGCATTCATTGGTCAGATTCTGCATTTCTTCCTGGCATACTTCAAAACTCCTAAATGATCTTTTTAAATGGCTTACTTTTAATGGCATAACATGCTGTTAAGTTGTATGAGTTTTGACAAATGCTTAGTATCTTGAGCTTACCATTACAGTCTTATACAGAAAAGTGTCACTGCTCTAAAGAAATCCCCTGTTCCTCACCTATTCAGTTATCTTCCCATACTCCTGGACCACTGACAGTCACTGATAGCTTTATCATCTCTATACTTTTGGGTTTTCTAGAATATTATGACAATTACATTTAGGAGGAGTATTTGAAGGGGAATATAATGATTCTTCAAACACTGAAAGGGCAACGAATATTAGCAAAACGAGTGTGATTTTTTTTGTAGACAGGATTCTGTAGCAGAAGAAAATGACAAACACCCCAAAAGGACAAGGCCACAATACGGAGCTTAAATCTTTGTAGTTAACAGATAAATGATATGATGGCTTGGGTATTGGTCCTAAGATCACCTGTTTTGTTTCTTTGTTCTTCGTTTTATTTTGTTTCTTCTTTTTATTTATTTATATTTTCTTTGTTTATTCATATTTTCTTTGTTTTTGTTTGTTTGTTCCACTGCTTTGTATATTTAATATTTTGGTTGAGAGGGCCCTGATACTGATATGATTTTCTTTCTTTCCACGTAAATAACTTCCAATTTCTGGAAGCTCGTGACATTATCTCTTAAGCTTGGAGTTTAGAAATGTCACCAGGACGTGTTTCAATCTTCACATTTTGAATTGTTCTTCAGCCCAGAAATTGTCTTTTATTATTATTTTTTTTTTGTTATTGTTTCTCCTCAATCTATTTCTCTCTGGAACTCACGTTTGGATCTAGATTTCCTGAATCCATTCACATTGCTTGTCTTTTCACTTACAATATTCATTTTTTGCATCTTGCTTAATAGTGTTAATAATAAATATTATTTGAATATAATATCAGCAACTAATGTTATATGCTAATGCTAGCTGCTGATAAGGGCTGAGCTTAATTTTAAACCTGGCAGTCTACCTTCAGAGCGTAGAGGCCCATCGATACAGTAATACATGCTATATTTTGAGATAACCTCACTTATTTCAGATCACATATTTGGCTTCTAGAAATCTCAATTCTATTATTCATTTAAGCTTTTTTTCTGAAATAATTTTGTCTTAATAGACCCAGTTCTTTACATCCTCAAATTGCCCCATTCCAAGTCCTTCCTTAAAATTTTTGGTAGTTTCTTTTTGAGAATGTGTCTTTCTCTGCTATTAAATATGACTTGATAGAAGTCCCTGATGTGACTTTTAGATTTTTTTATTTTAAATTGTGGTAAAATCTATTCAAGAGCTCTTTTCATCTTGCACAACTGAAATTCTGTACCCATTACACTCTAACTCTTCTTTCTTCCCTCCCCCAGCCCTTAAAAATCACCATTTCACTTTCTGTCTCTGTGTTTCTTTTTTTACTCTAGGTGTCTTATGTAAGTGGAATCATGGAGTAGTTGTCTTTTCGTCACTTCTCTACTCGGCACAATAGAAATATAAATATGTCTTCAAATATAAAAGTGTCCTCAAAGTATATGCATGTTGTAGCATGTGTCAGAATTGGCTTTCTTTTTAAGGCTGAATAATATTCCATTTTATGTATATACCACATTACATAATGGGCTATATATACCACATATCCATTCATTCATGGATACACATGTAGATTGCTTCCACATTTTGCTATTGCAAATAATGTTGTTCTTAACATGGATTTACAACTATATCTCTTCAAGTCTCTGCCTTCAATTACTTACCCACAAGCATAATTGCTGGATCACATAGTAATTCCTTTTTTAGTTTTCTGTAGAACCTCCATACTGTTTTCTACAGTGACTGTACCATTCTACATTCTTACCAACGTGCACAAGAGTTCCAATTTCTTCGCCTCTTCACCAACACTTGTTATTTTGTTTTATACTAGCCATCTCAGTGGGTGTGAAATACACGTGGTGTGATTTTGATGGTTTACTTTAGTGTTCGTACAGGCTGTTGGGTTCTCTTGAGTGGTGAGTGACTTTTTTTCTTGTGCCCACCAGACCCCACAGCTCAGACAGAAAAGCCTTCTTTGTAGATTGCAGCGTGAATAATGTTCAGCAAAAACGTTTTCCAGAGGATCTATCCCAGGCTCTTCTGAACTCAATGCCTGCAGCATGGGTACCGTTCACCCAAGACTGACTGGCAACCAATGCTTTTTCTTGAATCCACTGGCTGTTTACTTTCATAGTTATGTGTCTCCATCAGGGAACTAGGAGCATGATGAGGTCATGGATATGTTTACAAGATGCTAATTTCCTCAAAATTCTCACAGATTATACTTGAAAACTACCCATCTGTTGCATTTTAATTTGTAATTGTTTTTAAAAATTATAATTTTAATTAAAATTTAATTTAAAAATTACATAAAACAGCCATTATTATGTTCATTGTTAAACATTGTTCTGAAAGATTAAGGCAATGTACAAATAAAGTTAAAAGAGAGAAGCTGGGCATGGTGGCTCATGCCTGCAATTCCAGCACTTTGGGAGGCCAAGGCAGGGGGATGGCTTGAGCCCAGTAGTTTAAAACCAGCCTGGGCAACATGGTAAGGCCCGTCTGGTCTCTGCACAAAAATTAATTTAAAAAATATTCACTCATTGTAGTGGCACATCCTGCAGTCCTGACGGTGGGAGGCTGAGGCAGGAGGATCACTTGTGCCTGGGAGGTCAGAGGCTATAGTGAGCTAGAGTCACACCACTGCACTCCAGGCTGGGCAACAAAGCAAGACCCTGTCTCAAAAAAAGGGAGGGGGGATAAATATTAGCAAGGAGTAAATAAAACCGATTCAGTAACAAGACAATATAATTAAAAGTCAAAGTATTTAGAGTGCAGTACATTAGCTATACAACTATACTAATTAGCTGAAAATATAGTTTTCTTTCTTTATTTTAATGTATTTAGTGTGTGTATATATAGATATAAATAATAAGTATATAATATGTGTACTATTGTTTTGAATGTGTCATATTTTTCATTTTGTATTGTATGTATTTTATTTTACGTTTTATCCCCCTTCCCCACTCCATTTCCCTTTTACTCCATAGGCAACCTTTCTAATGTATATTCTTTGGTTGTATGCATTTTATCATATGTGTGCTATTACTTCGAGTGTGTCAAAACTTACATTTTGTTTATTACATTTTCCCCTTCATTCTATGTCTTAAAGATCCATCTTGGCTTTGATGTATACATCCAGTCCATTGCTTCTCCCTGCTGCGAAACATTCCCTGGGGCGTACTTATCACACTTTAGGTATCCATCCTACCACCGTCTGATTGCCAACAAGTCTGAGCATCTGTATGCTTGTTGAGCTGTTGTCTCCTATAGAATGTTTAAAAATATCTCTTTCACATTTTTCTGTCATTTTCGCATTGACTTGGGGAGAGGTCTGTTTATATACTAGTTTTTAGTCCGTAGTCTATTTATGTTTCAATTTGTATTATGGTAAGGCTTATTGCTATTCTGTTTCGCATTTTTTCAAGATTTACATTTTATTTTTGTTCTTATGAGAGTTTTTATCTATAGCTTAAAACCCATT
Organism: Hylobates moloch; assembly: GCF_009828535.3. Lineage (NCBI taxonomy): Eukaryota > Metazoa > Chordata > Mammalia > Primates > Hylobatidae > Hylobates > Hylobates moloch. The sequence goes on from NW_026652277.1 coordinate 19,119,361, forward strand.
CTTTTTTTTTAAATTATACTTTAAGTTCTAGGGTACATGTGAACAACATGCAGGTTTGTTACATATGTATACATGTGTCATGTTGGTGTGCTGCACCCATTAACTCATTATTTACATTAGGTATTTCTCCTAATACTATCCCTCCCCCGCCATAACCCCACAACAGGCCCCGATGTGTGATGTTCCCCACCCTGTGTCCAAGTGTTCTCATTGTTCAATTCCCACCTATGAGTGAGAACATGCAGATGCAGTGTTTGGTTTTCTGTTCTTGCGATAGTTTGCTCAGAATGATGGTTTCCAGCTTCATCCATGTCCCTACAAAGGACATGAACTCATCCTTTTTTATGGCTGCATAGTATTCCATGGTGTATAGGTGCCACATTTTCTTAATCCAGTCTCTCATTGTTGGACATTTGGGTTGGTTCTAAGTCTTTGCTATTGTGAATAGTGCCGCAATAAACATACATGTGCATGTGTCTTTATAGCTGCATGATTTATAACCCTTTGGGTATATACCCAGTAATGGGATGGCTGGGTCAAATGGTATTTCTAGTTCTAGATCCCTGAGGAATCGCCACACTGACTTCCACAATGGTTGAACTAGTTTACAGTCCCACCAAGAGTGTAAAAGTGTTCCTATTTCTCCACATCCTCTCCAGCACCTGTTGTTTCCTGACTTTTTAATGATCACCATTCTAACTGGTGTGAGATGGTATCTCATTGTGGTTTTGATTTGCATTTCTCTGATGGCCAGTGATGATGAGCATTTTTCATGTGTCTTTTGGCTGCATAAATGTCTTCTTTTGAGACGTGTCTGTTCATATCCTTTGCCCACTTTTTGATGGGGTGGTTTGATTTTTTCTTGGAAATTTAAGTTCTTTGTAGATTCTGGATATTAGTCCTTTGTAAGATGGGTAGATTGTAAAAATTTTCTCCCATTTTGTAGGTTGCCTGTTCACTCTGATGGTAGTTTCTTTTGCTGTGCAGAAGCTCTTTAGTTTAATTAGATCCCATTTGTCTATTTTGGCTTTTGTTGCCATTGCTTTTGGTGATTTAGTCATGAAGTCCTTTCCCATGCCTATGTCCTGAATGGTATTGCCTAGGTTTTCTTCTAGGGTTTTTATGGTTTTAGGTCTAACATGTAAGTCTTTAATCCATCTTGAATTAATTTGTGTATAAGGTGTAAGGAAGGGATCCGGTTTCAGCTTTCTACATATGGCTAGCCAGTTTTCCCAGCACCATTTATTAAATAGGGAATCCTTTCCCTATTTCTTGTTTTTGTCAGGTTTGTCAAAGATCAGATGGTTATAGATGTGTGGCGTTATTTCTGAGGGCTCTATTCTGTTCCATTGGTCTATATCTCTGTTTTGGTACCAGTACCATTCTATTTGGGTTACTGTAGCCTTGTAGTATAGTTTGAAGTCAGGTAGCGTGATCCCTCCAGCTTTGTTCTTTTGGCTTAGGATTGTCTTGGCAATGCGGGCTCTTTTTTGTTTCCATATGAACTTTAAAGTAGTTTTTTTCCAATTCTGTGAAGAAAGTCATTGGTAACTTGATGGGGATGGCATTGAATCTATAAATTACCTTGGGCAGTATGGCCATTTTCACGATACTGATTCTTCCTACCCATGAGCATGGAATGTTCTTCCATTTGTTTGTGTCCTCTTTTATTTCATTGAGCATTGGTTTGTAGTTCTCCTTGAAGAGATCCTTCACAACCCCTGTAAGTTGGATTCCTAGATATTTTATTCTCTTTGAAGCAATCGTGAATGGGAGTTCACTCATGATTTGGCTCTCTGTTAGTCTCTTACTGGTGTATAGGAATGCTTGCGATTTTTGCACGTTGATTTTGTATCCTGAGATTTTGCTGAAGTTGCTTATCAGCTTCAGGAGATTTGGGGCTGAGATGATGGAGTTATCTAAATACACAATCATGTCATCTGCAAACAGGGACAATATAGGAGTGGTGAGAGAGGGCATCCCTGTCTTGTGCCCGTTTTCAAAGGGAATGCTTCCAGTTTTTGTCCATTCTGTATGATATTGGCTGTGGGTTTGTCATAGATAGCTCTTATTATTTTGAGATACGTCCCATCAATACCTAATTTATTGAGAGTTTTTAGCATGAAGTGTTGTTGAATTTTGTCAAAGGCCTTTTCTGCATTTATTGAGATAATTATGTGGTTTTTATCATTGCATCTGTTTATATGCTGGATTACGTTTATTGATTTTCGTATGTTGAACCAGCCTTGCATCCCAGGGATGAAGCCCACTTGATCGTAGTGGATAAGCTTTTTGATGTGCTGTTGGATTCAGTTTGCCAGTATTTTATTGAGGATTTTTGCATCAAGGTTCATCAGGAATATTGGTCTAAAATTATCTTTTTTTGTTGTGTCTCTGCCAAGCTTTGGTATCAGGATGATGCTGGCCTCGTGAAATGAGTTAGGGAAGATTCCCTCTTTTTCTATTGATTGGAATAGTGTCAAAAGGAATGGTACCAGCTCCTCTTTGTACCTGTGGTAGAATTCGGCTGTGAATCCATCTCATCCTGGACTTTTTTTGGTTGGTAGGCTACTAATTATTGCCTCAATTTCAGATCCTGATATTGACCTATTCAGGGATTCAACTTCTTCCTGATTTAATCTTGGGAGGGTGTATGTGTCTAGGAATTTATCCATTTCTGCTAGATTTTCTAGTTTATTTGCATAGAGGTGTTTATAGTATTCTCTGATGGTAGTTTGTATTTCTGTGGGATCAGTAGTGATATCCCCTTTATCATTTTTTGTTGCATCTATTTGATTCTTCTCTCTTTTCTACTTTATTAGTCTTGCTAGCAGTCTATCAACTTTGTTGATCTTTTCAAAAAACCAGCTCCTGGATTCATTGTTTTTTTTGGAGGGTTTTTTTGTGTTTCTATCTCCTTCAGTTCTGCTCTGATCTTAGTTATTTCTTGCTTTCTGCTAGCTTTTGAATGTGTTTGCTCTTGCCTCTCTAGTTCTTTTAATTGTGATGTTAGGGTGTCAGTTTTAGATCTTTCCTGCTTTCTCTTGTGGGCATTTAGTGCTATAAATTTCCCTGTACACACTGCTTTAAATGTGTCCCAGAGATTCTGGTATGTGGTGTCTTTGCTCTCATTGATTTCAAAGAACGTCTTTATTTCTGCTTTCATTTTGTTATGTACTCAGTAGTCATTCAGGAGCAGGTTGTTCAGTTTCCATGTAGTTGAGCAGTTTTGATCCTGAGTTCTAGTTTGATTACACTGTGGTCTGAGAAACAGTTTGTTATCATTTCTGTTCTTTTACAATTGCTGAGGCGTGCTTTACTTCCAACTATGTGGTCAATTTTGGAATAAGTGTGATGTGGTGCTGAGAAGAATGTATATTCTGTTGATTTGGGGTGGAGAGTTCTGTAGATGTCTATTAGGTCCACTTGGTGTACAGCTGAGTTCGAGTCCTGGATATCCTTGTTAACTTTCTGTCTCGTGGATCTGTCTAATGTTGACAGTGGGGTGTTATTATTGTGTGGGAGTCTAAGTCTCTTTCTAGGTCTCTAAGGACTTGCTTTATGAATCTGGGTGCTCCTGTATTGGGTGCATATATATTTAGGATAGTTAACTCTTCTTGTTGAATTGATCCCTTTATCATTAGATAATGGCCGTCTTTGTCTCTTTTGATCTTTGTTGGTTTAAAGTCTGTTTTATCAGAGACTGGGATTGCAACCCCTGCTTTTTTTGTTTTCCGTTTGCTTGGTAGATCTTCCTCCATCCCTTTATTTTGAGCCTATGTGTGTGTCTGCATGTGAGATTGGTCTCCCAAATACAGCACACTGATGAGTCTTGACTCTTTATCCAATTTGCCAGTCTGTGTCTTTTAATTGGAACATTGTGCCCATTCACATTTAAGGTTAATATTGTTATGTGTGAATTTGATCCTGTCATTATGATGTTAGCTGGTTATTTTGCTCGTTAGTTGATACAGTTTCTTCCTAGCCTTGATGGTCTTTATAATTTGGCATGTTTTTGCAGTGGCTGGTACCAGTCATTCTTTCCATGTTTAGTGCTTCCTTCAGGAGCTCTTGTAAGGCAGGCCTGGTGGTGACAAAATCTCTCAGCATTTGCTTGTCTGTAAAGGATTTTATTTCTCCTTCACTTATGAAGCTTAGTTTGGCTGGATATGAAATTCTGGGTTGAAAATTCTTTTCTTTAAGAATGTTGAATATTGGTCCCTACTCTCTTCTGGCTTGTAGAGTTTCTGCTGAAAGATCCATTGTTAATCTGATGGGCATCCCTTTCGTGGGTAACCCGGCCTTTCTCTCTGACTGCCCTTAACATTTTTTCCTTTATTTCAACTTTGGTGTATCTGACAATTATGTGTCTTGGATTTGCTCTTCTCGAGGAGTATCTTTGTGGCATTCTCTGTATTTCCTGAATCTGAATGTTGGCCTGCCTTGCTAGGTTGGGGAAGTTCTGGATAATATCCTTCAGAGTGTTTTCCAACTTGGTTCCATTCTTCCTGTCACTTTCAGGTATACCAATCAGATGTAGATTTGGTCTTTTCACGTAGTCCCATATTTCTTGGAGGCTTTGTTCATTTCTTTTTACTCTTTTTTCTCTAACCCTGTCTTCTTACTTCATTTCATTCATTTGATCTTCAATCACTGATACCCTTTCTTCCAGTTGATCGAATCGGCTACTGAAGCTTGTACATGTATCACGTAGCTCTCGTGCCATGTTTTTCAGCTCCATCAGGTCATTTAAGGTCTTCTCTATGCTGTTTATTCTAGTTAGCCATTCATGTAACCTTTTTTCAAGGTTCTTAGCTTCTTTGCAATGGGTTCGCATATCCTCCTTTAGCTCGGAGAAGTTTGTTATTACCAATTGTTTGAAGCTTTCTTCTGTCAGCTCATCAAAGTCATTCTCCGTCCAGCTTTGTTGCGTTGCTGGCGAGGAGCTGCATTCCTTTGGAGGAGAAGAGGTGCTCTGATTTTTAGAATTTTCAGCTTTTCTGCTCTGGTTTCTCCCCATCTTTGTGGTTTTATTTACCTTTGTTCTTTGATGATGGTGACATACAGTTGGGGTTTTGGTGTGGGTGTCCTTTTTGTTTGTTAGTTTTCCTTCTAACAGTAAGGACCCTCAGCTTCAGGTTTGCTGGAGGTCTATTCCAGACCCTGTTTGCCTGGGTATCACCAGCAGCGGCTGCAGAACAGCAGCTATTGTAGAACAGCAAACGGTGCTGCCTGATCCTTCCTCTGGAAGCTTCGTCTCAGAGGGGCACCGAGCTGTATGAGGTGTCAGTCGGCCCCTACTGGGAGGTGTCTCCCACTTAGGCTACTTGTGCTCCGGGACCCACTTGAGGAGGCAGTCTGTCCATTCTCAGATCTCAAACTCCACGCTGGGAGAACCACTACTCTCTTCAAAGCTGTCAGACAGGGATGTTTAAGTCTGCAGAAGTTTCTACTGCCTTTTGTTCAGCTATGCCCTGCCCTCAGAAGTGGGGTCTACAGAGGCAGGCAGGCCTCCTTGAGCTGTGGTGGGCTCCACCCAGTTCAGGCTTCCCGGTCACTTTGTTTACCTACTCAAGCCTCAGCAGTGGTGGACGCCCCTCCCTCAGCCTTGCTGCTGCCTTGCAGTTCAGTCTCAGACTGTTGTGCTAGCCATGAGCAAGTCTCCATGGGCGTGGGACCCTCTGAGCCAGGCACGGGATATAATCTCCTGGTGTGCCCTTTGCTAAGACCATTGGAAAAGTGCAGTAGTAGTGTGGGAGTGTCCTGATTTTCCAGGTACCGTCTGTCATGGCTTTGCTTGGCTAGGAAATGGGATTCCCCAATCCCTTGTGGTTCCTGTGTGAGGCAATGCTCCGCCCTGCTTCAGCTCACACTCTGTGGGCTGCACCCACTGTCCAACAAGCCCCAGTGAGATGAACCTGGTACCTCTGTTGGAAATGCAGAAAAATACATTCTTATATTTATTTACCCTTATTAAATACTAAAAACTCTAGAAATAGATAAAGATGTCAGTTGGAAAAAAGAGAGGTATTATTTAAATGGTTTTAAAAAATGGCTAGTTATTTGGCAAAAACTTGTATATTCACTTCAAAAATATGAAATGGAACTTCCAAGGAGATCTATCTATTAATATGTTTGTACAATTTGAAGTAGTTCTGTCTTTTTAGTGTTTCTTATTGCCTTTCTTTGCACAGCCCATAAAGGAAAGACTGGCATAAAGTATGAAGACAAACACACTATAAAATAAATATGCAATTTGTAAGACAGAAGGTCCATGCATATACTATATGTGAGGAATCAATTCAAAATTTGGAAAAAGATTAAATTATAAGAAGAAAATAATTCTTCAATATCTCTAACCATTTTTGTATTAATGTCTATTTTTTACTATTATTAATGTGGTTAATCACTTCTCCTATGCTTACTTCCTCTAGGTATTTTGATTAAAATCTATATATATACAAGGGAAAAGTCCCTCAGCAGTGGCAAAGTTATGAGTTGGGAGTCAGCAATTTTTCACTTTCACAGTTTAGAATGAATTTAAATCAGGATATTAAGTAAATAGGTGAAGTAATGACATGTGGAATAAAAATTTGGGGATTGACTACATTTAAAATGTTTCTCTGTTAGGAACACACACACACACACACAGACACACACATACACACACAGAGCACGAGCAAGAGTGAGAGCACTTTTATAGTAGTTTATTTTTATGACTTTTTCTCCTGTATTAAATTATTACATCTCCAGATAGGCTCCATGGCTTTTCACCTTTTTGTCACTGGCATCTAACATAGAACCTGGAACTGTGTGAGCACAGAAAGTTTGCTGAATAAAGGAATGAATGAATGGATAAGGAAATAAACCTCCATTGCATATTTAGATGAGTATTTTTGTTAATTATAGGGATAACATTTGATGTTATGAAACAACAGCTGATATATTAGAATGATATCTTGTAGTACATCATCATTAGGTTGATCTGTGGTTGGTATGCAAAATAATTTACCCTCATTTTTTTCCTAACACATAAAATGATAGTGAATTCATTATTTGTCTCTTTTTTTACTGGAAGACCAGTTGTAAGATTTAAGAAATGGTTCACATTTTTTGATTAGTGTTATCATATGCTCTTCTTTGATGGTGTTTGTTGAAAATTCTTTGAGGATTTGGCATAGCTAATGAGTGGCTTTATAAACTGCAGAGGCAGATTAATAGGAAAAGTTAGTAAAGTGAATTAAGTTTGTAAATCAAGACAGGCTTTTATCAATATCCAGCCTCTAATATTTCTAGGAGTCAGACAGACCACCCTTTCCTTTAATTTTTAATTTAATTAACCATCCCTTTGATTTCAAATCACTAAGACATCACTGAGAGTCAAAGACTAACCTTGAGAATGACTTATCTTCTTTAGTCATCAAAAAGATATGAAATTCCATTAATTAGGTGTGAATTCTCCACCCCTTTTAATACAGAAGTTACATGAATCTGTGGGTGTCAGATTTGTTGTTGTTTTGATAAGGATGTTAATGATCTATCTATAAACTGTTAGTTGTTTTGCAAAGTTAATTTTAGACTAACTGATGCATAGTTGTGCTCTCTGTAACCATGCAGAGGAAGAAACACTTGATCAAACATCTTCATCTACCTCAGCAGAACAAGGCATCAGACATATTTATTAGCATTAGTTCCCTGAAAACATGAAAACATGAAGTTATGAATGTCTAGCTCCTTGGTATCCCCTTTTCAGACATTCCTTTTTTTTCCTCTTTAGCTTTTATTCTTTAAATTATGTATAAATTACACATTTCATACCTATAGGCTATAAATCTATTGGAATATTTTGCTTCACTTTTGTATGTCATTTCCCTAAATCTTCTCCTCTAGTCTACTGTTTTGATTACAAGCTTCAGAGACAAAGTTTTTCTTGTGAATCATCATGAAAATGGGATGATCCAGGACCAAGGAATATTAACTGGGAACTAACCATAAACATAATACTGTGTATATATGTATATTTTTTTTTGCCAAATTTCCATCATTATGATTTGTTAAATCATCTAGTTCCCAGAAAGGGCTAGACCTAGAATACAAAAGAACAGTGTATACAATCTAAGCCTCGTCCTGTGCTCCACTGGTTAATATGCTGTTTTAATGAAGTTGTCATTTTTGTTCGGTCATTGGGATTATATGTCACTTTATGTCATGTTACCTTATACTGGGACTGTTCATATATTAGAGTATTGAATTACTAGTTAACCAACCTCAGATATTCATGTTTACGTAAGATTTTTAGAAAATTAATTTTTCCTTTTCAATTAAAAATTTTATTTAAAAACATTTATAGTTGTCACTTATATAATAGTTACATTATAACAGAATTTATGAAAATCAAAATAATATGATTATATAATAATATCATTTTTGGAATCTGACTGCTGTTAAAATTATCAATTTTCCTCCACATTCAATTCGCTTCATAAATCCTTTATTACATCCATCGGGGATAAGTGATTTCTCCAACATGTTTCTCCTTTTCTGTTTTCCTATGTCAGCGATTTAAGCTTTTTGTAAGAAGCTACAACTTGAATAATTACACAATATGAATAGAAGTTTGGATATCTAATGACATCTAGAACTAGAAACCCAGGGCCTCAGTAAACCGTTCAGTTTTAATCAAATATAAATAATTTGTGTAAATGCAAGGAAAGGTGGATTTTACTGAGTAGGGCAATTTGTTTTATTTTAGCTTAGTTTAGTTTATTTATTTATTTTGAGGCAGAGTCTCACTCTGTTGCCAGGCTGGAATGCAGTGGTGCGATCTCAGCTCACTTCAACCTCTGCCTCCTGGGTTCAAGCAATTCTCCTGCCTCAGCCTCCCAAGTAGCTGGCACTACTGGCACATGCCACCACGCTCAGCTAATGTTTGTATTTTTAGTAGAGACAGGGTTTCACCATGTTGGCCAAGATGGTCTCAATGCCTTGACCTCATGATCCGAGTAGAGCAATTTATAATAATGGTGTCTCTAAAAATTCCAAAATAAGTGTATTGCTAATTCTGCTAGTTTTTATTTTGGGAAATAGTTTAGTAGATTAATATGCCTCTGTTTCGTTGAGATAAACTCTGTCATAGTTATCATCAGAGATATGTTGAAGTCAAATAAAATATAGATAAAAATCTCTAAAAATTTTTTTGAGGGAAGCAAGAATTGCAATTTGGGGCATATACACAGACCAGGTGGTCTTCAGTATATCTGAAGAACAAAGAGAAGATTGGAGGTTTTATAAAAGAGAAATGTTAAAATAACTATTTGATACTATGCTTAGTACCTGGTCAACAAAATAATCTGTACATCAAACCTCCATGACAGGAGTTTGCCTGTGTAGCAAACCTGCCCACGTACCCCTGAACCTAAAATAAAAGTTTTTTAGGGGCGGAAAAAAAAATAAATGTTCCATATTGTTGTTAAAGAAAGTTCATCGGCACTAGTAAAGTTGTGCGGAGCTGGAAAGCTCTAACTGGTGCATGATGGGTAAAACTAGTTTTAGAGTCTCAGCAGATTGTTTCAGTATCTGTCAGATACAACTAGTTTCAGGTTACAACTGTGAGTTTCAGGAGCCAGGTTTGTAGAGAGTTATATTTTTGGAGCAGTGTTACGTGCCCTGAGTGCTTTCCCCGACCCCTGACCTCTTGACTCTGTTTGAGTTGGGTTTGACAAGAATGACTCAATTTGTAAGATCAACTTTCACAGATTCAGTGCTTCTTTGTTTTTTCAGTTTTTATTGGTCACATGCTTCTGAGATAAATAACCAGGTTTTGCCTCACACCACGTCATCTTCTTTCGTGTTTGATTATTTCCCTCATACAAACTTCTTTACTTTCAGACAGAGAAAGGACTATCAAAAGTATGGGAAGAAAGTAAGCAGAACCCTGGTAATCATTGGCAAAAGGCTGACATCCTACTAGGAAAGTTAAGGAATTTTGAAGTCATATTTCAAGGTATCAGAACAAGGGACCTGGGAGGAGGAGCTGCAGTTGATGATATTGAATTTAAAAACTGCACAACTGGTAAGTTTCCAGAAAGCACTTCCATTTGGAAACACATTTATAATCTAGCCATTTTATTTTTGTTACACATGTTTAAAATGCTTTACTGTTACATATTTTATATACATACACAAATCAATGGAAAGGTATGATTTTATAATTGTGAACTTAAAACTATATGTTAAGAGATAATACCTATCTTAGTCTGTTTGGGCTGCTGTTACAAAATGCCATAAGCTGGGTAGCACATAAACAACAGAAATTTTTTCCTTGTGGTTCTGGAGGCTGGGAAGTCCAAGATTAAGACAGGCAGATTTGGTATCTGGTGAAGGCTCATTTCCTGGTTAATAGATGGCACCTTCTTGCTGTGTCTTCACTTGGTGGAGTCCAAGTGGAGCCCTTATAAAATGAGCTCCCTTGGGCCTAGTTTATAAGGGCACTAATCCCATTCATGAGGGCTCTGCCCTCATGACCTAGTCATCTTCCTGAAGACCCCATCTCTGGACACTATCACCTTTGGGTTTAGGATTTCAACATATGAATGAAGGGAGGAGAATAAACAGTCAGACCATAGCGATATGTTCTTCATCTTTCAATTGCGCAAGTTACTCCCCTCTTCCTTCCATACCATCCACTTTCTAACATGAATAATTTTTCCCTTCTGAATTTGTTTTTCAATACAATTTTAAATGTGAGCCTAATATTTACATGTATTTACCTAATTTAAACTAATTATAAATGAACCAGTAAAAACAGGTTAGAAATCTGGTAGTTAGTGCATCTATAAGAAATAAATTCAATCAGGCAAAATTCAAGCAGAAATTGAGGTGAGAGCTGTGCTTGGGAGATTTAAAGATACTACTCCAGCCTGTGAACAGTAACTTGAAAAAAAAGTACTGCAATTTATCATGTTACTAAATGAGAAGTATAACTACACTTAGATTCTCTTTACAAAACTACCCAGAAAATGTAAAAAATAATTATAAATACATTTGTACAATTTCACAGTTTGCAAATTTCTTTCAGAGGAATTATTCCATTTGGTTTCCAAAATAATCCTGTGTGAGATATACTGCCAATGAAAGATATGCCTTCTGTGGTTTTCTGTACTGATTCACTTGGCAGCAAGCCTCTGCGACTAAAAGAGCTAAACCTGAATGCTATTTAATTTTATTGTTGCTGTCATATTAAAATATTTCACTGAGGCAGTTCAAAAATGTGACTTTGGTTTTTTCGTAGTGTTACAGCATCTGCTCTTTTTATGAGCGGTACTGTTTCAAAAGATTCTGCTTAGAAATACATTCTTTAAACTTTGAATTCTCTCTCCTCCAACCTATGTTTCCAGAAAAGGTAGTTGTTACTCAGCTACCTTATGTTACATAAAACCAGAAATTATGTGTTTCATACCATGTAAGGAGCATGTAGCTCCAGGTATCTATGTCATGCAGGAGACAGGATTTGGGCTTCAAGATGCTGGGGAGGTGGTGTCTTAATGAAAGAAGATGAGGTTTTGCACATGTATTTGTGTAAAGGGAATCTTAGATGTGAGAATATGCTTCTTAAACTCTCTCCTAGTAACTTTCCAAGTAATATGTTGAAATTCTATTATGGTTAGTAACTCAATCTAGAAGTGATTTTGGCAACTTGAAAAGGAAAAATTCTTCAAAACTTTCTTTAAGATTTTAGAAAGAAAGAAGCTTTATTCAATAAGAGAAATTCCTTTCCTCTCAAGGGAAGCAGAATGATTCCTAGATGGGTTGATTCAGGACAGAAGGAAACTGAGAATTATTATTCTAGCTTTGCCAGTTTCATGTAGAAGTTTGCACTCTTTCTTCCCTTTTTTGTAATAGAGTTCTGTGAGAATTTACATGATTACAATTAATTTTGTTCAATTGAAGCCAACACTTGGCTTACTAAGTTATACTTTAATATCTTACACTAAGTGATCAATTGCTTTTAGGCCTATAGTTCTTTCTTTTTCATCAAGTAAAGAGGCATCATGTTGTCAATTATAGTTGAATATAGTAAATTACACAATACGTTTTCAGAAAAAGTAGCCATTGGTTTTTAACAGCCCAGCCATCTACAATTAACAAGGATTTTCAAATTGTTTTTCAGTTAAGATAGAAAACATGAAAAAATTATGAGAAAGTTTGAAAGACTATGAATGGAACTAAACAACATTCTTTTTAATCATCTTAGTGTTTAGCTTTATGCCGGTGAAATATCAGGGCTGTGTAACATGGATGATCAGAGGGAGCTTAGAGTGTAAGTTACACTAAGTTGCTTTCTGCGGTTGCCACTTTAGAAGATGAGAATGGTATTTAGCAAAACACCTCAAAGTCAGAAAGGCACTTTCTCATAGTGGTTAAGAACAAGGAGTCTCTAGTCAAATTATGTGGGCATGGCATCTGGCTGTGTCATTTGGCTCAGGTAAGTTTCTCCATTTCGCTTTGCATCGGTTTCCTCATCAATAAAATTGAGAAGATGAAAATAGTATTTTCATCATAGGTTTACGTGAATATTAATTACTTTAATACATGTGAAGTTCTTTGAATAGTCTTGGCACAAAGAAAAATTAATGTTACATTTTATTATAAAAGTGATCGTCATTATTATTAACATGCCATATTCTCAAATGGTGCTTTATTGCCCTGTATTAGGAAACCAACTTCAGATCATAAACTACCAGGTTACCACACAATTCATCATGAAGTCATTGATGGTCTGCATTTGAAATAAATAACTTAAAAAATGACTGAATGTTTATTTCTGTCACATTTTACTAATCACAAAAAATCCCCATATATTGTATGCTACCATTTATGTGAAATGTACAGAACAGACAAATGTATCGAGACAGAGAGGAGGTGAGTGGTGACTTAGGTGTGAGGGAATGGGGAGAGGGGAATGGCTGCTAATTGATATTGGGTTTCTTCATGGAGTGACAAAAATATTCTAATGTTGTTTATAGTGATCATTGTACAACTTCATGAACATATTAGAAACATTAAATGTTATATGGCTAGACTTAATGGCATGTAAATTATAAATCAATAAAACTTTTTAAATGAAAGGAATGACTTACCTTGGCAACATAGCGGAACTCCCATCTCTGTAAAAATTTTAGGCCGGGCACTATGGCTCATTCCTGCAATCCAGCACTTTGGCAGGCTGAGGCAGGTGGATTAATTAAGGCCAGGAGTTCGAGACCAGCCTGGCCAACATGGTGAAACTCTAACTCTACTAAAAATAGAAAAATTAGCTGGGCGTTGTGCCACATGCTTGTAATCCCAGCTACTCAGCAGGCTGAGGCATGAGAACTGCCGGTACCAGGGAGGCAGAGGTTTGCAGTGAGCCGAGATCGTGCCACTGCATTCCAGCTAGGATGATGGAGCAAGACTCTGCCTGGAAAAAAAAAATTGAAAATTAAAACATAAGCCAGGCATGGTGGCTTGTGCCTGTAGTCCCAGCTACTCAGGAGGCTGAGGCAGGAGAATTGCAAGAGGCTAAGCCCAGAAGTTGGAGGTTTCAATGAGCCATGATCATGCCACTGCACTCCAGCCTGGGTAACAGAGTCAGACCCTGTCTCAAAGAAAAAAGATAAAGAATTCTGGAAAGATGGTGATAGTAGTGGCCTAACAGCTTTTGGATTCTCCCAAGTCCTCACACAAAACAGTCAGAGAACCTAATTAGCAAAGTCAGCAAGTCATGAAAAACATATGCAACAAAATTAAATGAAAATACATCCCTACAAAATCCAAAGTACAAACTAATAGGACAAACCACAAACAGTGACAAGACTTGTGTATTATTTATTTCTCTAAGGGGGAAGGCAGGAAAATCACAAAAGAGTCAACAGATATTCACTGGAAAGTGCAGCCGGGTTTGAGAATGGCAACTAACAGTGGACAGGTTTTCTGACTTGGAGAATGAATGGGTCCAACATATCTGTGATTAGGTCTGTGGGGCTGGAACAATTTGAACTCTCAAAATTGATCCAGCAGGATTCCCTTCTATGACAACAGCCCACATTCAAAAACCAAACAATTAAAAAACAAAGATGCCAATAAAAACACTCCAGGGAGTGGAATCAAATTGAACAGTCTAGGGACAGTTGAAGATGAGAAAAGATTCGCTTCGAAGTGTGGGAGAGAACATTAGCCAGGAAATGTCAAAAAGCAATCACCATATTTTTATAGATTTATGTAGATTTTATAGACTTGCGTACTCTTTTCAGATTTTGACCCTAATCATATTAATTTAATCCTACTCTTTTAGAGCCTCAGGTTCCTTATCCACAAAACAACAGGATTGTAATAGGTAATCTCTGTGATTTCCCTAAAATTATCTGATATGACTCTGGAATTTATGAATATGTTTTTAAATTTCAGAATCATTGAGAGCAAATTTTAAATTGGTTGTGAGTAGAAATGAGGAAAGGTAGATTATACATATGATATACATATAATTATAATTATACATATGATATACATATGTATACATAACATAATGATACATATGATATACATATAATTATATGATACATACATACAGATTATATCTATAGATATCTATATATAATGGTATATACAAATATTCCTGGACTTATGATGGTGTATATATGGATAAATGGTTTATATGGATAAACCCATATAAGTTGAAAATGCATTCCATACCAAATCAACCTGTTATAAAATCCAAAAATTGTAAGTCAAATCGTTGTAAATGCAGATGCTCCTGGTTTTATGATAAGGTTATGTCTTGATAAACCCAGTGTAAAGTTGAAGAATTATAAATCAAACCCCTGTAAATCAAGGACTGTCTGTGCACACACACACACACATTTTATATACCATAATATGTATGGTACATATTTGGTAATTATCTACTTTACCTGCAAATAGGAAAGCTGTTTAAGTTTCGTATTTCTTTCTTACTTTCTATTCAAAAACTTACAACTCAATTTATTAGATAATATTTAGAAAATAGCCAACATAAGCTAGATATATTCTTTTTTATTTCTTTGCATTGTGAATACATTATGGTGCTATCTTCAACTTACTGTCAAATGTATTTTTCTAGAAAGAAAAATAAAGCAAAATAATGGGCATATTCTGTAGTCTGTCCAGGAACACAATAAGAAGCCTCTCTCCTTTTTGGACAAGTTAATAAGGAAGCAAGTAGCTTAATTCATAGAAAAATAAGTGACAGATTATAAATTTGATGTCTCTCCTTTTTATTCAAGTTGGTTTAAAAATGGTTTGTACAGAAATCTTATAAAATGTAGCAACCATTCCACAGAACAAAGAAGTAGGAAGACAATTCATATTGAAAGGAAAGGAATATCCTATCGTTGCAATTCTAAAGTTCGAAATTTAAATGACTTCTGAAATTTCAGAATGTTACTTAAAGTACAATCGTTTCTTAAGTACAGTCATTCACCTAATACTCAGGGAGCTTACTATTAATATTAAGTAGCATTTATGTCAGCTGTTAAGATCCCAGATCAGCAATAAGACCACTAGGTGTTAGTCCTAGCTTACCCATTTGCTATCTGCTCTACGGTTTTAGGCAAATGACATGATCTTCTTTTGCCTTATGTTTTTCATCTATAAAATAGTAATAATAATGCTTCTATCTCATAAAGTTCTTATGAGGATTAAATTATTAACTCTATACAATGTACTTTGAAAAATGCATGATATATAGCAAGCATCTGAATATTTATTGGCCAGTAAATATAAATGAACTACACCGCAAGGTTTCTTAATTGTTCTAGGGGCAACACGTTTTACATCACATTTAGAATCCTATTCTGTTTTGTTCCTTCATTTTCACATGTTCAGCAAACATTATCGATTTTCTAGTCTGCAGAAAGCTTTGTGCAATGCACTGCACACATCTACGGAGAGCTGGGCTGAAATGTGTGCATTCCAGAGTGTTCAGTTTTGTGGATTTTTCTGTTTCCCTTTTCAGTGCTCCTTTCTTAATTCCTCGCATTTGTCTCCTTCCCCAGTGTGTTCCCCCCCCCCCCATGTTTTCTATTTCCAAGACCCCTCTGTGTACTGCTCGAAGATACTGGTAAACCCAGGACCTCAGGCTAGAATCCAATAATGGTATAAGATGTTGCCTTTTCAACTGAATATCTAGAAAATTCAATTGAATGATGACCAGTTTTCAGTTCAAGGAAAAGGAAGAGATGATTTAGGGAACAGAGAATGTTTCCAGAATCTTCTGACAGTAGCTACTCAATCTTTCCCAACATTCATACATAGCAAAACACTCACACCCCCGAAATAATCTTAATTATGAAAAGAAAAATTACCTTGAGGGTAAAATAAAAGAAGCTGGCATTACTATAATTTCAGATGTCTTAGGTGTTGTCTTTACACATAATGTAAAAAGACATTCTTTTCTATTATAGCCACTTTCACATCTTTCATTTTTTCCTTTTGAAAACTGTATGTATGTAGTTCTCCTTGAAGAGGTCCTTCACATCCCTTGTAAGTTGGATTCCTAGGTATTTTATTCTCTTTGAAGCAATTGTGAATGGGAGTTCACTCATGATTTGGCTCTCTGTTTGTCTGTTATTGGTGTACAAGAATGCTTGTGATTTTTGTACATTAATTTTGTATCCTGAGACTTTGCTGAAGTTGCTAATCAGCTTAAGGAGATTTTGGGCTGAGACAATGGGGTTTTCTAGATATACAATCATGTCATCTGCAAACAGGGACAATTTGACTTCCTCTTTTCCTAGTTGAATACCCTTTATTTCCTTCTCCTGCCTGATTGCTCTGGCCAGAACTTCCAGCACTATGTTGAATAGGAGTGGTGAGAGAGGGCATCCCTGTCTGTGCCAGTTTTCAGAGGGAATGCTTCCAGTTTTTGCCCATTCAGTATGATATTGGCTGTGGGTTTGTCATAGATAGCTCTTATTATCTTGAGCTACGTCCCATCAATACCTAATTTATTGAGAGTTTTTAGCATGAAGGGTTGTTGAATTTTGTCAAAGGCCTTTTCTGCATCTATTGAGATAATCATGTGGTTTTTGTCTTTGGTTCTGTTTATATGCTGGATTACATTTATTGATTTGCGTATGTTGAACCAGCCTTGCATCCCAGGGATGAAGCCCACTTGATCATGGTGGATAAGCTTTCTGATGTGCTGCTGGATTCGGTTTGCCAGTATTTTATTGAGGATTTTTGCATCACTTGCTCAATGAAATAAAAGAGGATACAAACAAATGGAAGAACATTCCATGCTCATGGGTTGGAAGAATCAATATCGTGAAAATGGCCATACTGCCCAAGGTCATTTATAGATTCAATGCCATCCCCATCAAGCTACCAATGACTTTCTTCACAGAATTGGAAAAAACTACTTTCAAGTTCATATGGAACCAAAAAAGAGCCCGCATCGCCAAGTCAATCCTAAGCCAAAAGAACAAAGCTGGAGGCATCACGCTACCTGACTTTAAACTATACTACAAGGCTACAGTAACCAAAACAGCATGGTACTGGTACCACAACAGAGACATAGATCAATGGAACAGAACAGAGCCCTCAGAAATGACGCCGCATAGCTACAACTATCTGATCTTTGACAAACCTGACAAAAACAAGAAATGGGGAAAGGATTCCCTATTTAATAAATGGTGCTGGGAAAACTGGCTAGCCATATGTAGAAAGCTGCAACTGGATCCCTTCCTTACACCTTATACAAAAATTAATTCAAGATGGATTAAAGACTTATATGTTAGACCTAAAACCATTAAAATCCTACAAGAAAACTTAGGCAATACCATTCAGGACATAGGCGTGGGCAAGGACTTCATGTCTAAAACACCAAAAGCAATGGCAACAAAAGCCAAAATCGACAAATGGGATCTCATTAAACTAAAGAGCTTCTGCACAGCAAAAGAAACTATCATCAGAGTGAACAGGCAACCTACAGAATGGGAGAAAATTTTTGCAACCTACTCATCTGACAAAGGGCTAATATCCAGAATCTACAATGAACTCAAACAAATTTACAAGAAAAAAACAAACAACCCCATCAAAAAGTGGGCAGAGGACATGAACAGACACTTCTCAAAAGAAGACATTTATGCAGCCAAAAAACACATGAAGAAATGCTCATCATCACTGGCCATCAGAGAAATGCAAATCAAAACCACAGTGAGATACCATCTCACACCAGTTAGAATGGCCATCATTAAAAAATCAGGAAACAATAGGTGCTGGAGAGGATGTGGAGAAATAGGAACACTTTTACACTGTTGGTGGGACTGTAAACTAGTTCAACCATTGTGGAAGTCAGTGTGGCGATTCCTCAGGGATCTAGAACTAGAAATACCATTTGACCCAGCCATCCCATTACTGGGTATATACCCAAAGGACTATAAATCATGCTGCTATAAAGACACATGCACACGTATGTTTATTGCGGCACTATTCACAATAGCAAAGAGTTGGAACCAACCCAAATGTCCAACAACGATAGACTGGATTAAGAAAATGTGGCACATATACACCATGGAATACTATGCAGCCATAAAAAATGATGAGTTCATATCCTTTGTAGGGACATGGATGAAACTGGAAAACATCATTCTCAGTAAACTATCGCAAGGACAAAAAACCAAACACCGCATGTTCTCACTCATAGGTGGGAATTGAACAATGAGAACTCATGGACACAGGAAGGGGAACATCACACTCCGGGGACTGTTGTGGGGTGGGGGGAGGGGGGAGGGACAGCATTAGGAGATACACCTAATGCTAAATGACGAGTTAATGGGTGCAGGAAATCAACATGGCACATGGATACATATGTAACAAACCTGCACATTGTGCACATGTACCCTAAAACCCTAAAGTATAATAAAAAAAATAAATAAATAAAAACTGTATGTATGACTCCTGAGTGTACTTTAAACAGTGATTGATCTGGAGTGAAAAACAGTGGCATGATGATAATGATCTCAGTGCAGCATCGCTCTGGATTCAAATTGAACTTGGGAGATCACAAAACAGTGATTGCTCTATATAAAGTTCACACACAAATAAATCTGTAAAGAGAACTCCATAGAGTTTAACTTCAGAACTTACCTTTTTCACTTAGTTTACATGAAAAGCTGTATTTCTGCTCACATTTGAGTGCTCTGAGTGTTGCATTCAGATCGCTCACAGTCTTCTTTTAAAGTAAATGTCAGACAAGAAAAAGAAGATGGCAATGAGTAGAAAAGTAATGCACATCTCACCCTAATGAAATAATTAAAAGTGACGTTTATTTATTTATTTATTTATTTTGAGACAGAGTCTCACTCTGTTGCCAGGCTGGAGTGCAATGGCACAATCTCGGCTCACCGCAACCTCCACCTCCTGGCTTCAAGCGATTCTCGTGCCTCAGCCTCCTGAGTAGCTGGGATTACAGGCATGCACCACCACGCCCAGCTAATTTTTGTATTTTTAGTAGAGACGGGGTTTCACCATGTTTGCCAGGATGGTTTGATTTCCTGACCTCATGATCTGCCCACCTCGGCCTCCCGAAGTGCTGGAATTTCGAGCGAGGGCCACTGCGCCTGGCTGCAGGCTTCTTTTAAAGTAAATGTTGTCAGAAAAGGAAACAAAGAAAAAGAAGATGGCAATCAGTAGAAAACTAATGCACATCCCACCCTAACAAAATAATTAAAAGTGACTTATTTTTAATAGTGAATGGCTAGATAATATGTAGTACTGTATAATGTAAGGATGGATAAATGATAAATGAATGGATGTAAGGATGGATGGTTGGATGCATCAGTGGATGGCCAGACAGGTGGTTTAATAGATACCATGCATTCAAATCTTGTTATATGTGTAAAAATTCAGAATAGAGCAACTTCCTGTCTTTATTGAGTTACATTCCAGTGGCAAATGCAGATAATAAGCAAAATAATGTGTAATATAGTATGTAGTAGTGATAAGTGCTATGAATGGTAAAAGGAAAAAGTAATAGAGAAATATTTCCCTGATTAGAGTGGGCAGAAACAGCCTATTTGATGGTTGTAGTTGTACAAAGGCTTAAGTGAACTGAGGAGGCAATTGTGCAAACGTCTCAGGGAAGAGAAATCGAGGCTTAGCGACCAGTGGACCAGTGAGGCAGATTTGCTAGAAGAGCAAATTGCTGGAGTGAAAGGGAAGAAGGGTAGAGAGACAGTGATGGTCCTCATTATGCAGAGCTTTGGCATCAGAAATGCCTGCTCACAGCATAGGGATTAAGCAAGCCAAGCCTGGTGTCAGACTTCCCAGGTTCAAATCCTGGCTTTGCCACTTACTTGCTGTGTGATCTTGAATAAGTGCTTAGCAACTCAATGCCTCAGTTTCTTTATGGCAATAAAAATAGAACCTGCCAGCCAGGCATGGTGGCTCATACCTGTAATCCCAGCAGTTTGGGAGGCCAATGCAGGCAGAATCACTTGAGGTCAGGAGTTCCAGACCAGCCTGGCCAACATGGTGAAACCCAATCTCTACTAAAAATAAAAAAATTAGCTGGGGGTTTTGGCACACACCTGTAATCCCACCTACTCAGGAGGCTAAGGCAGGATAATTGCTTGAACCTGGGAGGCAGAGGTTGCAGGGAGCCAAGATTACACCACTGCACTCCAGCCTTGGTGACAGAGTGAGACTCCATCTCACAAAAAAAAAAAAAAAAAAAAAAAAAAAAAATTAAAATTAAAATGATAGTGCAAATTTAAAAGTTAATGTATGCCAAGTGCTTTATACAGTAACTCTTCATGGTAACTACTCAAGCAATGTTTGATATGATTGTCATCATTCATCAACACCATCATATTTAATTGAATCCTTAAGACTCTGAAAAATTGAAATAGCTAGATGTTACACCAAATATCAGCTGAGTTGATTTCCTTCCTGATGCTTAATGGCATGGAAACAGCGGTATTTAGCCATAACATCGTAGAATACTACTAAAATAATGATAAACAACTTGGAGGTAAAAGCAGTCACATAGCACCTGACAAATCTGTCAAGCAGTTTCGCTGTCCACTGGTTACCAACTTGCCTGAGTCTGGTGAGACTGCATCCTCATATACTAGTTACATAAAGCGGGTTTATTACCTACAGATAGGCAGCAAGGGACAACAGAAAATTAGGGTTCATCATTAAGCTGGTCCCCCAAGGCTCAGGAAAGCTGCCCAGGGTGGATGGAATCTCATCAGTGCAAGACCCCGTTGCACCACAGCTGATGAGCTGGCAAAGCCCGCCCTGGGTTTTATACCTTAGGTGAAAGCATGAAAGGATATTCTGTTTCTAAAAGGAATTGGAACCAAAACCTGGCTGTTCTAGAACGTCCCTCTTATCTCAGAATGTTGCATTCCCAGCACATTCTGCCGTTTCTTCTTAAGAACTGCAAGCAAGAAACTAGGGAGACCTGAGTTGGTCCAAGGCCACAGGGAGAAATGTTCGGCAATATCTAGTTTGCCAATGATTTCAAATGGTCTTGAAAGAAAACAAGTGATATCAGACATATCATTAGTGTTTCTAATAGTAGAATGTTTTAGTAATACTAGTTTAAGTATTTTAAAACATTGTGATGTTTTAAAAATTTTTAATATTCAAATAATCCTTCTTATTACAGGTTTGTTTTATTTTGGATTCAAAATCTTTTCAGTAAGGAAAAGGAGGGAAAAGAATATGACCCTTAGCTACAAGTGTTATTTAACTTGAACCAGACCCAGGTCATAGCAGTTTCTTTCTTTACCTGATTATATATGACTATTTTTATACTAGGTTTCTTTATACACTGCAAAGCACCTTTTGTACCTAGAGCTAAAATTTTCTGCCAACAATTGATATAATTTGTTAAATATACTCTTTATAGAAGAATCAATTCATACATTTTAAACCTGCACTTTAGGTGAAACTTTACTTGTTGGCAGGATGAAGTATGCAATGCTTTTCAAATGACAAAATAGTCTTATTTGAAGTAACTACATCCCTGCAAATACTGATTAACAAAAAGTGTCAAAGTCATGTTTAAAAATAGCTTGTTATAATTAGTTTATCTCCTGATTATATGTTCTATTCCAACTTACTTATCAATACTAATAACATGTCCATATATAAATTCATGTTTTACTAAATATATATCATATATGGATACAAATATTAATTTTGACTTTTTAATGAAAGGAACTGATTTTTATTGATTGAAGAATTTTGATTATTTATCAAATGGTAAGAATGGTGGTATCTTTGTCATTGATTTTTTATAAACAGATGCTATGTTTTTAAAAATGTATCACCACATGTGGTAGAGGTATTTACTCTTTGAATAATGTCAGTTTCCTTCCCGCATGTCTCCCTTTTAGTTAAATGGGTCAGTATGAATCACAACTGGCCAGTGTGCTGTGAGGAAGTAGCATGTGTCATTTCCAGTTGAAATATTTAAAATGTAGTGTACAATTTTCATCGTTACAGATTTATTTTGAATTCAAAAGTAAATCTTATCAGGTCTCCCTTGCATGTTAAAAGGGGCCTTATATCCCAGATAGTATATCTACATCTGCCTCATCTTCCTGAATCCGTAGAGGAGAATCTCTTAGCCAACTTGTTTTTTAGATATGTATAGTTGAGCTATATATATATATATATATATATGCGCACACACACACATATATATACATATACATATGTATACATATATGTGTATATATATAGTATTTTTAAAGATTTAAGTGGTATTTTAAAAGTATACCTTCAAGCCCATCCTAACACACAATGCAATCTACTACCTAACACACAATGCAATATTGCATAAAGAGACATTATTTAACATTGAGTTTTCCAGCTTCTCTACCTTGGAAGCAAATACGTTTCCTGTATTTAAGGTCACTGTCTGAGGATTGTGGTTGCTTAATTAATAAACCAAAAGCAATCACAACCAAGCTATCAATCCTTTGCAGGTTTATTCAACCTGAGGATGTAAGAGAGAAGTATACTTACCTTCAGATTCTAGTAGTCTAAAGGTGTTAACCAAAAGCTCCCAACATTCCGGGGTTCAGCCTTTTGAGGAAGTACCCTCAGTGAATAAAGTTGACACTAAACAAAATTCTGAACGAAGAGGTGGAGATAGTCTTTGTGACATCAACTCTCTACATTCAGTCATTGCCAGTTATAAATCTAACTTTCTTTTTTTGCTTGAATTGATTTGAGACAGGCTTCAGAAGAGAGGCTTCGTTGCCACCGTCAACTAACTGCATTGTTTCTCATTAAGCCTTAGAGCCCAATTATTTGTTTCTTATAAAATCAGGGACTAGTTATTTTTTTCTGGTCCAAGGCCATTCTTTAAACAAAAGAACTATGTGATTGAGTTTATTATACTTTTAATCAGTGAATTTAAATTAAAAAAATCAAAGCCATGGATGAA
This sequence comes from Hylobates moloch, assembly GCF_009828535.3. Taxonomy (NCBI): domain Eukaryota; kingdom Metazoa; phylum Chordata; class Mammalia; order Primates; family Hylobatidae; genus Hylobates; species Hylobates moloch. The sequence continues at coordinate 19,142,846 of NW_026652277.1, forward strand.
TCTAATTACTTTAACATTGTATTCAAGTAAACCATTTGTTGCATACGTTGAAAGCATCAGATACTGCTTTATCTCTCAATAAAATTAAGAAAATTAGCATCTGAATGTTAAAAAGGTCTATATTTAAAGATGTAATTTAAATCATATTATGATAAATATTACTATTAATATAATTATATTTAATTATAATCCAAGCACAATGATATAACTTGGTTCATTTACATTATTAAGAAAAAATAATTATTCGAGCAGACATTTTAGTAAGACTTAAATAGCCCTTGAAATATCCCTAGGTTCAAACAAAGGCAACTGTAAATCTGAATGTTAACATTATCCTCAGTTCATGTAATTTCTAATTAGAATTTGTTTCAATTACAATGAACATTTTCATATTTAGGCTCTAGGTCAGTAGGACCATTGCATAGAGTTCTTGTGACGATATGGTCTTTCAATTTTTACTGAACTATATTTTATATATTTTCACTCAAAATGAATGTTGATGTTTATCAAGAAGACTCCTACTTTATACTCATATATATTTTTTCCACTGCATAATTGAAGTATATGTTATTTAGTCCTGAAATATCGGTACAGATATATACTAGTATATAAGATGTATAAGCTACAGTTGAACTTGAGTAGATGTGGAACACGTGAAAATTACATCCAGTTGAGCCAAATATAAAGAAACAGTTAACAATAAAATCTACAGATATTAATACATGCACAAATATTAAGCCAGGACTAGAAACCAATTTTCTTGTCTATTACACTTAATGGAATGCATACACAAATGCACATACTCACACACAGTTTTTTTTTTTTTTACTATAACATATAGGTTTCTGAAAAACCTCATGTTTTGAGTAATATGAAAAGAAGAAAGGCTTTGGAAAAATAGGGTTGGAGCAAGCCACTGTAATCATAGGTAACCTGGTTACCCAGCACTAATATAAACACTAGCAATCATATTCAAACTACTAGTACAGTTTAAAGTATCTTGAATTCCTAATAAATAGGGGAACTTTTGAGTAAATATATGACTCTACCTAAAACAGTGGAGGTGGATGGGAGGCAAGGACCCTTGAAGTAAACGTAGTATAAAATGTTTAAGGCTGTTCAATTTTGAAGGCAAGAGCAAATTACCCAAAGACCAGGAGAACTAGGCAATAAAGAAGCACTTTCAAAAGAGAGCATATGGATAACTCATCTGAAAACGTTGGTTTAAGCACACTTTGTGCAGTCCTGGAATTCCTCTATGACTTGCTGAGCTTAGCTGTGCAAGTACACTTTGGTTTCATCTGCTGTATGTTGGTGCTACAAGAATTATTGTAGTGGTCAAAATCATGGACCAATCAATAGAACTTCTGTGTTATAGTAACCTAATTCCTCCACTGATCAGTTGCATACATGCCTACTTGTTTAATTGTTTTACAGAAGCATGCATTGAATAAGTGACAATGAAGACAATGGGAGGAAATGAATAGATATTGAAAAATCAATGGGTGGCAAGATCATACTAGACCCAGCATATACACAATCTCATTTAAGCGGGGAATAAGGATGTTTAATATGGAATGAATTCTTGAAGGATTTGAGTCAAATGACTCACACAAATTGTCTGGAAAGTTGTCTTGGAGGAATTGGGAAATGAGTTTAAAATCATTGATTAAAAGGTCAGGAAGGAGTTCAGAAAAAGAAACCAAGTGTGTTTGGAGTTCTTTTCCACTAGCTTACTTTTTGGTCTTTTAGTCTTTGTACATTCTCATGATAATTTCTTAGAAATCTCTATGTTAACTAGATTTACTCTAACTGCCAACAATGTCAAACATAAAAGGAGTTCATGTAAAGGTACAAGGAATCACATAGATCAAGAATACAGTACAACGTCAGGAAGATATGAAAATCAAAGATTAAAAAGTGAGAGGGGGTAGGGGCAGTGGCTCACATCTGTAATCCTATACTGTGGGAGGAGGCTGAGGCAGGAAGATCACTTGAGCCCAGAAGTTCAGCCTGGGCAACATAGTGAGACCCCATCTCTACAAAAAAATTTTAAAAATTGGCTGGTGTGGTGGTGTACAACTGTGGTCCCAGCTACTTAGAAGGCTGTGGCAAGATCACTTGAGCCTGGGAGGTTGAGGCTGCAGTGAGTCATGATCTCACCACTGCAATCCAGCCTGGGTGACAGAAACTGTGTCTTTCAGCTCATTTATTTAATTTCCCTTTCTGCGGAACATCCATCTCTGCTTTACCTTACATACAGAAAACATGACTGCGGGGAGTACACGAGCCTGGACACTTTGTTGCAGGCATCCTTTAGTTTTATTTCTAAATTCTCTGACCTATCTTCGGTCAAATGGCCACCCTCAGACTGGTTATTGTAGACAGATGGCATGATACATTAGACAAACATGCCTACTGGAACTCCACCTTGGTGACCTTATTGATGAAGGAGTGTCACCAGAATAGGGGAGCTGGGTATACAAATTATATTCACTATGTCTTATTTTCTGTATTCTGATGCTTCCTAGCAATAGTAAAGCACTTCCTCTTGAGTGCATTTTTCAAATGCAAACCAACCACTCTAGAGCCCACATGTCCACCTACTTCCTTTATGAAGCCCTCACACTCAGAGCCACTATCCACCTGCCCTAATCATCCTAGGATTAAGTGCCAGAGACTAGGAAAAGCCACCATGCCCCAGAGTTTACTGAAATTATTCAAACTAGCCAATTGTAAATCTGCTTCTCATAGAAACTACAACAAAGGCTCTTGCCCACAATTTTGCATCTCCTTCTGCCTCGGATCAATCTGAGTGTTTCCCTGTGCAGCCTCCCTGCAGTGAAGTGTTCTCCCTTCACTCAGGATCTGTGAGTATAAAAACCTATCTTTTCTCTGGCAGTCATTTCCTGATCTGTTGGCCTCAGCATGCCTAAATATTACTAAAACCTACATGAAAACACAAATCTACTATAAGCTCATTGAAAATCTATTATTAGAACATGATATTATGCATTCAATAAATATTAATACAGTACCTCCTACTAGCAAGTATAGAAGGATATTACACAGATAAGTTGATTATTCTAATAGATGGCTAGTCCAATAGTGAGGATAAAAAGTAATGAACTGCACTAGAGCAGTACCGTGAGAGTGGAGACGGAGAGGGGTCTGCCTGAAATAATGTGAGAGGAATGATAATTCAAGAGGCTGCTTTAGCTCTGGTTATTATAGCTTTCATCTGGCTGGCAAGAAAAAGTACGGCAGGGAAAGAGCCAAAGGAAGGACACATACTTGGTGTCTTTTAAAATTGTTTTCTTGAAGCTTTTGTGTATTAATTCTACTTACAATGAATTAACCAACATTTTGTTGCGTGGTTAAATCATAAGGAAATCTACAAAATGTGTTTATTCAAAACTAAGTTGTATTACTAGGAAAGAGGAAGGGAATGTATATTTGTATAAAGAACCAACAGCCTACCACAATTTCTTATACGGTAATTTCTTTTATTTTTAAATTTAATTTTAATTTTATTTATTTTTTTATTTCCATAGGTTTTGGGGAAATAGGTGGTATTTGGTTACATGAGTATGGTCTTTAGTGGTGATTTGAGAGATTTTGGTGCACCCATCACGTGAGCAGTACACAGTGAACCCAATTTGTAGTTTTTTAATCCCTCACCTCTCTTCCACCTCCCACCCTTTGCCGGGTCCTCAAAGTCCATTGTGTCATTCTTATGCCTTTGCATCCTGTAGCTTAGCTCCCACTTACGAGTAAGAACATAGGATGTGGCTGGGCGCGGTGGCACATGCTTGTAATCCTAGCACTTTGAGAGGCCAAGGCGGGCGGATCACAAGGTCAGGAGATCGAGACCACGGTGAAACCCCATCTCTACTAAAAAAAAATACAAAAAATTAGCCGGGCATGGTGGTGGGGGCCTGTAGTCCCAGCTACTCGGAGAGGCTGAGGCAGGAGAATGGTGTGAACCTGGGAGGCGGAGTTTGCAGTGAGCCGAGATCGCGCCACTGCACTCCAGCCTGGGTGACAGAGCGAGACTCCGTCTCAAAAAAAAAAAAAAAAAAAAAAGAACATAGGATGTTTGGTTTTCCATTCCTAAGTTAGTTTACTTAGAATAACAGTGTCTAGTTGCATCCAGGTTGCTGCAAATGCCAAATGCCACTAATTTATTCCCTTATGTGGCTGAGTAGTGTGTGTGTATGTGTGTGTATATATATATATACATACACATGTATATATACATATACCTTTATCTACTATTTCTTTATCTACTCATTGACTGGTGGGCATTTGGTTACATATTTTTGAAACTGTGAACTGTGCTGCTATAAACATGCGTCTGCAAGTATCTTTTTTCATATAATTACTTCTTTTCCTCTGGGTAGATACCCAATAGTGGGATTGCTGGATCAAATGGTATTTCTACTCTTGGTTCTTTAAGGACTATTCACACTGTTTTCCATAGTAGTTGTACTAGTTTACATTCCCACCAGCAGTGTAAAAGTGTTCCCTTTGTGCCACATCCACACCAACGTCTATTATTTTTTTGATTTTTTGATTATGGCCATTCTTGCAGTAGTAAGGTGGTATCACATTGTGGTTTTGATTTGCATTTCCCTCATCATTAGTGATGTTGAACATTTTTTCATATGTTTGTTGACCATTTGTATATCTTCTTTGGACAATTGTCTATTTATGTCCTTAGCCTACTTTTTGATGGGATTGTTTTTTTCTTGCTAGTTTGTTTGAGTTCTTTGTAGATTCTCGTTATTAGTCCTTTGTCAGAGGTATACATTGTGAAGATTTTTCTCCCACTCTGTAGATTGTCTGTTTACTCTCTTCACTGTTCCTTTTGCTATGCAGCAGTTCTTAATTAATTAAGTCCCACCTGTTTGTCTTTGTTTTTGTCGCATTTGCTTTTGGGTTCTTGGTCATGAAGTCTTTATCTAAGCCAATGCCTAGAAGGGTTTTTCCGATGTTATCTTCTAGAATTTTTATAGTTTCAGGTCTTAGATTTAAGTCCTTGATCCATCTTGAGTTGATTTTTGTATAAGGTGAGAGATGAGAATCCAGTTGCATTCTCCTACATGTGGCTTGCCAATTGTCCCAGCACCATTTTTTGAATAGGGTGTCCTTTCTCTATGTTTTTGCTTGCTTTGTCAAAGATCAGTTGGCTGTAAGTATTTGGGGTTTATTTACTGGTTCTCTATTCTGTTCCATTGGTCTATATTCCTATTTTTATACCAGTACCGTGCTGTTTTGGTGACTATGGCCGTATAGTACAGTTTGAAGTCAAGTAATGTGATGCCTCCAGATTTGTTCTTTTTGGTTAGTCTTGCTTTGGCTATGTGGGCTCTTTTCTGTTCCATATGAATTTTAGGATTGTTTTTTCTAGTTCTGTGAGAATGATGTTGGTATTTTCATGGGAACTACATTGAATTTGTAGATTGCTTTTGGCAGGATGGTCATTTTCACAATATTGATTCTACCCATCCCTGAACATGGGACGTGTTTCCATTTGTCTGTGTTACCTGTAATTTCTTTCAGCAGTGTTTTATAGTTTTCCTTGTAGAGGTCTTTCACCTCCTTGGTTAGGTATAATTCCAATTTTTTTTTTTTTTTTTTGCAGCTCTTGTAAAAGTGGTTGAGATCTTGATTTGATTCTCAGCTTTGTCACTGTTGTTGTATAGCAGAGCTACTGAATTGTGTATATTAATTTTGTATCCTGAAACTTTGCTGAATTCATTTATCAGTTTTAGGAGCTTTTTGGAGGAGTCTTTAGGGTTTTCTAGGTATATGATCGTATCATCAGCAAACAGTGACAGTTTGACTTCCTCCTTACCTATTTAAATGTCCTTTATTTCTTTCTCTTGTCTGATTGCTCTAGCTAGGGCATCCCCTACTCTGTTGAATAGAGGTGGTAAGAGTGGGCATCCTTTTCTTATTCCAGTTCTCAAAGGGAATGCTTTCAACTTTTCCCCTTTCAGTATTCTATTGGCTGTCAGTTTGTCATAAATATCTTTTATAAGGTTATTTCTGAGCTTAAAAATATGTAAAAGTATGACTTTAATATATATTATCAATTAAGAATTTGTATCAAATGTAAATTTTTGCCTAACCCCATGTTCTTAGGGCTGTTTCTTCACATACTCTGTGTTGAGGTTGCTTGTTGTTTGATTCTCTGGAGTCTTTTTTAAAAATTTTTTTTGAGACATAGTCTCACTCTGTCACCCAGGCTGAAGTATAATAGCATGATCACAGCTCACTGCAGCCTAAACTTCACAGGCTCTAGCAATCCTTCCACCTCAGCCTCTCAAGTAGCCATGACCACAGGCGCATGTGCCAGCACGTCCAGCTAATTTTTTTGTATTTTTAATAGAGACAGGATTTTGCCATGTTGCCCAGGCTAGTCTCAAACTTCTGAGCTCAAGCCAAGCAATCTACCTGCTTTGGCCTCCCAAAGTACTGCGATTACTGTGCCACCACGCTTGGCCTCTCCAGAGTCTGCAGATATCTTTCCCTGTCTCTGTAACTCAAAAACTTAAACCTTTCTTATAATCTCACCACTCCCATCAGGTTCCTTTCCTTTTTTAATTTAGATGGAATAATTTGTCAATTTCATTAAATTCTCACCAAACTTTTTAAAAAGAAATTTCAATTTTTTAAGTTGAAAAATTTCCTAATCAAGCAGATGAAATTGTAGATTGTTTTAATTTACATCTGTGATTAATAATGAGGTTGAATCTTTTTTTAAAATTCATGTGCTAATTATTAAACATTTATTTTTCTTCTTTTGAGAATTACCTGTTTATTTTCTTGCCAAGAATTTCTATTGAGCTGCTTGCTTTCTTGTATTCATTCAGAAGTGGTCTGTCTTCATTAACTGTATTAACCTTTTTTATAAGATATAATATAAATATGTTTTTCTTGATTTTCGTTGTCTTCGCGTATTGTTTCTAGTAATTTTGATGAAAACTTCTTTTCCAATTTGTTTAATTTAGTCAAGATTTTCTTTTATTGCTTTTGCCTTTGTCATTAGGCTTAAGAAGCCCCCTAAAATTAAATAAATATTATTCATGTGTTTCAGTATTTTCTATCTTTACATTTTAGTGCCTATATTAGTTTGCTTGGGCTGCCATAATAAAATACCACAGACTAGGCATCTTAAACAAGAGAAGTTAACTTTCTCACAGTTCTGGAGTCTGGAAGTCCAGGATCAAAGTGTCAGCAGGCTTGGTTTCTTCTGAGGCCTCTCTCCATGGCTTGAAGATGATTTTCTTCTACTTGTGTTACTACAAGTTCTTTCCTCTGTGCATTTACCTGTTGAGTATTCCTTATTGGAAATCCTTGGGACTAGAAGTGTTTTGAATTTTTTATTTTTTCAGAGTTTGGAGTATTTGCATATACATGAAATATCTTGGGAATGGGGCCCAGATCCAAACACAAAATTCACTTATGTTTCATATACACCTATGCACATAGCCTGAAGGTAATTTTATACAATATTTTAAATAATATATATGACCCATCACATGAGACCAGGTGTGGAATTTTTCACTGACGTCATAACTCCGTGCTGAAAACATTTTGACTTTTGAAGCATTACCAATTTTGGATTTTCAGATTAGGGATGTTTAACATGTTCATGCCTGGCATCTGTCTCATGCTTTCTAAGGACAGAAGTCACATTGGATTACTGCTCCACCCTTAGGGCTTCAGTTCAATTTAAGGAACTTTCTTGGCCAGGCATGGTGTCTCACGCCTGTAATCCCAGCACTTTGGGAGGCTGAGGCAGGCGAATCATGAGGTCAGGAGATCAAGACCATCCTGGCTAACACGGTGAAACCCCGTCTCTACTAAAAATAGAAAAAAATTAGCGGGTGGTGGTGGCAGGCACCTGTAGTCTCAGCTACTCGGGAGGCTGAGGCAGGAGAATGGTGTGAACCCAGGAGGCGGAGCTTGCAGTGAGCCGAGATCGCGCCACTGCACACCAGCCTGGGCGACAGAGCCAGACTCTGTCTCAAAAAAAAAAAAAAAAAAAGACCTTTGTTACAGCCCTATCTTTAAATATAGTAACGTGGATTATAGCTTACGCATATTATCTCATTTAACATTAATTATCTCTTTAAAGGCCTTATTTCCAAATATGACTTCATTTGAGACACCAGGGGTTGGGACTTCAACTTAGGAATTTTGGGGGAAAGGATGTAATTCACCCCACAATAATGCTACAGTCCTCATATGCAAATGTCCTTGAACCATACCTTATTCCCAAGTTCCCTACCAAAATAATGTATCATAAGGCTTTTTTGGCTTTTTTTGTCTAACAAGGTTTTTTCCCTTTACAAAATGCTAGTATACATTATTTCCCTTGTTGCATAATCTACATACTTTTTAAATTTTTTTTTAATTAAAAAAATTTTTTTCGAGATGGAGTCTCACTCTGTTGCCGAGGCTGGAGTGCAGTGGCACGATCTTGGCTCACTGCAACCTCTGCCTCTTGGGTTCAAGTAATTCTGCTTCAGCCTCCTGAGCAGCTGAGATTACAGGCATGCGCCACCATGCCCAGCTAATTTTTGTATGTTTAGTAGAGACTGGGTTTCTCCATGTTGGCCAGACTGGTCTCGAAGTCCTGACCTTAAGTGATTCACCTTCCTCAGCCTCCCAAAGTGCTAGGATTACGTATGTGAGCCACCATGCCTGGCCTAGATACTTTAAAGCAAAAAAAAAAAAATCTATTGTACTTTCCACCAAGAGAACATCCTGTATTCATTTGAGTTGTTTATTTCTTAATGGTTAATTAGAATTCCCTTAATTGTCCCACTCTGGTGGAAACTAAACTGTGGAATTAGGTGATTATCCTGATTATCGCAGACTCACAGGAATTCATTTGGCTGGGTGATGCTTTTATTTTCTTAATTGCTTAAAATGTAAGCATAGTCCAAAATATTAAAAGGTTCTTTTAATCTATACTAAGACTAAATGTGTTAGTTGAATTAATTTTAAAAAGAAAACAAGAGATGAACATATTTAGAAATTAATAATTTTATCACTCACTGTTTTACTCATGTTAATATATTTCTAGGTCTTCTTTAGTGTGAGTTATTTTTTCCTAGATATATTTTCATGAGTTGAGTCACTGATTGAAAGTTATCTTGGTATACATTAAATATCATAAGCACATTGAAATGAAGTTGAGTAGAATACAGGTTTCTTTGGGAACTAGATAAAATTTTCCAATAAGCTAGGGAATATCTGAAACAGACTGTAAGAACACAGCCTCTGTAAGGTTAGCTGGGGGCGCTACACCACCAAAGCTTCAGTGTTTATATAATCTGAAAGATTCTATATCTCCAGTCTTTACAAGATCCCAGAAAATCCATTTCCAGAAATACACTCCTTGTTTAATTTTTTGCACTTTGTTCTCATTGGTTCTGATACTAATGTTACCCACAGCCCTCCATGACAAATCTATTTCTATGAAGAGGTAAAACTTTGTTTTCCTTTCAGTTTTCTTTATTTCTCTCTCACTCTTATCTCCTTCCTCTTAATTTTTTAAATAAATAATATTTATTTCCTATTGTGAAATGCATCAGTGATAGTGGTTCTCAAACTTGGCTACATATAAAAATCTTTTGAGGAACATAAAATACTATTTCTGCCTGGGCCCCACAGCAGACCAATTAAACCATTCTCTCTGGGTATGTGGTCCTGGAATCCATACTTTTTAAAGCTTCAAATTATTCTAAGGTGAAGACAGTAATGTGAACCCTTTTTATACACATAAAAGAGTATTTTTAATGTACACTTTCAGCTTAATAATAAAATAAGATGTTCCCCTTAGTTACTCCACACAAATTAAGCATATTACCTGTCTTTGGGAAATTTTTTATGTGCTCTTGTTGAATTACGTACTTTTCTCTTCTGCTAGAGGAAGTCACTACCATGTCTTTTATGATAATGATCTTCTTGACTTTATTTTTAGTTTTAGCACAGCTGATTGTGTACCTAAATAGTGCTATTTAATTTTGCCACTTTTCGTCCTTTATAGTCACACTACAAAATTGTATGCATTTTGGCGACTTGCTTCTTTCTGAGCGATATGTGTTTGAGATTCTTCACTAAGCACAGAGCTGTGACTCATTTATTTCATCAATTACTTTATGTAATCATGGATGAATATTCCTAAAATAAGAAAGAATTCCATTTTGTTTCTAGTTTTTGCTTTTATGGAAGTAAGTAATAAGAAACCTCATCCACATAGAATTGGGATGTTTGCTAAGATTGGAGTTTTGCTATTGCATTGTCCTGCAGGTGTTTGAACTGGGTTACATGCCAAAAGTAAGTTACATGCCAAAAATCAGTGTTGCATAATCAAAAATTGTTATTCTCTTTCTTTCCAAAAAACTTTATTTAAGTGTGATTGCCATATAAAAAACTGTATTTAGTGTATACAACTCAATTTGTTTGGGAATAAGTATACACTCATGAAAAAAGTCACCATTGTCAAGGCCATAGACATATACCTCACATCCCAAAGTTTCCTCCCCATCCCCTTTATTGGACATTTTATGGAAGAAAACTAAACATAAGATCTAGCTTATTCCCAAATTTTAAATATTCAATATAGTGTTGTTATCTAGAGGCACTATACAATATAGGGCAACCCCAGAACTTATTTATCTTGCATAACTGAAACTTTGTACCCCTTAAACATTACCTCCACATTTCCCCCTTCCACCAGACTCTGGCAATCACCATTCTATGCTTCTGTTAATCTAAAAGAAGATTCCACATATAACTAAAGTCATGCCATATTTATCTTTCTATGTCTGGCATACTTCACTTAGCTAATACCTTCCAGGGTCACCCATGTTGTCCCAAATGGCAGGATTCCCTTCATTTTTCAAGGTTGAATAATATTCCATTGCATGTGTATACCACATTTTCTTTAAGCATTTATCCATCCGTGGACATTTAGGTTGTTTCTATATCTTGGTTATAATGCTGCAATTATGATACCAGGTGTAAATATCTCTTTGAGATATTAATATCAATTCCTTTGGGAAATATACCCAGAAGTAGAATTGCCAGTTTATTATGATAGTTTTATTTTTAATTTTTGAAGGAAACTCTCTACTGTTTTCTGTATCGTTGTACCAACTTACATTTTCACCAACAGTGTGCACTGGTTTCCTTTTCTCCACATTCTCCCCTATCTTTTATTTTTCAAAACAATAGCCATCCCAAGAGGTGTGCGGAGATAGCTCATGGAGGTTTTGATTTGTATTTCTCTAATGATTAATGATATTGTCCATGTTTTCATATACCTGTTGTCCATTTGTTATGTCTTTTTTGGGAAAATGTCCATTCAGGGTCTTTGGCAATTTTTGCAAGTTAATTTTTATTTTTTTTCTGTTGTGTAAGCTACTTATATATTTCAGATATTAATCCCTTATCAGATATATGATTCACAAATACTTTCTCCTAATATTTTCTTGGGTAGTGTAGGCTGCCTTTTCATTTTGTTGATTGCTTCCTTTACTATGCAGAAGCTTTTCAGTTTGATGTAGTCTTGTTTATTTTTGTTTTTGTTGCCTGATATTAGGGGTTGACATCCAAAAATTTATTGCCAAGTCAATGTCAAGGAAATTTTCCCTTATCTTTTTTTTAGGAGTTTTACCATTTGGGGTCTTGTTTCGTTTTAATCCATTTGAGTTGATTTTTTTGTTTGTAAGATAAATGTTCAATTGCATTCTTGTGCATATGGGTATTCGGTTTTCCCAGTACCATTTGCTGAAGAGATTATTCTTTTTTCATTGTGTATTCTTAGCACCCTTGTGCAAAATTAGTTAGTCCTACATGTATGGGCTTATTTCTGGGCTCTTGATTATGTTCCATTGGTCTATGGGTCTGGTTTTAATGCCAGTATCCACACTGTTTTCATTACTGTGGCTTTGTAATATGTTCTGAAATTAGGAAATATGATATCTTTGGCTTTATTTTTCTTACTTGAGGTTGCTTTGTCTAATCAGGGTATTTTGTAATTCGATATGAATTTTAAGACTTTTTTTCTATTTCTGTGGAAAACGACTTGGAATTTGGATGAGGACTGCATTGAATGTGTGGATCACTTTGGGTAGTATAGAGATTTTAACAATATTAGTGTTTCAATTCATGAACATGGGATTTCTTCCCAGTTGTTTGTCCGTTTTCCTATTTTTCTCATGTTTTTTTTTTTTTTTTTTACTTTTCAGTATACATATATTTCACCTCTGCTTAAATTTTTTTTATTCTTTCATAGATGGGTTTGTTTGCCTAATTTCTTTTTCATGTAGATTATTTTTATCATGAAGAAACACTACTGATTTTTGTAAGTTGATTTTTGTATGCTGCAACTTTACAAAATTTGTTTAATAATTCTAACAGGTTTTTTTGTGGATTCTTCAGAGTTTTTTATATATAAGATCATGTCATCTACAAACAGAGACAACTTTACTTTTTCTTTCAAATTTGGATGCCTTTTATTTCCTTTTCTTATCTATTTTCCCTTGCAAGGACTTGCAGTACTGTTTTAAATAAAAGTGGTAAGAGTGGGCATTCTTGCTTTGTTCCTGATCTTAGAGGAAAAACATTTTTCTTTTTCACCATTGAGCTTTCACATACGGCTTTTACTGTGTTGAGTTAATTCCTTCTATACCTGAATTTGTTGACAGGTTTCATCATAAGATGTTGAAATTTGTCAAATGCTTTTTCTCCATCTGTTGAAATGATTGTATGATTTTTATCCTTCGTCAGTTAATGTGGTGTATCACATTTCTTGATTTACTTACGTTGAACCAACTCTTGATCATGGTGTATGATCCTTTCAATGTGCTGTTGAGTTCTGTTTGCTAGAGCTTTGCTGAGGATTTTGCATGGATGTTTATCAGGAATGTTTGCCTGTATTTTCTTTTCTTGTAGTGTTCTTGTCTGGCTTTGATACCAGAGTGATGCAGGTCTCATAAATGAACTTGAAAGTATTTCCTCCTCTTCAGTTGTTTGTGAAAGTTCGAGAAGGATTGTCATCAATCTTTTTTAAAAGAAGAATTTGGTGAAATTCACCAGTCAAGCAATCCAGTCCTGGGCTTTTCTTTGTTGAGAGTTTTTGATAACTGATTCAATCTCTTTACTCATTATTGGTCTGTTCAGATTTTCTCTTTCTTCATGATTCAGTCTTGGTGGAAAGTATGTTACTAGGAATTTATCTATTTCTTTTAGGTTATCAAAGTTGTTAGAATACAATTGTTAATAGTATCATATGATCCTTTGTATCTCTGTGGTAACAGTGGTAATATCATTTATAATATTATTTGTGTTGTTATCTGGCCTTTCTAAGTCTAAAGGTTTATCAATTTTTTATATATCTTTTCAAAAAACAAACTTGTAGTTTTTTTATCTTTTTAATTTTTTTCTCATTCCCTATGATTATGTCTGTTCTAGTCATGATTTTCTGACTTCTAAATTTAATCATTGATAAATATGAATTTATCTCATATCCTTTGCATATATTTTTTAAATATGCAATTTTAATATCCTAGACAATAATATTTGCCATTGCAGTGACAGTATTCCACACTCAATGGAAACTGAAGCTAAACATTTTTGGCACCCAAAGCTTGTTCATATATAAGAAATGTGAAAGCTTGTTCATAACCTCACTTTATTCTCAAAATTTAAGTTGAGGATAAAGTGAGGTTATGACGTATACCCTGCTCCTATAACAGTGCCTGGCATACTACAGACAACAAGCAAATAAATACGTAATTTTTAAAAAAGTATTTAAAAATTGTGGTAAAATATATGGAACATAAAATTACCATTTTAATCATTGTTAGGCCTACGGTTCAGTAGCCTTAAGTACATTCACATTGTTCAACCATCACCATCATCTATCTCCAGAATTTCCATCTTGCAAAACTGAAATTCTGTACCTGTTGACAATAACGCATCATTTTCTCCTTCCCCAGTCCCTGATGTCCACCATTTTACATTCTGTCTGTGAATTTTTCTACTCTGGGTGCCACACGTGAGTGGAATCATAGAGTATTTGCCCATTTGTGACTGGTTTATTTCACTTAGCATAACGTCCTCAAAGCTTATCTGGTTGTAGCCTGTGTCAAAACTTCCATGAAAACTTGTTTTTTTTTTCAGGCAGAATAATATTCTATTGTATGTGTATACTATATTTTGTTTATCTGTCAATGGACACTTGGATTGCTTTTGCCTTTTGACTATTGTGAAAAATGCTGCTATGACATTAGTGCACAAATACCTGTTCAAGTCCCTGCTTTCAGTTCCTTTCAATATAAGCCAGAAGTGGAACAGTTTGATTATATGGTAATTCTATTTGTAATTTTTGTAAGAACCACCACATTCTTTTCCATAGCAGCTCTATCATTTTACAATCCCACCAAAAGTGCACGAGGGTTCCATTTTCTCCACATCTTCACCAACACGCGTATTTTCTGTTTTGTTTTGTTTTTTTCATAGTAGTCATTCCCATGGGTGTAAGATGGTATCTAATTTTGGTTTTCATTTGTATTTCCCTAATGATTAGTGATGTTGAGCATCGTTTCATGTGCTTATTGGACATTTGTGTATGTTCTTTGGCGAAATATCTACTTAAGTCCTTTGCCCATTCATTAGTCAGGTTATTTTTTTATTATTGCTTTTGTCAAGTTTTAAGCAGTCATTTTTTTTAAATGAGTAAAGAGATGAATGTGAAGAGTAGGATCACTCTTCTGCTTTGTCACTGAGCAGCTAATAAGAAAATATAAGTACATATACAGTTATAAATATGGAAACATTTATAAATTTATCCTATTTCCAATGTACATCCGAAGAAATTTGAATAAAAGTGTCCAAGTTTTTAAAATCTCTTCATCAAATAGTCAAGTCTTTGTTTGCTGTAATCTCATTAGTAACAAAATATTCTTTGCTCTAAGGCATGGCTTTTCTTTTTAATCTACCATACATTTCGACACAGTCTGTTGAACAATGTCTTCTGCCATCCTTTTTATTCACCAGCTGATGTTGTTCCCTGGTGTCATTACAGGGAATAAGCCCACTATAAGTTATCAATTTTAATATCATCTGCTAATATTATTTTGTAACTTTATTTAGAAAGTAAATGATAATATAAAATATTATTTATGTTTTCTCAAAGAAGCATTTTGTTCTTAAAAGAATGCTGGCCAAGGATGTAAACAACAACAAAAAAAATTAGAACTTTCAACATTTCCTATAAATCAAGAACTGTTTTGTCAACTTTATATATTTTATTTTATCTTGGAAAAATCTTACTAGAACCCATTTTATAGAACTAAGGGTGTAACAGGGCAGGAAATTAAGAATCAAGGAGGAAAAAAAACCCTAGAAAAATGAATGTTATATAACATTTATGAAATGCCAAACATGTACTGAAAATTTTGCATTCATTAGTTCATTAAATGTTTATGTACCACTTCATATAGGAAGTTCAATATCCCTATTTATCACATGAGAAATATGATGCTCAGAAAGATTTGTTAGATTTAACCAAATCACACAGTTGTGGCAGATTTTGCTGAGGGATTTTAAGGTTTCATTTAAAAACATTTTAAACTTTCTGGCCGGGTGCAGTGGCTCACGCCTGTAATCCCAGCACTTTGGGAGGCTGAGGCGGGCGGATCACAAGGTCAGGAGATCGAGACCATCCTGGTTAACAGGATGAAACCCCGTCTCTACTAAAAATACAAAAAATTAGCCGGGTGTGGTGGTGGGCGCCTGTAGTCCCAGCTACTCGGGAGGCTGAGGCAGGAGAATGGTGTGAACCCAGGAGGCGGAGCTTGCAGTGAGCCGAGATTGCACCACTGCATTTCAGCCTGGGTGACAGAGTTAGACTCTGTCTCAAAAAAAAATAATAATAATAATAAACTTTCTTTAAATTTTCTGTTTTGTAGCTTTGTTAACAATTACAAAATAAAGAATATAAGGTAAAAATATTAATCTTGAGTCCCAATGTCAATAATAATCCTCAGTTCACAGCAAACCTATTGAATTCTGAAGGCGTGATTGAAATACTATGTCAAAAATATAGTAGAGATTAAATTGTTATATATTCCCTAAATATAAGCAAGTTCAATGGAAAGGGTCAAAGACAATATTAGGCTGTGATTAGACTTGTTTGTATTCATTTTATGCAGAAAAACATAATTTGTTCATTGTTTGACCCTGAAATTTGCACATAAATTGAAAATTATGTAACTGTGTTCTGCAGTGACCTTTCTACATCAATAATAGACAAGAAAGGCTAATTAAAAGGTCTCAATCTGATTGCTCAGCTTCTCAAAATCTCTTATTCTTCATTAAAGCCCATTAATGTTATCAAAATCAGAGAGATTCTAAAACCTCACGTTTAGGAAAGTTATATTTCCTTGAACGTGGGATTGTTTTTCTTTTATTACACACATCAGTGATTATTGTTGCCGCTGCTCTCCTCACTTTTAGAGTGGGACCTAAAAAGAGCAATAATAGATGCAGTTAATGGTTAATATTCTTTTTAGTGCACGTACCTTAAATAAATCAAGGGCATTTTTGCCAAAGATTGGGGGATGATGGGTCGGAAAAGTGAAGAAACAATTGTGGAAGCCATCTTTGGGGAGAGTAAGGTCCAAAGATCTCAGCAGTAGGTGTTTACGGAAATTTGCTCCAATGAGCTGCCCACTAGATGCCTGTCCACGCCAAACTTGGCATCTCTACGTGTTTTAGTACAGCATTCAATCCCAAATGGAACAGTCCTGTTATTCTGTCTTTGATCAGTTGTCTATCCTTAGGTCAATAAGCCATATAATACCATCTTGAGATCCAGGATAATGAGTATTTGAGGGCTCTTTTCTGTTGCTCTCTGAGCTACACCCTTCCTCACTTGGCAAGGGGTGTGTACAGCTAAGAAGACATGCCCACTCAGAGACTTACTCCCTGTTCCAGATCCAGGATCTCAGGTTTCTGTGGTCCACGTCTACTTCAGAGGTCTTTGTAGGCCTCTTCCCCAGGTCTGTCTTCTTTCAGATGAACTGCCTTGCTGGTGTGCTTACCGCAGGCTGGTGGGGTAGCTAAGCAATGACTCTGGATTTGAGGCATTTGTATGTGAACAGGTTAGAGGTGGATCTACAACCATAGCCTCAGCGGTCGTCTTGAACCAGGATATACATTCATTTTGTGTTTACTTTGGACACCATTCCAGGCTGCACATAATAGCACTTATTTTACAAGACTCTAGTTATGTTTTTTATTCATATGACATGTTCTTACACAATGAACATAGAAGATTCATGAGTCTTTCGTGGAGGTATGCACACTTCAGAAATACATCTCTATATTTCAACATATGCTTCCAAACTCTCCATCTCATTAACCTAACTTCTTTGTCAAATTAAGAAAAATGTTTTCTACTGAAAAACATTAATGTTTTGATTTCTTCCAGGTATTCCAACATCTCGTTTTTTAGGATCACTGGTAGTAAACTCTTAACTCTATATAATTCTTGATTTTTTCCTTCCAGTGGAAACATACACTCAGAGATGGGAATGCCTGTGGCTTGAAATGCACTACAAGAATACGTTTTAACCTCTTAGTGCTCAACAATATTAATAGAATTTTAATCTTACATTTTACCTCATAAGAGGAATATATTATTGCATAGCTGAAATGATACTCTTATATTACTTGTTAAAGAAATTTTTATACTTGCATTTATATATTTTAAAGGCAACAAGAGAATTGTCAATGAATTAACTAAGTATCTTCAAGGTAATATTCAAAACTCCATAACATTTTAAAGATCCAAAGTAATTGAATGATATCATTCAAAGTTACTTGGGGGATTTTACAAATGGGAAAATAGAAATAAGGCCTGTTGGCTTTCAGTTGAGTGACTATTCTGCTACTCTAGAGTAGTTGGAAATAAATAAATAAATAAACGCAATAATTGTTGACTTGTTTGGTCACGAAGCGGCATCGTTGTCTGGGGCAAATACCTGAGGTTCATTGTCTCACGCCAGAGAAATTGTGGATGCAGACACACAGGAAGTGAGTTTAAGGGTGGAGGTTTAATAGGCGAAAGAAAGAGAGAGAAGAATAGCGCTCTTTCTTGCAGAGAGAGAGGGGCTCCCAAGTGGAACTTCTAGTTTTGTGATGAAATGCACCAGATTTCATAGCTAAGCTTGAGGAGGCAGTGTCTGATTTACACAGGGCCCAAGAGATTGTTTGGACCAGGTGCGACATTTGCATGGCACATGAATAAGCTGGTCATCCCACCCTAATCTTTTATTATGCAGATGGAGTCTCTACCTGGCCATCACCATGTTGTCTGTTCATTATTGTACACATGGTTGACAAAAGGAAAGTTGGAGCTGCCACGTTGAACATGCCTGGCTCCCAAGTAACCCTTTTCTGTTGGCACAGTTGCCGGCATTCACCTGTGCAAGCTTCTAGTTTCCCTTTCTATGTCTGCAGCTGAATTTTACAGGCTGCTCTTTGTTGGAAAGGAAATGATTTGGGGGCTGCTTTTATTAAAAGGGAAATCTTACCAAGGACTCTCTGGCCCTAACATTTTCAAACTCCATCAAAATAAATCAACTTTATCACACAATATAGCCAATTAAACACATATCCTTACTGCGCATTATTGTTTTCAACAGATAAGCGAATGCTTCAATGCAAATCCTAAGCAAAAGCTCTCTGAACAAAGGAAATAATCATCTCCCAAGACAAAAGTAAAATGCTCAGTTGAACCTGCCTCCTTTTTCCATTCCCTATCAGATATATATGACATTGATGCTTTATTGTAAAAATTTCATTTTACACTTCACCTTCAGTAGAGTGGAGATAAGCTAGGAGCAATGTGTGCACTCCCTTCTAAACATAGCAATTAGAAAATATTAACTAAGACTAAACACATAACATATCTCATCAATCATGGTTTTCTTCAAGTTAGAGTTAAAATTCAACATGTGAAAAGGTACCCTTAATGAAGGGCCCCTTTTTAATGAGGATTACAGTTTCCTAGTCTGATTTCTTTTCTTTCCTTGCAATTTTATATCTCATACTAAGTTTACCTTTCTCAGAAAGAGCATTTATTATTTCAGTACTCCTTATTGCTTTGACCCGATTCTGATTTGTTTACCTTTGCATTCTGCCTCATTTCATCACGTACCGTGGGCCTCCTTGTCTATGTAACAACCAGTAAATTACGTCATTAGCTGTGTTTATGTAGAGTATCAAAGTCACCAAATACATCACATTTCAGAAATTATCTTGGGCAATTATAATAATTATCACACAGGCTATTTATCCTCTGAATGGTTTTCAATGGTTGAGAGCTTTTTTAGCAACCATTCTTAACTGTAAAATATTCTAAGAATCATTTTACCAAAAGTATTTTAAATTCATTAAATGTAGGAATTAGCCTAGTACAAATAGCATGTTTAGAATGTATTTGGTGTTTCAAATATCCACCTATTCTCACCACAATGGTGAAGCCAGCCCAAGCGGTTTTACCAAATTTAAACACAGTTCCATAAAATAATATTTGATCACTCAAAAGATATCTAGGTTTTGTGCTAGTATTGGGTATATAGTGCCAATTATAGTACAGTTTCTTCCTTTAAGGATTCTTCATTTTCTTTCAGAATGGGTGTGTTTAGTTTATCTGTTACAGAGTAAAGAAAACAAATAGAAAATGCACCATTGTATAGCATTTCAATATCATTTGCTGTAATTAGGATATCTGGAGCCCCAGGAGAGCCAGATGGATAGATGGGTCTGAGGCAGGTCAGATAATTCTTCATGGAAGGAACAGCACCTAAGGTGTGAGTTATAGGAGTCCATATTTGAGTCAGATGAGAGAACGTATGGATTTTGTTGGCTAAGGGTAAAGACTGTGATGCCAAAGCATGAATTCTGGCTTGGCTATTAAGTAACTACATGAAATTAGGTAAGTGAAATAAGAATTCTAGTACCTGCTTCATGAAGCTGTTTTGAGAATTACATGAGTTAATATATTAATATGTAATGTGCTTAAATTGAATGAGGCACATATAAGTTCTCCATAAGTGCTAGTGTCACATCATCATCGTCACATCCTTATCATATCAGGCTACTGCTATAACAAAATAGATCCAAAAAAAAAAAAAACATAATCCAGGAAGTTTATCTCCTATCCACTTTACAGCAGTTGTCATGTAAACAGATTGGTGGGACGGCTTTTCTATTGAATTTACTCAGGCACCCAGGCCTTCAGTCCGTGGTCTTCAAGGTCAATCCCACTGATCATGACTTTTCCATCCACGTGGAGAGGTACAGAACATGGGGAACAGTATGTGGAAGTCTGTATGGCCTCACCTGGATGTGTGCACATTACTTCTGCTCACATTCCATGGGTTGGAACTCAACCTCATGATCTCACCTAGTAGCAAAAGGAGTTGATAAAGTGCCTGTGTGAGCAGCCACAGCCCAGAAACAAGCATGTGCTATAGAAACGTGACCACAGGACCTGAAATAGCCATCCTTCACCACCACGCGGCTGAAGAGGGACGAGTGTGTGAAAGAAGATGGTGTACATCTCCGGACCATACATGGATGATTATCGTGAGATTGCTCATGAGTCAAGGAGTAGAGAATGATAAATTAGGAGGCAAAGAAAGAAGATAGTGTGTGAATTTTTAATCCTGTTTAGCGTGTCTGATATGTTGCAGAGAAATCTCACAGAAAATGCACAGTAAGTGTTTAGATCTCAGCAAAAGGAACAGGTTGCGATTGTAGACATCGGGCCATCAGCCTCCAGATAGCAGTTAAAATGAAGTGGGACTACCAAGGAAAATCATCTGGAGTCACAGTTTGTTTTTCTAGCATTTAAAAGTCCAGACTGGAAAAGGAACCAAGAAAGGAGAGGGAAGGTTGAGACACTGACAGAGTACCAGGAATATTATACGAAAGGGCTTAAGGAATTGACGTTTCAAAGTGGAAGGCATTTTCAGCATATCAGCAGCAGCAATAAATCCAGAATGGGAAGGGTTGACATTTATCTTAGAATGGTAATTAGGACATCATTAGATATCTAAGCAAGGGTTCTTTTAGTGCAGTAATAGAAATTGCTAAGAGGCAAGGAGTGAATGATGACTTCTGAATCACTAAAGCACTGAAAATGTTTCTTTTTGCATAGGAGCATAGTGGTCCTTGTTAGGTGTACCTGTTCTGAGTTTTTGTTCTTGTGTTGGTTTAGTTTCTTGTTATCTCTTCTTCCTTCTTTCTACGCCTTCTAAACAGGCTTTTTTTTTTTTTTTTTGGTCTGAAACTTTAAACCAGTCATTTGAAGTATGCATAGCCTATGGTTCAGCAATCAGTTGTTCTATAATTATATGAAGAATTCATTTTAAAAACTAGATATTTAAAATATGTCCGTGCACAAAATATTAAAGGTAAAATGAGTTTCATGTCAGAAAAGAGAGCTTGGTGTGTATATATATATCTATATAGATATAGATACACATATGTGTGTGTATATATATATCTATATAGATATAGATACACATATGTGTGTGTATATATATACATATGTGTATATATGTGTGTATATATATACATATGTATATATGTGTATATATATACATATGTGTATATATATACATACATATGTGTATATATATCTATATCTATATAGATATATATACTTTTCTTTCAAACAAGTATACGTACAGTTTGTGAAGTCATCTTTTTATTTAAAATATGAAAAGTCAAACTTCAGGAAATACTCCTTTCAGCATGCACCTTGCCTCTGTGTATTGCCAGTGAAATCACGTGTTAAAATATTTTTCTAAACTGTTTCTATCCACAATACATGGTCCAGTAACTCTGATAACACCTCTGATAATTTTGATGCAAACTGAAGTTTGCTGTCACTGAGATCACTAAGGTTACAGTTTCAGACGTGTTGCTATTAATTGCCTGATATGTGCATTGACCTTTAAACCTAATTCTTTTGAACTCAAGATAGACTTAAATTATCATGGTGTATTGAAAATATTCTATTATGTGTATGTTTTAGACATTTGAAAATACTGGTCATGTGATATCAAATCATTGGCAGTGTTGAGATGTCCTTTTATTTGCAAACTTGCCTGTGATAGTTCCTTCTAGAATAAGAGAGCAACCAAGTGAAAAAGGTAGTTCATCTGTGAAGAGACATTTGGGTGCGTGATCTTCCCAAAATCTATGTCCCCTTTATTTTCTCTAATGTTGTTCTTCCTTCGTGTAAGCATGAATCTTCTAGTCATATTTATTTGCAATAGGTTGCAAAACTTGCTTGATAAGGAAACTGAGAAGAATGGAATTTTATAAATAAGGAAACTCAAAAAGGAATTTATCCCTTTCTATTGAGTGTCTGGCCTATTAATTCTACTTGGTTAAATGACCAGCTAGGATGGTAGGTAATTCGAAAGGTCATCAACAATTTATATTAACACACCAATATAAGCTAGGGCTGCTTTTATTGTCTTCTGACAGCAGCTTATAAATATATTCAATTATAGCACTAAATATACTGTTTAACTAATAACTTTTCATCACTGGATCATAAATTCCTCGAAGGTGAGAGCTATCTCAATATTTTGCATAGTGTCTGATAGTTGCTCAATACGTGTTTTTGGCGTGAATAAATGGAAGGTTCTAAATTGTTGGCATCACTAGATGTAAACACACTGTACTTTGTATGAGAAAGTGATTATTCTTATTATTCTCATTTAGAAATCACATTAAATGACTTATCGAAGATTACAACTTTTATAAGAACTGGGATTCAAATCATTATCTTGGTCTACGTATTTGCACTCCTCAATAGCAATCAGTGTTTACTCTCCAGAATTACCAGGTCTAACTAGAGGTTAACTTTTGCTTGTAAATTCAAAACTTTTGAAACATGCCTACCATAAAAACTGTCCAAAGATAATTTATCAACAAGTCAAAACACATAGATGACAAGGAAAATTCATGCATTAAAAAGCTAAAAAAAAATCAAACAAAAAATAGTTCTATAGAAAATTTTCTGGAAGTCCTAACCAGAGCAATGAGGGAAGAGAAAGAAATAAAAGGCATCCAAATAGGGTAAGAAGTCAAACTATCTCTCTTCACTGATGATAGGATTCTATACCTAGAAAGCCCGAAGGACTCTTCCAGAAGGCCCCTGTAACTTATCCACAACAAAACACAAAAAACAGTAGCATTTCTATACACTAATAAGGTTCAAGCTGAGACCTAAGTAAAGAGCACAATCCCATTTACAACAGCCGCACACACACACACACACACACACACACACACTCACACAAAAATACAAACACTTAGGAATATATCTAACCAAGGAGGTGAAAGATATCTACAAGAAGAACTATAAAACGCTGCTGAAAGTAATTATAAATAACACAAAAAATGGAAAAACTTTCCATGTTCATGGGTTGGAAGAATCAGTATCATTAAAATGGCCATACTGCCCAAATCATTCAGCAGATTTTGGAACAGAACCCAAAAATAAGGCCACACATCTTTTACAAAAATTAACTCAAAATGGATTAAAGATTTAATGGAAGACCTCAAACTATAAGAATCCTGGAAAAAAAACCTAGGAAACACCATTTTTGACATTGACTTTGGGAAATAATTAATGACTAAGTCCTCAAAAGCAATTGCAACAAAAAAATTGACAAATGGAACCTAATTAAACTAAAGAGCTTCTGCACAGTAAAAGAAACTATCAACAGAGTCAACAGACAATTTACAGAATGACAGAAAACATTCACAGACTATGCATATAACAAAGGTCTAATATTCAGAATCTATAAGCAACTGAAGTTGATAAGCAAAAAACCCCATTAAAAAGTGGGCAAAGGACATGAACAGACACTTCTCAAAAGAAGACATACATAGGGCCAACGAACATGAAAAATGTTCCACATCACCAGTCTTCAGAGAAATGCAAATTAAAGCCACAATGAGATACCATTTCACATTAGTCAGAATCCTTACTATTAGAAAGCCAAAAAATAACAGATGCCGGCGAGGTAATGCTTATACACTGCTGGTGGAAATATAAATTTGTTCAGCCACTGTGGAAAGCAGTTTGGAGATTTCTCGAACTTAGAACTAACATTCAACTCAGCAATCCCATTACTGGATATATATTCAAAAGAAAATATTTCTACTAAAAAAATGATGCATGCATGCATATGCTCTTCATAGCACCATTCTCAATAGCAAAGATACGGAATCAACCTAGGTGCCCATCAACAGTGGATTGAATAAATAAAATGTACATATTATACACTATGGAATACTACCCAGCCATAAAAAGTAATGATATATCCTTTGCAGCAACATGGATGTAGCGAAGACCATTATCCTAAGTGAATTAACACAGGAACGGAAAACCAAATACCACATCTTCTCACTTAACATGAGGGCTAAACCTTGGGTGCTCATGGACATAAAGATGGCAACATTAAACACTGGAAACTACTGACCAGAGAAGGGAGGAAGGAGGGCAAGGATTGACATGCTAACTTTTGTGACAAGCTCACTACCTAGGTGACAGGATTATTTGTATCTCAAATCTCAGCATCACACAATATACCCATGTGACAAACCTGTGCCATGTACCCTGTGAATCTAAAATAAAATTGAAATTATAAAAATAAATAAGAAAAGTTTTCTAGCTACTAAAATGCATTTTAATATTTCTGTTTTAATTAATGCACCCAGATGTTCATACATATTTACTTGTATGTGAACATGAAAAAGAGAGTGCATGTGTCAGTTTTCAGTTTTTTAAAGAATAAATTTACTATTAGACATAAAGTTTGTCTTAAATAAGGAGTATTATTTGCAGAAAATTGATTTATGGCATTTTCATGAGGTTATTTTTATAATTCATGGCAAAATAGCAACAGTTTTTAAAAATATTAATTTTATATTACACATTGGACTACAGAAAAATTAATGAAACTATAGAATATGCTTCCCACTCACTGGAAACATTTGAAAATACTTTAAAAGCATAATAATATATGTTGGCACAGATATTGTTAAAAGGGAACATTTATACACTGCTGTTGGGAATGTAAACTAATACAACCTCTATGGAAAAAAATGTGGAGATTTCTCAAAGTACTAAAGGTAGATGTACCATTTGATCCAGCAATCCCATTACTGGGTATCTACCCAAAGGAAAAGAAGGCATTATTTACAAAAGATACCTCCACGTGTGTGTTTATCAACAGCACAATTCACAATTGCAAAGATACGGAATTAACCTAAGAGCTCAGCAACCCATGAATGGATAAGGAAAATGTGATATATGTACACCATTAAATACTACTCAACCATACAAAATAATGAAATAAGGTCTTTTGCAGCAACTTGGATGGAACTGGAAGCCACTGTCCTAAGCGAAGTAACTCAGGAATGGAAAACCAAATACTGCATGTTCTCACTTAAAAGTTGGAGCTAAGCTATGGATATATGGAGTGGTACACAGAGTGGTATAAAGAACATTGGAAACTCAGAAAGAGGAAGGCTGAGAGAGTAGGTCAAGGGATGAAAAACTACCTGATGAATATAATGTACGTACTCTATTTGTATTATAATTGCACTAAAAGCCTAGACTTTGTCACTATACAATTCATCATGTAACCAAAACCATTTCCACCCCTAAATCTATGAAAATTAAAAATATTTTTAAAATAATAAAGAAGGCCGGGCACGTGGCTCATGCCTGTAATCCCAGCACTTTGGGAGGCTGAGGCGGGCGGATCACGAGGTCAGGAGATCCAGACCATTCTGGCTAACAGGATGAAACCCCGTCTCTACTAAAAATACAAAAAATTAGCTGGGCGTGGTGGCGGGCGCCTGTAGTCCCAGCTACTTAGGAGGCTGAGGCAGGAGATGGCGTGAACCCGGGAGGCGGAGCTTGCAGCTTGCAGTGAGCCCAGATCGCACCACTGCACTCCAGCCTGGGTGACAGTGTATATATATATATATATATATATAAATAAAATAATAGTATAGCTTTTTAAAAAAGCAATTAATTTTATTGATAGTTATCAAAAGTCCTAAAAGACACAAATCCGATACATTTTTATACCCAATAATGGCATGTTAGGAGTCTGTCTTACATAACTACTTCCAATTATGAAGAAGCTAAATATAGTTTTGTTTAAATGTAAAATAATGAAACAACTCTATAATGAATAATAATGGAATTGTTAACTAAATTAGGGGTGTATTCAGTTTTCATTATATTTTATAGATAATAGTGATGACTGAAAATCAGACAAAATATGATATGATAAATATAAAAAGGTACAGAAAATATTGTGTATATGTTATCGTTACAAGTATTTAACCTAGTTACAAAAATATTTAAAAAGAAAAATGCGACAAAATGTTAAAGACATTGTGTAAAGACGGAGAGATTGTTTTTTGTTTTTTTTCTACATTATTATGTATTTAAACTCTTATCATAATAAAATATGTTTTAAAAGCTCAGAGGTTTCCGTTTATCACATTAAATCAAATGTCAATCTGCATTTTCAGAACCAAAAGACGTAGTTTCTCCAATACTTCACAGAACAACATACCTTTGTAAGTCTGATCAGTTTTTTTAACTCCTGCTCACTCATGAACATCTTTGAGTCTTTGATAGTTAAAATTCTTTGTTGTGGTCTAAGGTCCTTTCATGCCTTCAATGCATCTAGATGTTTACTTGCTTAGGACTTTTCTTAGATATGTTTCCTGACTCACTGTATTCCATGGGAAAGTTCTCTTTTACTTGGAATTTCACTATGTCTTCCGTACATATATAGCAGCCTTAGAAACCCTAATTGTTTCTTTGCAGTTGATTCCAAAGCTGAATATGTGGATTTGTCAACTAAATAACATGGTCTTCAAAAGCAGGGATTATGCCCGTTTTAATATTCTTCATGTGGTTACGTGAAAAACAAAGGTGCTTAGAAATGCACGTCCATATGAAACTTGCCGTCTGGAATCTCGGAGCATATTGAATGTCATCAGCTTAAGAAAGTACTAAAACAACAAGTGTTTCTTCATAAATATTATCTATAGAATGATTATATCTAGTTCAGTGTAATGAGCTCTGTGTAAAAAACGATTTTAATCCAAATTGAAATTTATA
Organism: Hylobates moloch; assembly: GCF_009828535.3. Classification (NCBI taxonomy): domain Eukaryota; kingdom Metazoa; phylum Chordata; class Mammalia; order Primates; family Hylobatidae; genus Hylobates; species Hylobates moloch. The sequence continues at coordinate 19,170,126 of NW_026652277.1, forward strand.
GGATCGAGGATTTGTAAGTTCTGTTTCAAAGTAAAATGAAACTAGTTTTCAATTGATGTCACTTTCAGGTTGGTGAGAGTTTGTTTAGATCTACAGTAAATTAGTCCTACATATACCTTATGTTCTTACTGGATTAAATTTTCTTTTCTTATGGCTGCATTATTTTCCACGGCCTTCATAGGATCTTTCAGTTTCTCATGCTTTAGTTAGGTCTTTAGATCTCTATTTGTCAGTCTTTTACTAGCAAAATAAATATTCTAGTTTTTTCATATGCCATAACCTGCTAGCCAGGTTATTTTCAACTTTTATTGTGAGCACCAATGTTCTCTCCATTCTTGTATCATCAAATATAGAATATGTGAGATATCTTTCATTTCATATATTTGACAACCAGGTGAATAGTTATTGCCTTTATCATTACCACTTTGGCTGAATAAAAAATATAAAATGGCTAAACACTTGCAAAACAGTCTTTCATTAAAAAAAATCTATCTTTTCAATTTACTGTATTCTTAAAAAAGATATGTGAGGCTGTTTTTTATTTTTTTTTCTTTGGACACAATATTTCATAGATATTCTAGTCATTGTTCAGTTTACTGCAATTCAAAGCATCACTTTATTTCTCTTCATGGCTTTGCTATTCTATATTATCAAAGAAAATAAGCCTTATTTAGAGATGTAGCCTATTTTAGCCATTTTTAAAAATAAAAACCAAAGAACTAACTATTTAGAGTGACGTCAAAGCACATTTCCCCTGTGGAGTAATTATATGGCTTTACATCCTATGGCATGGAAAAATAATCTCAAATGCATAGACTTGCATATGTAAAAAATGTCCACATACTGCCCTAGGATTAACTGTAAATTCTCACTAGTGTTAATTAAAATTATGTGGCAAAGTTCCTAAACTACCCAGTAAACATGACCTTTAAGTCTTCGTCTTGTTAATGCCCATAATTGGACCATTTACTGTTGTCTTAGATGTTCTTTCTTCAGTCTTCGTATTTGTATACACCAAATTTTACTGGTAAATTGTTTTTGGATATCATACAGGTTTTAGCTATTGTATTATGGGCATAATCCAAAGACTCTGGACATGCACTTTTAGTCAAGTCTGTAGAGTTGTGTTCTTTTTATTCGTGGAAGTACTGCCTAATTGTCAGTAAACTACCTCCACCTCAGGTACATCACCTCTGAACCTATAATCACCTATGTAACAAAGGAACTGCTGAATTTTATTTAATTTGTGGAAGTTGATTAAAAAATTGTAAACCTTTAATATAAGTCACTATGAATCTGTGAAGTATTATAATTTGACTACATATCTGATGAAATAATATTTAAATATAACAATTCCTCTAAAAATTCTGTGTCAGTTCACTTTTCTAAGCCCCCTTTAGATGAAACCATTGTTTCTGAAATTATGATAACCAAGATTTGTAAAGAGCCAACTATATATCAGGTTCTATGTGAGGCCTAAGAGAACACGATAAAAACTTCTGGTTCTAAGAAGCTTGGAGTCTGGCTATTTATACAGCCAGCCAGGTATAAATAGCTCTTGTATATGATGATACTCATTGTAATATAGGAATAAAAGGGTACTTAGGTGGCATGAAACAGACGTGTCTCACCTTGGGCAAAGATGGCACTGAGAAGGCAAGACAAAAGTAGAGAGAGAAAAGTCATTTCATTGAATCATAAGTTTGGGCAGCGGGCACCTGGGGCTCTGGAGGGAATAGTCAGGGCAGACAGGAAGTAGCTCCTGTGAGTGCATGAAAAAACGATTTGTGAAACCTTCAGTCATAGGATATAGACCAATTGCAGTTACTTCAGAGTCACAGAAAATGAGACTGGAAAACTAAGCTGGAACCAAGGACAAAGGATTCTTAATGTCTTTATTAGGGGGTTTGGATTTATGTACTAGGTAATGATCAGCCTCAGTCCCCACCTGTACAACGATGGAAAGGTGTGTGGCCATGCAAAGAAGTCAAATGTCATGAATGACCTTCCTGCAGAGTTAGGATTTTTGTTAAGAATACTTTGCGTTTTCTAAGAAGTAGTGTGGGATATTACATGGGTTATTAAGATCCCGTGTACTGAAAAAAGTTAGTGGTGAGGAGGAGAAGGCGGGCTCCCAATTCGGTTCCATCCGGTTCTCCCACCATCCCCCGCCAGGGGTCTCAGCAGCTCAGAGGGCAGGAGGAGCGGCAGCGCCAGGCACTGCGCACGCGCCCTTCCGGAGCCAGAATGCCCAAGAGGAAGGTCAGCTCTGCTGAAGGGGCCGCCAAAGGAAGAGCCTAACAGGAGGTCAGCGCTGTTGTCAGGTAAACCTGGTCCTGCAAAAGTAGAGGTGAAGCCGAAAAAGGCAGCAGCGAAGGATACATCTTCAGACAAAAAAGCACAAACAAAAGGGAAAAGGGGAGCAAAGGGAAAACAGGCCTAAGCGGCTAACCAAGAAAGTAAAGAAGAGTTACCTGCAGAAAACAGGGAAACGAAAACTGAGGAGAGTCCAGCCTCTGATGAAGCAGGAGAGAAAGTAGCCAAGTCTGATTAATACTATGCACCATGTCTTATCAGTGGTCCCTGTCTCCTTTCTTGTACAATCCAGGGGAATATTTTTATCAACTATTTTGTAAATGCAAGTTGTTTAGTAGCAGCTCCAGAAACATTTTTAAGAAGAAGGGAATCCCATCTCATCCTATGTTTTAAGTGTAAATGGTTTTTTTTAAGAGGTGAAACCATTTGCTGGTTGTTTATTTTTTGGTACAACCAGAGAATAGTGTGGGATATTGAATTATGGGATGCTTTGACGGTCTTGGGTGTCCGCTTAACATTCCATAGATGGGGGTTAGTTTTTATATCTTATAATACAAAGCATATTAAATGGCAATATGGAGTCACAATCCTGAACCTAATGTCCTTAATATTTTAAATTACTTCTATTCTCATGTTGTTTTGTAGTAGAATTGTTTCCTAAAGAAAACTTCTCCTTGATCGTGGCTCTCGCTGTCAGAATTGTGGGCACTCTCTAGCCTCTTTGGTTGTGATAGTCCTATTTTCCTAATAACTGTGTTACTGTACTGTGAAAGTTCAAAAATTTGAATATGTAGTATACATGCTATTCAGCTGTAAATTGGTGGGATGTAGGTAACAGCTTAACATGTGAAGATACTGGTACTTGATAGCCTCTTAAGGAAAATTTGCTTCCAAATTTTGAGCTGGAAAGTCACTGGAATCACTTTTAAAAAGAATTACAGTATATAGGTTTTTAGATTTTTGGTACATGTGATAAGAATTGTGTACATATTGCAATGTCTGTACTGATCCTCAACCAATACAATCTCAATTATGAAAGAAAAAATATCTTTTTATCTTTTTTTTCCTTTGTCCATTTAAAATGTTTGATTTTTCTTTTTAAATTAGGTCGTGATGTGCCACTGAAATAGGCAATGTTGGCAAAACAATGTCTGTTACAATAAAATACATTAGACATTTAAATAATCTTAAAAACCATGTGAAGGGACATAAACCCGGTCGATTAAATCTGGAACGATGTTTTCTGCACAAGCGAGTACAGGCATACCTCTTGTTAAAAATGATGTAAACAGTCATACCTCTCTTTAAAACTGATGTAAACAGAAGAAGCCAAGTGGGGCGGAGGGAGGGCGTGGCAGGGTTAAGGGGGTGAGGGTAGAGTGAGGGTGCGGTGAAGGGAGGCTGAGGTGGGTGAGGGAAATGGCAAATGAAAACAACAGTAACTGAGGTAGTAGGACTCTACTCAGGGCAGAAAAATTGACTTATGAATAAAAATTAGACTGTGATATCAAATTCAGATCAACACGCAAAAGACACAATACATGCTATTTAGTTTTAGAAAAAAACACACACCTTCATTTCCTAAAGTCTGCTGCCAATTAATTTTCTGACAATGTCTGCTGACTTGACTATTTTTTTATACGAGGATGAGTATTAAACACTGTCCATACTTTTTCATCTACAAAAAAATTTGCATAAGATGTGTTAGTTCTCTGTACTTGTCAATGGACACTTTAATTATGTGTATAAAAAAGGAAAATCTTGCCCCATGGGAGTCAGAAAAAGCAAAATAAAATTTAGAGTATGAAACCTCCACCAGCCAGTATGTTCTTGTGAAAATTCAGCAGAAATAGTTGCTTTAACCAATAAAGTTAACATCTTCTTTATGTAAAATTGTCAGTCAAGACAGGAACATATCACTAAAATTAGCATCTGTGCTATAGACTCAGATCACCAGGGGCATTATGAGCAGCACAAGTGGCCAGGAAATCTCATCGGTGCATGCTGACAACGAGCAGGATTTGGTGGCAGGCTGCACACACTGTTTACCAGGTTCCAGGTAGTTGTGAGCCACAAATTTGAGTGTCTCATCCATGAAAATCACGGGCAAGGAGATTTTCAGCACCATCAAAGTGCATAAAAGATATTTCTGAAGTAGAATCTATATAACTTGCTGAACCATTGAAGGCGGGACTGAGAAAGAGGAAGTTGGGGAAGTCCACCTTAGGCAACTGTTGAAATCCTTAACTTGCTTACTAGTGTGAAATCTATAAAATACTTAAGAGGAATCTTCAAGTCTAATGAAAATATTGACTAAATACTGCTTTTGTTTTTTTGTTTTTCCCTAGTGGGAGAGATCTCTGAGATTTGTCCGGAAACCACTGATTTTTTGTGCCGGGACAAGAAGTGCATTGCATCCCACCTTGTTTGTGACTATAAGCCAGACTGCTTTGATAGGTCTGATGAAGCTCACTGTGGTAAGTTTATCTATCTGCTGTGTGGCAGCCAGTTCAGCAGAGATTTTCCTTTTTAAGTGGAGTTAGATATTGGCATTGATGATGGAGAAGAAATATTATTTTCATGAGCTAGAGTAGATTTAGAATAGCCCAAATATTTCCCCAAATTTGTATACAAGTATCAAATACAAATACAAATGGCAGCCCTTTCATATTCTTTACCCCTATACTGGGAACTGTAACAAGTCTATAGAAAATCATTTGACTGAAAAATAATCCCATTCTGTAATTAGGCACACTGTGTGTATGGTTAGAATTAAAGTTTCTAGGAACTGCAGTAGCAATCTGCTTTACTTTGTTGGTCTTCTTTTTTTTTTTCTATTTTTTTTCCAAAAAAATGTTGATTTTGTAAATGCAGCTGAAAATGAGCACTTTTAATAAATACTAGTTTAGTAATTAATTTTATCAATTACATTGCACCAGAGAAAGAGGACTGGATGGGCCCCCATTGGATTTTTATTCAAGCTTTAATTCAAGCAGTGTTTTAAAACTTATATATAAAACTAAGTATATAATTTTAAAATATGAGCAGATATTTAAATTCAAAGGATCTTTTTTCCATATATCTTACCTTTCCTGGAGAATATTGATACCATACCAGCTACCTGTTGCAGTTACCATTCGCTGCCTAACAAGCTACCCCGGAAGTTAGTGATCTAGGCCACTGTTACATTTTGCTCACAATTTTTTGGGTCAGTAATTCAGGAAGGGCTCTTCTGGGCAGTTTGTCTCTGATGGCCTGAGTCGAACTGATAGGGTAGAACTGGATAATCACATCCAAGATGACTTCTTCTCTTGATACTCTTTGGTCTCTCTGTCTTACTAGAGATGGTGTCTCATCCTCCAGAGTACTCCATGTGGCTTTGGTTTTATATAACATGGCAGTCACAGGGTGGTAAGCCATTGTACACAGGGCTGGCTTCTACTAGAAAGTGTCCCTCGATACTCAGGAAAAATAGCAACAGTTACTTTGATTTAGCCTCAGATGTTTCATAATGCCATACCTGATTCCTGCTAATGGCCAAGCAAATAACAAAGTCTAGACTAGACTTTCAATGGGAAAACAAAGTCTAAACTAGACTTTCAATGGGAAAACATCCCACATCAAATGTAGAGAAGGTTGTAGGGTGACCTTTTTGGAGACAAACTACCACACAAGCATATTTACATTTTTATTTTATAGCTCAATTTAATTTTTTATTTCTTAGGATCTTATACTGATGCTTCCAGTGGGCTCATTTTCTATTTAAAATTTTTAATATATTTTTAAAGTTTAAAAAGCTGTGGTAAAAAATACATAATAAAAAATTTACCATTTTAACCATTTAAAATGTATAATTTAATGGCATTAAGTACATTTGTATTGTTGTGCAACCACTGCCACCATCCATCTCTAGAACTGTTTTCATTCAAAAAAACTAAAACTGTACTAATTAAAGAATAACACTCCATTTACCGCTTCCCCTAGACCATGGTAACTACCCTTCTCCTTTCCATCTCTATAAAAGATTTTTCATTTCTGTTCAAGGTACCTCATATAAGTGGAGTCATATAGTATTTTTCTTTTCTGTGACTGATTTATGTCACTTACCATAATGTCTTCAAGGTTCATTTCTTATTTTAATTTTAAATGAAAGTATTTTTAAAAAGTCAAAACAATCAACACATCTTAACACTTTATTACTAATACCATAGAATTATAGTATTAATTTTATAAAATATCATGTATTTCTTTCATAGTATGTACATTCTCAAATAAAACTTATAGTGCACTGAGTAACACTTTCTAATGTTATTTCTAGCTTCTTTTAAATTCACCGGCCAGGCGCAGTGGCTCACACCTGTAGTCCCAGCACTTTGGGAGGCCGATGCGGGTGGATAACAAGGTCAGGAGTTCAAGACCAGCCTGGCCAACATGGTGAAACCCCATCTCTACTAAGGCTGAGGCAGAGAATTGCTTGAACCTGGCAGGTGGAGGTTGCAGTGAGCTGAGATTGTGCCACTGCACTCCAGCCTGGGCGACAGAGTGAGACTCATCTAAAAAAAAAACAAACAAACCACGAAAAAAGTGTATTTTTAAAAATACTGAGTGTAAGGAATTAATTTCAATGGAAGACCCTAAAAGGTGTGAAATCACCATTTTCCCCACAAGATGTACTAAGTAGGGCATTTAATAGTCACCCACGAAACAGTAAAACCTTGGACAAATTCAAGCCCGTAAACTGCAGCCAGCACTCAGGTGGAAGAGGAGCCCACACATTCAGAGCATTAAGAGGGAGCACAGCTGCAACTGTGAGGAAATATAGAGGAGCCACATGATTAAGAGCCTACCTACTGACCACTGCACTTAGCACCACATGCTGGCTGGATTACACCCCAAATCTTCAACACCAAAATACTTTGCTAGCATACGCTCCATCAAACCAAAGGCAAGAAGTCAGCTACAAATGAAGACTCTGAACAAAGCCTCAGCCCTCTGGAAACATCCAGAAAAGAATTCTGATGACTGTACTCAATCTACATTGAAGTTAAAGGAACATTTGCACACAGGAATAAGAAAGAACCAGTGAGAGAACTCTGGCAACTCAAATGGCCAGAGTGTCTTTTGTTCTCCAAAGGACCATGCTAGTTCTCCAGCAAGGGTTCTTAATCAGGTGAGATGGCTGAAACGGCACACATAGAATTCAGAATATGGGTAGGAACAAATATTATTGAGATTCAGGAGGACATCGAAACCCAATTCAAAGAAGCTAAGAATAACAATTAAGTTATGTAGGAGCTGACAGATGAAATATCCAGTATAAAAAAATAACCTAACTCACCTAATGGAGTTGAAAAACACACTACAAGAATTTTACAATGTAATCAGAAGTATTAGCACCAGAATAGAACAAGTTCAGGAAAGAATCACAGAGCTTGAAGACTGGCTTACTGAAATAACATAGACAAAAATAAAAAAGAATAAAAAGGAATGAAAAAATTCTCTGAGAAATATGGGATTATGTTAAGAGGACAAATCTATGAATCACTGGTATCCTTGAAAGAGACAGGGAGAAAGCAAGCAACTTGAAAAATTGCTTTCAGGATATTGTTAATAAAAACTTTGCCAACCTCACTAAAGAGGCCAACATTCAAATTCAGGAAATGAAGAGAACCCCTGCAAGATGTTACACATGAAGATCATCCACAAGACACATAATCATCACTTTTTTTTTTTTTTTTTTTTTTTTGTGAGATAGTCTTGCTCTGTCACCCAGGCTGGAGTGCAGTGGCACAATCTCAGCTCACTGCAACCTCTGCCTTCCAGGTTCAAGCAGTTCTCCTGCCTGTCCTTAGTAGCTGGGATTACAAGTGTGTACCACCACACCCAGCTAATTTTTCTATTTTTAGTAGAGATGGGGTGTTGCCATGTTGGCCAGGCTGGTCTCGAACTCCTGATCTCAAGTGATCTGCCTGCCTCGGCCTCCCAAAGTGCTGGGATTACAGGTATGAGCCACCACACCTGGGCATAATAATCACATTTCCCAAGGTCAAAATGAAAGAAAAAATGTTAAAGGTAGCTAAAAAGAAAGGGCAGGCCACCTACAAAGGAACCTCATGAGACTAACAGTGAATCTTTCAGCACTGAATCTTTTACCCTCTAAGCCAGAAGAAATTGGGGGCCTATATTCAACATTCTAAAAAAAACAAAACAAAACAAAAAGACCTACAACCAAGAATTTCACATACAGGCAAACTAAACTCCATAAATGAAAGAGAAATAACATCCTTTTTAGACAAGCAAATGCTGAGATGATTCATTATCAGCAAACCTGCCTTACAAGAGCTTCTGAAGACCATCACCAGCCACTACAAAAACACACCTAAGTACACAGACCAATGACACTATAAGCAACCAGACAAACAAGTGTGCATAACAACCAGCTAATGACATGATGACAGGATTAAATCCATGCATATCATATTAGCCTTGAATGTAAATGGATAAAATGCCCCAATTAAAAGGCACAGAGTGGCAAGCTAAATAAAAAAGCAAGACCAAGTGGTTGGCTGTCTTCAAGAGACCCATGTGACACTCAGTGACACCCATAGGCTCAAAATAAAAGGAAGGAGAAAAATATACCAAGCAAATGGAAATCAGTAAAAAGCAGAGATTGCAAGCCTCATTTTAGACAAAATAGACTTTAAACCAATAAAGATCAAGAAAGACAAAGACAGTAGATATGGTAAAGAATTCAATTCAGCAAGAAGACCTAACTATCCTAAATATATAGGCACCCAACACAGGAGTACCCATATTCATAAAGCCAGTTTCTAGAGACCTATGAAGAGACTTAGACTCCCAAACAATAATAGTGGAAGAGTTCAACACCCCACTGACAGTATTAGACAGATAATTGATGCAGAAAATTAACAAAGATATTCAGGACCTGAACTCAGCATTTGACCAATGGACCTAATACACATCTACAGAACACCCCACCCCAAAACCACAGAATATACATTCTTCTTATTGCCGGATGGCACATACTTTAAAATTGACCACACAGTTGTACATAAAACAATCCTCAGCAAATTCCAAAAAAATGAAATTATACCAACCATCACAGTACAATAAAAATAGAAATCAATACCAAGAAGATCTCTCAAAACAGTACATTTACACAGAAATTAAACAACGTGCTTCTGAATGACTTTTGGGTAAATAATGAAATTAAGGTAGAAATCGAGAAGTTCTTTGAAACTAATGAGAACAGGCATACAACATTTCAGAATCTCTGGGACACAGCTAAGACATTGTTAAGAGGGAAATTTATAGCACCAAATGCCCACATCAAAAAGTTGGAAACATCTCAAATTAACAACCTCAAATAATCTGAAATTAACCATTGCAGTCATTGATTGGTGGGACATCTGCATAAAAGTGTGAAAGGCCATGGAAAGGGATGACTAAGGCCAATACAGAGTGAGAAATGTAAGCAAGAAAATATATGTGAATATTTTTAAATTAATAGGGGCAGCCTGGCTGTGTGGCTGCATATTAGAAGAAAGGAATTAGAAGAGAATGTGAAATTGAAGGACATGGAAAAATGTGTAACTCTGAAGAAAATGAAGCTGTGCAATGTCAATAGCAGTGTTTTGATGTTGCGGGAAGTCAGGAACCCCGAACGGAGGGACCGGCTGAAGCCATGGTAGAAGAACATAAATTGTGAGGATTTCATGGACATTTATTAGTTCCCCAAATTAATACTTTTATAATTTCTTACGCCTGTCTTTACTGCTATCTCTGAACATAAATTGTGAATATTTCATGGACACTTATCACTTCCCCAGTCAATACCCTTGTGATTTCCTATGCCTGTCTTTACTTTAATCTCTTAATCCCATCATCTTCATAAGCTGAAGAGGATGTATGTCACCTCAGGACCCTGTGATGATTGCATTAACTGCACAAATTGTAGAGCATGTGTGTTTGAGCAATATGAAATCCAGGCACCTTGAGAAAAGAACAGGATAACAGCAATGTTCAGGAAACAAGAGAGATAACCTTAAACTCTGACCACTGGTGAGCTGGGCGGAACAGAGCCATATTTCTCTTCTTTCAAAAGCAAATGGGAGAAATATCACTGAATTCTTTTTCTCAGCAAGGAACATCCCTGAGAAAGAGAATGCATCCCTGAGGGTAGGTCTCTGAAATGGCCGCTTCCGGGGGGCGGCCGTCTTTTATGGTTGAGGCTGTAGGGATGAAATAAGCCCCAGTCTCCCGTAGCTCTCCCAGGCTTATTAGGATGAGGAAATTCCTGCCTAATAAATTTTGGTTGGACTGGTTGTCTGCTCTCAAACTCTGTCTCCTGATAAGATGTTATCAATGACAATGCATGCCCGAAACTTCATTAGCAATTTTAATTTTGCCCCGGTCCTGTGGTCCTGTGATCTTGCCCTGCCTCCTCCGTTTGCCTTGTGATAGCTTATTACCTTGTGAAGCATGTGATCTCTGTGACCCACACCCTATTCATACACTCCCTCCCCTTTTGAAAATCGCTAATAAAAACTTGCTGATTTTACGGCTCAGGGGGCATCACAGAACCTGCCGACATGTGATGTCTTCCCCAGACATCCAGCTTTAAAATTTCTCTCTTTTGTACTCTGTCCCTTTATTTCTCAGACCAGCCAACACTTAGAGAAAATAGAAAAGAACCTACATGAAATATCAGGGGTGAATTTTGCCTGATATCTGGCTGAATTTCCCCCAATATTTTGATAAGGAGTTGAGATCATAAACAGAGATTAGCGTTAGGAAAGAGAAAAGTGGCATATTTTGAGATTGAGAGAATGAAATGTAAGAGAATTTATCCTGATTGGGTAAGTATCTTTAGCGTCAAAGATAAAGTCATACATTAAGCAAGGTGGGACAGAAGGGACAAGAATGATCACAGAAAATAGAAAAGGATATAGAATAAATATTGCAGGGTTGTATATCAGGGAGTCACTTACATAGAACACTAGTAAAAAATGTGCAGGTGACATCATTCTAAAGAACACATAATGGCTGTGTTTTATGTCCATTGTAAGATTCCGAATTTTTACAGATGTGTTGGCTAAACACCAGCAGAACGGAATGTCTCATTTTTTATCCATGTCATATAATAAAAACCTATTCTATATTGTATAACACTGGCATGAAAAACACAAGAAAGGTACACAGAGCCTTTAAATAAGCATACAAGAAGCAATAGATTATATAGTCATATAGATTGAATGAAAGGAATGTACATGAATACAAATGGTTGTAATTTGTAGGGATAAGATACAATAATGCTTGAGAAGTAAAATGCTAATATTTTATTTAAATAATCTCAAGGATCCAGAAAGTTTTGTATGGAAATATTAAAGCTTTGCTTGCTATGTACTTAGTATCTATCTTTACAGCAAGGCTTTTTTCTGATTACATTTCTGTATGCTAACATTGATTGTATGTTAAGGAAAAGTTGTGAACGATAAGAAAGTTTAAAAATAACACAAACTTTCTTTCTAAAAAGAAAGGAAAAGTCAATGACAATCTCAATTGATTCATACCGATTAAATCACCCAATCATTCATTCTGTCTGTACAACACAGTCTGGTTTTACAGTGAGTGCTCAAAAGTAATAACTGATGTACAAAAAAGAGAAAGAAAAATGAAAGCTTAGATCAGGGTATCATGATGGCACTTTTCACAGGTGACTAGAAGTAGATACAGTTATTATCTATTAATTTTTCTCATTGTGAATAATTTAATTTTTAATGAGTTATCAATCAACACTTTTAGAAGAGAATTTCTTTCTTTAATTTAGTAACTAGCTCTGATATTTGATGCTGCAGTGATTGGTATGGTGTCCGAGATAATTTGTGTCCTATACAGTTTACTACTTCTCCCAAAGTGCCTTTTCTTTAGTAAATGACTTTGCGTCGCTAATAGGCTATGCTATTCAAACATCAGAATAAGGGAAGGAAGTGAATTAAACATCCAGACAACTGAAGCTGTTTATTTATTTGACCTGAATAATCTTGTATTAGCATAATGTTATGTTCATTGTTCATGTTTAGACACAGTTTTAACTATCATCTATAAATGTTGTTCATCAATGCATATAACTCCTTAATGAATAAGTGATAACACCCATACACTGCTTCTAGATCCTTCAATTAAAATATTACCAATGAGTACAAATGTATCGATGCTGTAAATGTATTTATAAAGAATTAGAATATGCAGATACTAATTTTAAATGATCCCAAATATAGGATAGTAGCAAATGTGATAGACATTTCCAGAAACTTCCATTAATGTTTTTGCTTCCCCAGCACAGTATACAAGCACAACAGGAAGCTGCAATTTTGAAACAAGTTCAGGAAACTGGACCACAGCCTGCAGTCTTACTCAAGACTCTGAGGATGACTTGGACTGGGCCATTGGCAGCAGAATTCCTGCTGAAGCATTAATTCCAGACCCTGATCACACACCAGGTAAGTCTAGTAGCCATCCCCAGACCAAGAAATCCACTCATCTGGAAGCCTGCTTTAACAATTTGTGTGAATTTCCATGTGCATTTCTTATGTGTATGTGGGGACAGAGCTCAGTAGGTTTTTACGGAAAGAGGGCTAGTCCCTTCTATTGCAAACTCTGAATTACTAAATAGACCCAGAGTTGACACTGCTACAACAAAGAAGCTCACAACTCATATTTTAAGAGACTCACAGATTTTACTCACTCTACCCTAAGGGTGCCATTAAATTCCCCAACTAGGGGAGGGTAGGGGGGTGGCATTCAGATTAATGATTGCAATATGCGAAGATGTACAACTAGCAATGCTAAAAGTTATCCTGTTGTGACAATGGCCAGTCACTACAATGAAATGGCTGACCACCAGTTTCCTTCCCATCATTTTGAAGTACAGAAGCCAAAGTGTAAAATGGTAAGTGGTGATGGAATGAGTGAGTATCAGCACAATCTTCACAAGTGTTGCTTTCTGCCCTGTGATTTCAGATTATGCAATCTTTAATGGCTTTACAGGTAATAGACTCAAAGTAGGAGTAAGCTTGTAATCTTATTTACTCTTACAAAGAAGTCGTCCTGACTCAGAATTTATACTTAGAAATCTTTTATTAGGGATTAAGAAAACTAAGATATTTGTGATGGCTAATTGTATGTGTCAATTTGGAGGTGTTTTGGATGAGATCAACATTTAAATTGATGAGCTTTGAGTAAAGTGGATTGCCCTTCATAATGTGGCCTCCTCCAATCAACTGAAGGCCTGAATAGAAAAGCAAAACAAAGAAACAAAAAAACACCAGCCTATGCAGCAAGAAGGATCCCCAAGAGAATGCCTTCAGATTTCATCTGAACCATGGGCTTTTGTGGTTCTCCAGCCTGATAGTCCACCCTGCAGATATTGGACTTGGCAGCCTTCATAATGTCATGAGTCAATTCCTTATAATAAATCTCCTTCTATATATATGCACATCCTATTGATTCTGTTTCTCAGGAGAACCCTAACCAATACAATGTTCTTCAAAAACAGTTGAAGCATATGGACAGTAAAAAAGAACAAGATTATGTGGAATTTAAGTAACTTTCAAAAGATTGTCCTAGCCATTATATGACTAGTGAAAAGAGCACATTAATTTTATTATTTATATATTCCAGGCTGATTGAATGTATCATGCTATTCAGTTGCAGTATGGGCATTCATTCTTGTTTTAAAGATTTTTCCCTAATTCGTTTTATATGGTGACTCACATGTGTTGATCTGCATATGTCAAACCAACCTTGCATCTTAGAAATGAACCCTACTGGATTGTGGTGAATTAACTTTTTGATATGATACTGGATTTGGTTTGCTAGTATTCTGTTGAGGATTTTTCTGTCTGTGTTTATTAGGGATATTGGCCTGTAGTTTTCTTTTTTCACTGTGGCTTTGCCGGATTTTAGTATCAGGGTAATGCTGGCTTCATAGAATGAGTTAAGGAGGAGTCCCTCCTCCTTGAATTTTTGGAATAGTAGAATTGTCACCAGCTCTTTTTATGTCTGGTAGAATTTTATATCTGGTAGAATTAATCTTTAAGTTGAATGTTCTAACTCCTTTTGACTTGCCATGTTGTATCTCCCTTTCACAAGTTTTTGTTTCCCTTAAAGACATGAAGTTAGTGTATATTAGATTATAAGATGGACAGGACAGAGAATCAAGAAACTAAGGTCAGTAATTAGAAGGATTTAGTATGTGACAAAGGTAGATATTTAAAATAGTGGGAAAAAGATGGATAATACAGTATGGTGCTGGCATATCTGGTTATCCACCTGGAAGGACTTAAAATTAAATCCAAGCTTTATATCATATACAACAATACAATCTAGATAAAGACTTAAATGTAACAAACACAAGAAAATCTTTGCAAGAAAACAGAGAGTAAACTGTGTGTAATTTAGAGCAGAATATTTTAAAACCTCCTAAACCCAATTTAGAAAGCATTTTGGCCTCTTTGACATAGAAGTCAACTTCTAAAACCTGAAGTCAGCTTCTAAACCCAATTTAGAAAGCATTTTGGCCTCTTGGACATAGAAGGGCCAACACATAATGTCTTATATGAAGATATTTATGTCAGCATTGCTTTTAGCAGAAATAATGGGAAATAAATGGATGCCTATTATGTGATCATTTATGTTCCTTCCTTCATTCACTTAGCTATTTCTCAAATGCCAGGCACTTGGCCAGGTCCTGTGGATGCATCAGTGAATAAAACAGACATAAATCCCTGTCACAGTAGAGCTTACATTACAGAAGGAGGGAAAAGATAATGGGTAAACATAATAAATAAATAAATTTGATGACTTATTAGAAGTTAAGGGGAGAAAAAGAAAGGAATAGAGTACATAGGAGTGTGAAAGCCAGTAGATAGGTATGTGCCTTGGAGTTGAGAGGATGGCCATGTAAATAGGCTGGTGAAATTAGACCCTGCAGAGAAATGCCATTCAACAAGAGACCTGAAGGAGCTGTGAGGAAGTGACCTGTGGTTACCTAAGGAAAGAATGTTCCAGAGCTAGATCAGCCTGTGTTTGGAAAGTGTCTCAACCTGGTTGCTAATGACATTTGGGGCAGTCTAATTAATTAGGGGTTTGACCTGTGCAATTGTAAGATGTTTAGCAGCACTTGAGGCCTCTACCAACTAGATGTCAGAAGCACTCCTCTTTCTAATCATAATAAAGCCAAAATATCTTTAGAAATTGCCCCTGTTGAGAACCCAGAGAAACAGCCTGGAAGCCAAGGTAACTTGTAAAATCCACAATGTGCAATATTACGCAGTCACTAAAAAGAGTTTAGTCATGTATTGTTGATTTGAAAGGATTTCTAAGTGATAGTGTTGAAGGAGTAAAGCAATATGCGAAATGTTAAGACAGTGTGATCTAGTTTTTCTAAAGCAGACAACTAGTGCCCACTTATTGTGCATATGTATACATCTGTACATAGATATTTCTATGAATGACTGTGAGCATGGAGGAGAGGATAAAAGGATACATACTTGTTTATTAACATCGATTACTTGAATGGATGACAGGGTTAAAGTAGAGAAGAGGAGGACATAAACTCAATATAAAAAGAAACAAGGCTGGGCACAGTGGCTCATGCCTGTAATCCCAGCCCTTTGGGAGGCTGAAGCAGGAGGATTGCTTGAGCCCAGCAGTTCGAGACAAGCCTGGGCAACATAGTGAAACCGCATTTCTACAAAAAATAAAAAATTAGCCAGGTGTGGTGGCATGCCTCTTGTCCCTACTACTCGGGAGGCTGTGGGAGAAGGATGGCTTGAGCCCATGAGGTTGAGGCTGCAGTGTTGTGTTTACTCCATTGCACTCCAGGAAGTCTCTGTCTCAAAAAAAAAAAAGAAAGAAAAGAAAAGAAGAAGCAAATAACAGGAATTGTACCTGAAAAGAAAATCCAACATACTTGGTGGTAGCACATTTGTGTGTTTGTGAAAAACGTTGTGAATATATTAAGGTTTGCCACTTGAAAGGTCTGAACTATTCTTGTCTTTTTAATACCTACTTTTTCTTCAATATTTCTATTTATCAATTTTACATTACTAAATAATATACTTTTTCTAAAAATTTTAGAATACAGATAATCAGAAAAAACTTTTCTAGTAACCTCAGAGTAAGGATAAAGCCATCGATAAGCTTTATGTTTGTTCATACTCCCATTCTTTATTAATGTATGTATTTTCAAAGAGAAATAGGTTTCTAGTTGATTTTGTAATTCTAAAAATAAAGTGTGAACAAGTTTATATGTAGCAAAATATCTTGCACAGCATAGTTTTAGTTATAATATTTTACTTTATGAATATGTCAAAATTTATAAAATCTAATTATAAACTTCTATTATTTTCTCCTTTATGATAAATATCACAACAACGAATTGACATTTAGATGGAACTTTTTTACTTCTATAATTCCCGAAGATGAATATATGGGATTTTTTGAGAAAATAGGAGAAACAAGCCAATTTTCATTTATTCTGCTAAGATCTAGACAATAACGTGTGGACACAAATGCCTGTGAGTTCGTTAGATATTATCTGCCACAATCTTCCCTTATCCTAGGACGGTACTTGAAAACTACAGAGCATGTCTTCTGCTATAATAATACTAATGATACAAAAACTGCAGGCTCAGTTGAGAACAAGATTAAAGCATAGTCAATAGATATGAGAAAGTTTACATCTGTTGTTCAAAAAGAAAACATGAGTGATCGATTGATACCTTTTAATGGAAACATTAAAGACTATCAGTAAGTATTAATTTTTCTTTTTTGAACTTTTAGAGCTTATATATGTTCATTAAAGACCATATGCAAAGTTTTGAATCTGGTTATTTATGTAATGTTATATAGAAGCAATGTTGTCCGCAGATTAAAAAAAAAGCAATAATTCTGACAGAATACTTTATTATCCTCCTTGTTAATCACTACTTGAGACAGTATATTTTACAGAGTGCTCTCTTCAAAGCAGCCTGATTATATCATTCTTGATGCACTAATACGGCTGAGTGAGACTGTTTAGGCATCTCTGAGATAATGGGATGCTAAATAAATTGTAAGGACATTAATTAATTTTGACCCTCTGGGGAAAAACAAAATTCTTTATGAGAAGGCCAACAAATTCAATTAGCCTATGGTCTGTTTCTAAGCATCACAACATAGCTATTAATTAAAATTGTATTTATGGACCTTTGCACTTATTGTTATCAAGATGAAGAATTAGACACATAAGAGGGCCATTTTCAATTCCCATCACAGGGCTATTTACGAGCCTTTTCAGAGACATTGACGAAGTTGGAGAGAGAAACAACAAACATCAGTTGACTCTCTGGTCTACACATGAATACTGTTTAGACTTAATGTATACAAGATTGAATGGCAAGAGTGACATTTAGGTAGCTTGAATTAGTGAAGGCAAAAGGCACAAAGCTGCTGCTGTCTCTCTTTTTCCCTTCCTTCATAACTTTATGTTCTTTTAAATGATGTAATTGGCCATCTCTACAATTAGACTATCAACTCCAGTAAGACAAATGCCACATCTTTTGCTATTGTTACGTCTCCTCTAGCATTTAAATAAGTTTGAATTGCACCTGATAAATACTTTTTTAGGTTACTTGGAACTATCCCCTACTATATTTATTGACAGTGAAGTATTTTTGATCACTTAATGCATTAAGCGTTTCCTGGGTGCTTACTAAATACCATTCATTGTGTTGGGAACTGAGAATATGAATTAACTAAATGTTTGGTAAGTTACTAAGGAATCAAATATGCTGACTGATAACAGCATACAAGCTTACTATCATGCATTTCTGTACTCACCACTCAAGGCCAGAAAATACCCCCAAATAATCTTAGCAAGCTAATGCTCTCCTATAATAGCAATTTAAGACATATAGTATTCAATAAATACAACTCAATTTGATATTTGGTTGATAGTGTCCTGCAGGTTACGCAGATGATAACTGTACTTCCTATGGGCAGACAGGACAGACATTATTCTGATATCAGAAATGAGGAACACAGATATTATGGCTTTTCTCAACCTGTAAAATGAGTAGCAAAGCCAGAGTGGAAGCCCTGGCGTGTGGATCCGAATCCTAACCCTTTTCCAGGACATCACTGTAGTGTGTTCCTTCCTTATATACAGCTCTGCCTGGATCCCCTTAACCTTCATATTCAGGGCCACTAAACCTCGATTTCACTCTTGATTTATATCACCCTGGTCTCTGATAGAGTAGAGGGAGACTCCTCTACTTCTACTAATTCATTTGCTTGAGAAGGTTGGATAGGGATATGGAGTTGGATATAGAAAAGCCAGCACTCCCTCACATGATTCCCAGACCATTATTCTTGGACCCACTTTGATCTTACTCATATGCACTCACACACATACACTTAAAGACATACTTGCACACACACTCATGCACAGACACACACACACATATACGAAAACATATAATGACTATATTGTAACACATTTTTTAAAGATTCAACTCTTTGACAAGAAATTTTTGAGGCATTCCAAGAAAAAGAAGGAGAAGATGAGGGAGGAGCTGGGGGAGAAAAAGAAGGAGAAAGAGGCAGAGGAGGAGGAAGAGGGAGAGGTAGAGTAGGAGGAAGAGGAAAAAGGCAAATGGGATCAAAATGAATGGAGGAAGAACATCAGAAATCCTACATTAAGGAAAAATAGTTCACTATAGGTCTTTCCAAAGAAGCTACACATATATACAGATATCCTAAGATCCAAGTAAAGAATACTGGTAAGGACTGAATTGTGCCCCCTTCCTCCAGAATTCTTATGTTGAAGTGTTAATTCTAGTGTGACTATTTGGAGATACGATCTTTAAGTAGGTAATTAATGTTAAATGGGGTCATAAGAGTCCTAATTCAATAGGACAGTTGTCATTATAAAATGAAGGAGAAACACCAGAAATCTTCAAGTACAGAGGCAAGGCCACATAAGGACACAGAGAGAAGACAGTCATTGCAAGCCAAGGAAAGAGGCCTCAGGACAAATCAGATCTCCTGGCACCTTGGTCTTGGACTTCCAGCCTTCAGAACTGTGAAGAAATAAATTTCTGTCATTTAAGTCACTCAGCCTCTGGTATTTTGTTATGGCAGCACTAGCAGACTAATACAAATACTAAGAAAGGTTGTGAAGAATTCTTCAGGGGAACTCACTCAGACCACTTGGAGGAATAGGGAAATTGGCCCTGCTTCTCCTTTCTCACCAGTGATCCCTATTTCCAAACACAACTGCTCACATAAATGGCTTTCTCTCTCAGGGTAAAGTCAGGGAAGGGCAGTCTAAAGAAATTTGGACATCTGCCTGGGGAAAGATAATCATGAGATAATTACAGCCTGAAAATGAGTCAGTGTCGTAGTTGGGGTTACACAGGATCATCACAGTAGGGAGTGGTTTTGAACCTTGGCTGCATATTAGAATCATGGAGGGACATAATAAAAGTACTAATAGCTGCGTCCCACCCACAAAGATTCTGATTTAATTGATCTATGCTGTAGCCTGGGCATGAAGATTTTTAAGAATTCTGCATGGGATTCCAGTGCGTGGTCAAGGATGAGAATGACTGCCCTACGAGGAAGTGTACTTGCTTGCATGCTCAACCTCCATCCAAAGCACCTGCTATTCATCCTTCCAATCAAAGAAGTCAGTTGGGAAAACAGTTCTTTATGTTGACTACTGGAATTCTTTATTGCGTGCTAAGCAACACAGGCTTTCATTCATGAGCTTAAATGAATAACCAAGAATCACCTCACATTTGAAGACAACCAGTGTCATGAAAGAGAAAGTAGAGGAAAAGAACAGTTATCACTGGAAGAAATAGAACTCAGCATAATGGACAAAAATTTGATTTCTCGTTGCTCTTTAGAGAACTGTGACTGTGTTTATTATCCAGCTATATGAGCCCAATCTCATGCAAATTCTCATGTACTTAGGATGAAAGCTGTCAATCAGATACACCTGTAGAAGGCATTTATTTGGAAGTGAGCATCAATTATCCTTATCTATTGACATTTGTGTGCCATACAAGTGCAACCATTTTTATCATGATAGTAAAAATATTGTTGATATATATATATATTCCCATATACATATATATATTCTAATGCAAATGTGCACATGTATTTAAGTAAATATCTACATAAAATATATTTTTTATTGGTTAGATATGATAAGTGTAGTTAAATGTAATATGCCAGTAGTAAAAAAGAAGTCATTATCTGATAAAAATATATACTGAAGTATTTAAAGATGGTGCAATTTGATACCAGGCTTGCTTTCAAATAATTCTGTTGTGTTGAAAATGTGGGTGGAAATATAGACAAAGCAAGACGGACCATGTGTATTAGGTCATCCTTGCATTGCTATAAAGAAATACCTGAGACTGGGTAATTGATAAAGAAATTTAGTTGACTCACAGTTCTACAGCCTTTACAGGAAGAATAGTGCCAACATCCACTTGGCTTCTGGGAAGGCCTCAGGAAGCTTGCAATAATGGCAGATGGTGAAGGGGCAGCAGGCACATCACATGGTGGAAGCAGGAGCAAGAGAGAGTGGCTGGGAGAAGAGGTGCCACACACTTTTAAATAACCAGATCTCCAGAGAACTCAGAAAGAGAGCACCGAGCCTTGAGGGAGGGATCTTCCGCCATGATCCAGGCACCTCTCACCAGGCCCCAATTCCAGCAATGGGGATTTCAGTTAAGCATGAGATTTAGGCAGGAACCAATATCCAAACTATATTACCATGGGTTGAAAATGGTTAAAGCTGGGTTTGGGGTAGGTAGGAGTTCATTAGTCTATTCTTTCTACTTTGGTATAAATGTAAAAATTTTCAAAATAAAGTTGTTTAGAAAAATGGTTCCCACAAAGTATGAATGTGATCAAACCTAGTTAAAAAACCTAACAATATGAAATCTAGTGTGGAATTAGAACTGATTATTTAGAAAATACCAAGGGAGTTGTACACCAGATAGAAGTGAAGACAATAAATAATAATATCTCTTCACTAGGTTTTCAAGTTATACTGAAACATAACAAAGAATATGTTACATAAATTCTTCAATATGAATTTTAAACAATACATTGGAATTTATTGTGATGCCAATTCAGAACAAATTTCTGTTTAATATTGGTTAGTGTTTGGATACTCAAGAGGAGTTGATTAGTACGAATAGTCATGATAATAATAAATCCTGAGAGTGTTAAAGTAAAACATCTGGGAATTCTGTGATGCTTCAGTCACCACATTGAAAACATATGTGAATAAATGGAGGCGTTTTCACAGGTGGGTGACAGAAAAGTAAAATAATGTACATTGGCATCATAAAAAAATGTTTCTTCAATCATTCATTCATCCGAGAAATATTTTTTGAAGCCCATTTTTTGAGGCACTATTCTAGGTGCTTGGAATATCTGTTGAATAAATCAGAGAAGGATCTCTGCCATCATGTGGCTGACATTGTAGCAAAGGGGGAAAGAAAGTCAATATGAAGCATTATTCATAACAGATTTGTATAGGTTGTTTGTTGTTGATAAGTGCTATAGGAAAAAAAGAAAAGTAGGGGTTTCTGGATGATGGTGGGAGAAGAAGAGTGAGTTAAATAAAATGTTACATGTAACTACTGAAATAAAGATGCTTTCATTAGTGTTTTTAGTTTTTCACAGGATGGATGGATGGATGTGTGATGTATGCTGAATAAACAAAAAAGTTTTTTTCAAACACAATGAGAAATCTCAGAACGATTTAGAGGAAGAGAACTGACATTTATTAAATGTTTCCTAAGAGTCAGAAACTGTGAAAAAAAGAATTTATGTATGTTGTCTCATTTAATATTTTTAAAACACTGTGATGTAAAACATATCATGTTTTTAGAAAGGTTAAAAAGCTTTGCCATGTCACATGGATGACTGAGCAGGTAGGTTGGAATACCAAATTTTCTGACTGAAAACACTTTCTTCTGAACCTACACTGCCCAGTGTGATAGCAACTAGCCACATGGAACTATTGAGCCCTTGAAATGTGGCTAGTCAAAATTGAGATGTACTCTATGTGTAGATTACAAACTGGATTTCAAATTAGTAACAAACAAAGAATATAAAATATTGTACTAGTAAGTTGTATATTGATTATATGTTGAAATTTATAACGTTTTGGATATATTAGATTAAATAAATTACTAAAAACTTACCTTTTTTACTTTGTAAAATGTGGCTACTAAATATTCTAAAACTACATATGTGGCTCACATTGTTTTCATTGGACAACCCTGTTTAATATCACACTGGATAGGTAAAGAAGGCTTTCTTGTCTACCAAGTGAATAAAACACTGGAATTGACTAAAGAAATATTGAAAAAAAGCCATCCCTATATAACTTTGAAGATGAGTAGTCTTTTAATTATAAATTTACACACTTGCAGCAAGTGGCAAAGATGGTCTATTTGATATCCAATCCACTTTGAGCAAAAAGTACTTTGGAGAAAAAGAGAACAATGAAAAGCAAAGTGGTATAATTATAACAATTTAGCCTAATTATCTTTATATTACATTATGTATATTAACAAAGTATATCCTAATAATTAAACATTATTAAAAGAAGAATGTTAGACAAATTACATTTAGCAGAGTTTATTTGCACAATGAATAATTCATGAATTGGGCAGCACGCAGAACCAAAAGTAGTTCAGAGAGCTCCACCTTTCAGCGTGAGCAACAAGCTTTTATGAGCCAAAAACAGAAGCAAAGTAGAGAAATTATCTGATTGACTATAGCTAGGCATCTGCCTCATTTGGGCATGGTGTGATGAACTGGCTGCCTGTGATTGCTGAAATTTATCTGTTTGTTATACTCCTAAATTTGGTTTTGGTTTATTTCCATACTAAGTTAGGTTGCAGTTGGTCATCTAGGAACTCAAAGTACAAAGAAGACTTCAGGGTAATGGCCTCTTGCTTATTTACTTTGACAATTCCCTTTTCTGGTCAGCCTGTCAATCTTGAGAGATTGATACAAACCTTGGGCATTGATGTTACTGTTTGTCACCATCATAGTGGACATTTTTGGTCTCAGTATGGAACTCACAAGGTACAGCATCGAGTCAGCTGAATGATTATGTTCTCTTTGTGTTTTTGTTGTTCAAACCAAAGTGAGACCATGTGAAACATAGTGAATGGCTACACACAAGCATTTAAGACTCTTGAGAGAGTACAGTGTACCAGGGAGACTACTATGATGACTATCAGAAGGATAATACCAACACACTGAAGTTTACTCCATAGCAGGAGCCCTATGAATCAAATGAATTAACATCACATAAATCAAAAAATAAACCAGAAGTGGAATCTACTTGTTTTAACCAAATAGCTTGTTTGTTGAATTCTTGCAAATTAGTTTCTATACCACATGTATGTATCTGTGTGCAGCAAGAGGTGTTAGCTATTGCAGATACTCCCCGCTGTTCAGCCAACAGGTAGTCCAAAGCAATCTTGCTATCTAAAACAACCTTATCAAGAGAATTTAAAGAAATGTACTGGGCAGCCATAGCCTTTGCAGTATGGTCAGCTATGTCAGTTAATATTTGAGACTGATTTCTAACCATAACTTTATTATATTTATGCCAAGCCAGGAAAGGAGTGTTGTACCCAAAGATGCTCATTTACAGCTAGAAAAAATCTTATTTATTTTACAGTGAAAATTGAATTGTATAGATCAATGATCAGTTTCCAGTTGATTATGGAGTGAGTGGTGCCGTTAAAATACCTAACCCACATTGGCCACTTTTTCAGACATGGAGTTGCTATGCACATGGCTGATCTTTAAATTCTCTACAAATAAAAATATATCTTCAAGGGCCACAACAGATATTTCCCTTTAAGATGTCTTGTGATTTGAGGGTCACTAGTAGGAAAGCAGTAAAATTTATCCAAGGCTTTATTATCAAATCATAGCATGGTTAAAGCCCATCAACAATTAGGGTTATATATTTATCTACAAAATGCCAAACTATCTTTTGTTGTTCCTATTCAATTTCTGGCATAGTTAACTGCAAAACCTCACTATATGTTTTGCCTACTGTTAGCTTTAAACAAGGAATATGAATAGGTGAATCTAAAAGCCTAACCCTATAGAAGAACCAAATCTGCAATATGAGAAAATGGTCACATTTGGAATATCAGTAAATTTTGTTTTAGGGTGAAGTAGAGGATCTCTAAGATCATGTAGGGATATTGGTTTAACACGACATAGTCAACATTCAGTTAGGTTTTCTACCAAAGTTATCAACTATGAAATCTTGATTTTGGCATTATGTTACCATTTGTAAACCGAAAAGCAACACAGAGAAAAAATAAAAAAGACAAAGTTGTCATAATGAAAGAGGGGAGAAGTTTTGATCCTTGTTTTGGGGAAAGTTGGCCACATGTAGGATGTCATCATCTTCTGAAGAGAAATCTCCTTGGTCAGTTTTGCCTTGAGGTCTCCAAAAGATGTGCAGTCTTGGAGGAGTCCTCTTGAGTTGAGAGATATGGAGCCACGACTGAAGGTTATAAAGTTTTGCTGCAGTATGACTGCTTAAAAGAGCTTGGCATCATTCCCTCCAGTGGGGCTCAGGGACAGTCTTTCTCTAGTGTCATTTCCAAAAGACCCATTCTCTATGTCCTAGATCATGAAAAATGTGGTTATCATCAGTTGGTGGGTCACAAAAGGCTTTTTTTACATGGTAAACATATACTCTGGCTTAGTACATTAAAGCTTGGCAATATTTAGTCATTTATAAGAATGGGAGATACAGGCAGCTCTGTTATTATGGGCAAAGGCCTTCCAGTGACTATTTTATAAGATTTCATAATTGGTGTTTTCCAGGGAGAATGGATCTTATTGCCATCAAGGACAGCAGTAATACATTTGCCCAAGGCAATCCAGTCTATTCAGTTAGTTTTGCATAATGCCATTGTGTTTGTAATATTTAATTGTTTTGATGATTTGCCCAGTGAAATGAATGCCTCCATCACTTGAAATTACTTCAGGAATACCCCATAAAAGAAAAACATTTATAATAACCTCTTAGTTACTGTCATAGCATTGGCTTTCCTATACAGGAAAGCTTCTGTCTAACCAGGAAACATACAAACTACAAGAACACATTGATACCCCATTGAAGGTGGCAATTGAGTGAAATCCATTTGTAAAAGTTTACATGGTTTATTGGTAGAAATGCAACACCTAAAGATTTGATTGTCTTCCCAGAATTATGGGTTTGACAAACCAAAAAATGCTTACAAACCATTTTAGCAATTTTAGACTAGTCACTCCAAGATTTTTTTTCATAATTTAAGTCATTTTGAAATTTCCCTAGTGATTCAGGGAGTGCCTAGTTTTAAATAATGGAAGATTTAAGGACTCAGGAAGGACCAAGTGGTCATCTGGGTCCTCCATGGGTGTACAATTAACATTGAATTTACTTAATTTTAAATAACACATTTGTTTCTTCATTTCAGGTGTATAGCACTGTTTATGAAATAGGTTGTCATAGATAATTTGACTTGGGTCAATCTTACTGTGTTCAATTAAATTGCATATATGATATGGTTTGTATGTTTGTCCCCTCCAAATCTCATGTTAAAAGGTAAACCCCAGTGTTGGAGATGGGACCTAGTGAGAGACGTTTTTGGTCATGAGGATGGATTCCTCATGAACAGCATGGTGCTCCACCTCTGGTAATGAGTCCACATGAGAACTCATTGTTAAAATGTGTCTGCGACCTCCCCCTTCACTCTCTTGCTTCCTTTCTCACTATGTGATACAGCAGGTCCCCTTTTTCCTTCTGTCATGACTGTAAGCTTCCTGAGGCCTCACCAGAAGCCAAGCAGATACTGGTGCCATGCTTATACAGCCTGCAGAACCATGAGCCAAATAAATCTCTTTTTTTTTTTTTTTTTATAAATTATCCAACCTAAGGTACTCCTTTATAGCAATGCAAAATTAACTAACACAGTATCTTAACAATTTCAGTACTGGCTGACTTACCACGAAAATCTGCAACAGCATTTCCTTGGCATTCAATTAATTCTTGTTCTACTTGATATTGGGTTAGCAATTTAGGTGCCAATCAGTTTCTTCATTAAAATTCTGAGAATTCTTACCTAGTCAAATGATGGGATCTTAAAGTTTTCAGAAACCTGTACTTGTTAGAGTCCTTTCCATGAATCCCCTCAAAGACAAAATATTTTAGGCTTACAGCTGTTTGTAATGGCTTTCAGGAAAGTAACAGAATAAAACAATTAACTATCTACAGATGACAAGACTTAAAATGGCCATGGCTTAAATATCTTATTACAGTTTATTATAGTGCAACTGGCAAGAAAATTTTGTTTTTGCAACATAAAATAATTTAAGGTAATTACTAGAATTATGACTAATTATACTAGAACTATCAGTTTCCTTGGAATTTTATATAATTTCTCAAACACGTATTAATAACGTATCATACAATATAACTGAAATAAGGTTTAGATTATTTTACAATGTTTCCCATGCCATTTAACATGTTATATAAGCCTAATTAGTTTTACACCTCTCTTTTAATAAAGAGAAAGAAAAAAATTCTTTTGAGATATTTCTATGGCCTGTAGGAAAACTCCCTAAGTTAGTTCAAAGTCAAAAGATCCTAATTTAGACTTTGATTTTGGGAAGTCATGAAAAATAAGAGGTTTTAAATACTTGATTAAAATAGGATTACAGGGCACTGTGAAACAGTGCTTACTCATTTAACTAGAGTGATAATTAAAATATTTAAAGACAAATACAGAAGGGTACATAGTTATAGGAAAGAAAAACCTTAGTTCATTTAATAAACAGAACTCACTTTTCTTAAGAAATGAAAGATCCTATACAGACTGCATGAAGCATAGGAAATTATCGATAAAACACAGAATATTTGTTATCTAGGTCAATTATCTAAAAGGAAAGCCTTTCACAATTTTCTACTAAAAGCAGACCAATACTCCAAGAAAACCTTGTTGTTTTAACACAGAGGATCAAATTCTTGTATCAGTGTACTTTTGATATAAATGCTTATTTTTTTTGGAAGACTTAAAAATAATTCCCTTCTAATTGCAGCCAGTTTGATCACACATAAAATATCTGTCCATTCCATCTACAGTACCCTTACGTCCATTCAGTTTTTGTTTTATACTTTTTTCTTTGTCCCATTTTGAAACAGCCATTTCTTATGCTTTAGGACAAAAAAAATAATCTTTTTTATTTAACAAACAGCAAAAACACAACTTTATAGCTTTTCTTACCAAAAGCATAGCTTACCATCTTTATATACTTGGATTTAGAATGGTTTTTCTCATTATTTCTAGTAATTTTAGTTACATGTATCAATTCAAGTAATGAACTCTTAGTGACCTTAATTTACAGGGAACACTGGGAAGCAAACAACTGAGGTATATCACACCAGCTTTCTGTAGACTGGCAAATCTATGAATCATAATTTCTAGAAACGTGCTTTTTCATAGTACACTTTTTATGGTATGACACAGAACATGTGTACTAACAGTTTAAACTACCTTTAGTCTCTGTAATGAGAAACTATAGAGGAGGCAAAATTTTATCTATGACCTTACAAAGTTTTTTTTTAGTAGGTCACTTTAAATGGTTGTTTGTACAGATTTCCCTTAGCCTCAACTTTCTCTTGTTTTTTATTTTTTTGTCTTGAGACGGAGTCTCACTCTGTTGCCCAGGCTGGAGCACAGTGGCCCAATCTTGGCTCACTGCAAGCTCTGCCTCCCGGGTTCATGCCATTCTCCTGCCTCAGCCTCCCGAGTAGCTGGGACTACAGGCACCCGCCACCACGCCTGGCTAATTTTTTTTTTTTTTTTTTGTATTTTTAGTAGAGATGGGGTTTCACCATGTTAGCCAGGATGGTCTCGATCTCCTGACCTCGTGATCTGCCCACCTTGGCCCCCCAAAGAGCTGGGATTACAGGCGTGAGCCACCGTGCACGGCCAACTTTCTCTTCTTGCTGATAAGAACGTTAAAACCAGCTAGTATAAGGATATCATTCACATGGGAATTTTAGATTACTTGCATCTATTTAATTCATTTGTTTTTATGATTATGCTTGGATTGCTTATGAAGTTGAGACATTAAATAACTAGCTATCATCTTAAATTATTTTCCTTGCTGACAAATTTTGTAACATAGAGATAACATAAGCTTGTTTTACTAATAAACCTAGGTAGAAAAAGTTGTGCATCTGAATTATATCTAATGTTGAGAAATCTAGAGATGTACCTGCTTTAATCAAACACACACACTTTAATTAGCTTTTATTTACCAAAGAGTATCCTAGATCATGTAAATTTGAAAATAATTTGTGTTAGTTTCTATCTTAGAGTTTAAAGAATATCTAATTTACGCAAGTGCTCATTTTTTTAAGCCAATGTAACAGAGCTCTTTTACAATTTAATTTTGGCAATCCTGTAAGGTGGTAGAAGAATACCACACATACATAACATATAGACAATTAGACAAAAATATATAGACAGAAACATTTTTTATAGCTTTTATTTGAAAATTTAAACCATGTTTCAAGTACAATAATATGAAGCTCACTAATTTATTAAAGATGTGGAGTCAAATTCTTTTTCTTGTCCTTGGAACAAGATTGCTTTCCTAGATGACTAAATATTCTACTAATATTTGTGGGGAAACTTATAAGATTTTTTCATTTGTTCAATTTTCAAGTATCTTCTCCTCCTCCTTCTGCTCCTCCTCCTCCTCTTCCTCCTCTTCTTCCTCCTACTACTCTTCTTCCTCCTCCTCATCTCCTCCCTCCCTTCTTCCCTCCGTCCCTTGCTTACCTCCCTCCCTCCCTTGCTTACCTCCCTCCCTCCCTCCCTCTTCCTTCTTCCTTGTTCTTTCTCTTCTCCTTCCCCTTCTTCTCCTCCCTCTTCTTCTCCTTCTCCTTCATCATTATTATTTTCTCTATACTTGCATTTTAAAATGATATTTATGAGGTCCTACAGAAGACAGGGTTAAATTTTTACATCTTAAAGTCACAGAGCTTAAACTTTAGGCTTAAATGCTGTAGTCTGCCTAAACCAAGAAAGAATGGCATAGCTAAAAGCCCAGTTAAGACATGATGGACATGACAAGCACTTAAAACAAAAGTAAGGCTTTTTATGTCATCAGGAGTTTGAGATGAGGGGTTTTAGTTGACTGAGTAATTCCCCTGAGTGAAGCAGGATTGAATAGAAAAAGCAGAACTAATTCTAACAAATGTTTTTCTGAAACTGATCCAAATGTCAACTGGATAGATTAAGACTGTAGACTTTTGGGGGCTTGACTTGAAACTCCCACTACAGAAATATGCGTTTTTATCTGAGAGATTGGTTGGTTATTGTCCTGGGAGTCAAGCCCTTAAGTACTTTCTCTAGTAGGGAAACATTCCAGGCCAATGTGAGTGCATTCATCAGATGGCTGGTGAAAACATGGGCAATTTCTTTTTCAGTAGCCTGGCTGTTTACAATAAAGGCAGAAATCTCAGGGCACAAGGTTCTAGTTTGAAATCTCTCAGTTTGGGTTTTAAAATACAAGGAGGACCTTTTAGTCCCATAGATACGAAGACATGCATCACACCTTTTCTAAAGAGTTTTCTTGCCGTAGCCAATGTAACTCTAAGTTACCTTTTTTTTTTTTTTTTTTTTGAGACGGAGTCTTGCTCTGTCGCCCAGGCTGGAGTGCAGTGGCGCAATCTCGGCTCACTGCAAGCTCCGCCTCCCGGGTTCGCGCCATTCTCCTGCCCCAGTCTCTCCGAGTAGCTGGGACTACAGGCGCCTGCCACTACGCCCGGCTAATTTTTTTGTATTTTTAGTAGAGACGGGGTTTCACCGTGGTCTCAATCTCCTGACCTCTTGATCCACCCGCCTCGGCCTCCCAGAGTGCTGGGATTACAAGCGTGAGCCACTGCGCCCGGCCTCTAAGTTACCTTTGATAAAGTTCACCCATTTCTGTAGAAAAACACAGATTCTAGGTCCATATGAAATCAGCTGGTGTTCCAGATTGGGGAGTTCTAGATACCTTGGATACAGATGAACCTACAATTTTATGTAGTAACCTTACCTATTGGATCCAGTCCAGTTTTGTTATGAAGTTCAGTATGAGCCTGGGCACAGTCATGTCGAATAATTGTTCAAATAAAATCGGGGAGCTCAAAACACAAATTCGAGGAGCTGAAATCTAAGAGAGAACTCACCCACAACCTTCACTTGGTACAAGAGAGCAATGGACATAATGGACTCAGCAAGTACCTTTGCTTGGTCACTTGGCGCTTCTAAGGGTCATGGGAGGTTTCCTCCACATCCCACTTCTGACACCAAACTGTTAATTTAGACAAATTAAATTTAGCAGAGTTTATTTTTGCAGATATGATTTATAAATCAGGTAGCAGTCAGAACCAGAAAAGGTTCAGAGAGCTCTGCCTGAGTTTGAACAAGTTTTTATGAGCCAAACACAGAAGCACTTTAGGGAATCCCGTTTGGCTATACTGCTAGGCATCTGCCTTATTTCGGAATGTTGTGATTAGTTGCCTGCCTGTGACTGGCTGAAACACAGCTGCTTATGATTAGCTGAAGCTCTGTTGTTTGTTATACTCCTAAGTTTTATTATAGTTTGTGTACATATTAAGTTAGATTGTAGTTTGTTTTGCAGAAACTCAAAGAGACAACCTCAGGCTAATGGCCTCCTGCTAATTTAATTTAACAACATTAACATGGCAATCTGAATATATCAGCAATTTCAATGTCCATAAATGTCTTCTGAATTATCATGCAGAAATTATCATTTCTGTTTTATAATTTCCATAGAGAAAAACCAATGACATTCTTAATTTTATATTTTCTTTATCTTTTATATGTTTTTCTTATATAATGTCAAAGTTGATATTTTATTATTTTTTGAAATTACAGAGTCTCTACTAACCTGTGAGATAGTATTTATGATAGTGTGATAACATCTCTATAATGACATACATTGCCTTCATAATTAATTATACAAAATAATCCAGATCTCTATTTCCAAATTTTGTATTATTTGTTACAGGCTCTGCATTTTCAGGTAGTGGTGTGAACATTTTTTTTTTTCATAAACACTAAAATGCAATTATCTTTGTCAGTGGACAGGTACTTTTCTTAATAAAATGTTTAGTTGTTTCACTAACAGTCATGTTCTGAAACTTCCTAAATGGAACAAACTTTGACTTACTACATAATTGGTTTCAATTTTAGTGGCAATTGCCATTCATGAATCACTCACAACCACAGTGACAATTATGACCATCAGCACTGTCAGTGCAACACTAGTCATAAAGTTGATTTGCTTTAGATGTTTTGCTTTTATAATGAATTAGACAGCATTATCCCTATAATGCCATTTGGTGTATGTAATGCAGGATCTCACTTTTTAATGATATATGAATGTATCTCAGGTTATTTTAAAAGCTTTCTCTCTTTTTCTCTCTTTTCTTTGATTTGCCCTAGAAATATCCCCTTCATGCTTACCATTACTTAAAAAAATGTATATACTTACTCTAATTTTCTTTCATTGTCAAAATTTTTCTTCAGCATAGTAAAGTTTTACATAATAGCATTTATCTACACTATGAATATTAGTTTTTTCTTTATCATTTTCATCTGTTGTTGCCTCTTTTTCTTTTCCTTTGACTTTTCTCCTATTATGCCACCAAAACATATAAGCATGAGGTGAAAGGAGATTTTATCAAGGAGAATGACAAACTATTAGTAAAACATGAACAGTTATTAATATTACTAATATTTCCTCTACTCATTATATACTTTGAAAAATCTTTAGTATCATTTTTTAAAAATAATTTGGTTCTAGGCTGGGCACAGAGGCTTACACCTGTAATCCTAGCACTTTGGGAGGCCATCGCAGGAGGCAGGAGGACTACTTGAGCCCAGGAATTTGAGACCAGCCTGGGAGACATAGTGAGACCCTGTTGCTACAATTTGTTTTTATAAGGTAGCCAGGTGTGTGCCTGTAGTCCTAGCTGCTCGGGAAGCTGATGTGAGAAGATTGCTTGAGCACAGGAGGTTGAAGCTGCAGTGAACTGTTATCATGCCACTGCAATGTAGCCAGGGCAACAGAGCTAGGTGCCTTCTCAAACAACAACAACAAAAAACTGGTTCTGATATTTTCTAAATATTATATTTGTTCAATGATTAAGTAAATAGTTTGGAACGAATGACTATTAAACAGTCTACTTTCATACAAAGCAAATGAAGAGGGGTTCTTACAGTTGCTATTGTTTACTTCTTTTTAAAGGAATAACATATAACTAAAGGTAGATCATTGTTATGTCCACCTAAATAGAACATGTCTTATTGTCAAAACTAGTGTGACCCTTTGTAGCTACTACTCACTGAGTGTCAATCACCGTGCACCTACCTGGCTGTGAACAGGCTTTTTCATTTAATCCTCACAACAACCTTGAGTCTTTCACGGAAGAGGAAATTGATGCTCAGAAAGGGTTACTAACTTTCCCCCAACTACACAGAAGGCACTTGTTGAACTTAGCATTGAAACTCGTGTGTGTCTAAAGCAAAAGCCTATATTTGTAACCACTGTCCTTTAATGTGGATTTCTCAAAACATCCCAAAATGTATAAAACTGATGACATAAAAATGGTAATTGATGGTTTGTTTTCTAAAAAAAAAGGCTGCAATTGATATCATCTTTGTCATTGCATTTTGTCTACCAAATGGCTCAAAACAAGTATGTTCCTTCTATCCTTCTTAGTTACTCTAGTTGCTGTTTTCTTCCTACGTATCAGTGTCATTTCTACTTTCTTCGTGTCTTTATTTCACTTTTTAGAAATACAGTATTCTACTCCAAACATGCAATGCTATCAAAAAAGAAATCCAGGTGACTTCGTTGGCTGATAAGCCTCAGAATGTGTCTTGCAGATTTAGTTTTCTTAAAAGTTTTCTGTGAAAAGGAATAAATGATAGCCATTGTTTGCTTGCTAACCACAATTAGAATAAAAGTGTTTCTCTGTGAAACCGTAGTGAATGTTTAGGTTAGGGTCCTTCCTGTTGCTTTTATTTTTCTCTGAGACAGGTTTTTTACCTTAGTGATGTTTAGACAACAAAAACAAACCCTGATTATCTACAGCTGCTCTATATTTCTCCAGCTATTTGCCCCGTCAAACAAACAGTAATTTTCATTTTGCTGCCAAAAAGCAATGCTGGTCTGCAAATATGAACCCCTTCTATTCAGCCACATGTACCATCTGAATCAGATACCCAATCAAATATTCTTTCCTTTACTTTGGTATATTTGTCTACATTTATTTAAAATATTTCCAAGAATACTTAACAACTGTTTCAAGCACGATCCAAATGATGCTTGCTTGCTTGCTTGCATTTTTTGTTTGTGTCAAAGGTATTATCTGTGAAAAGATACTGAGTGAAAAACATGTGAATGCATCAGTTCATTTGGAATCTTGGAGGTCATGATTAAACTCTGAATATGTAATATGAAAACTTTTCAAATGAATTATTTCATCATTTTATAAGCATCTAGACACCATAATTTCTCTAAAAAGAATCTCCTAAATATGTATTTATTTACAGACTCTACTTCCCGGTAAAATAATGAACTACTTAACCATTTCTGTCTTTCCAAATTCTTGCTTCCTTGAATTTATTTCCTTTAGTGTCCTTAAACTGTCACTGTATCACCACATCATACTTTTTGTCTTCAAGCATCACAGTTCTCTCTGACCTTAACCAAAAAAAGACAAAATGAAATAAACTTAGTCTAGATTCTCTTCTAATGATTATTGTTTTCATTATAGATATATTTTAAATAACCATTCCTCATGTACTTTGTATCCTCCCTCTCACTATCCACACCTTCCTTGGTGCCCTTCAGTCTGTCTTCTGCAAAATATTATTTCTGCAACTAATAATTATTGGTCACTCATTCTTGGTCATTGATCTAGATAGTGTAAAGATAATATTTTACAAAATGCAGTCTCTGTCCTCTTCAATATATTCTAGTTCTCTTCAAGGACTTTTATGATTTTTGAAATTGTAACAACCTGATTCTTGCTATTATATGTATTTAATACCACTAATCAATACTTATTTCCACCTTTGAGTTCCATACTATCATTTTCACACTAGGTAATTGTTAGTATCTCCAAGTAACATATTCAAAGGTAAACTTGCCTTCCTTGCAGAAAGCCTCTTCTTCTCATGACCCCAGTATTTCTGTTACTGTCATCATCATTGTTAACACTGTTAATTCTC
Organism: Hylobates moloch; assembly: GCF_009828535.3. NCBI lineage: Eukaryota > Metazoa > Chordata > Mammalia > Primates > Hylobatidae > Hylobates > Hylobates moloch. The sequence goes on from NW_026652277.1 coordinate 19,204,889, forward strand.
TCTCAATTTCAAATTCTGTCAGCTCTCTTTCTCAGCTGATTATATGTTTTCATATCTTTGCATTTTCACATCTGTCATCCATACTCACTTCTGGGCTATTGTAGATAAGACCACTCATTTACAATGCAACTGTTCTTCTGAATGAGGCCACCCTTCACATTGATGCAAGATTAATATTTATAATTGGTGACTCCTGGTCCTCCAAATAATCAGAGGCTCTTCATTGCCCTTCAGTTTAGCATCAAAGACTCTGCATTCTTCTACAAATTGTATTTTTCATTTTAATTCTTATGTTCTTCTTCTACAAACTGAGTTCTTGTACCTCAAAAGTACTTTGGGTTTTATTAATATCAACACTTCATTGTACCATTGTTTTGGTGTGATTTGTAATTTTTGGCTGATAGTAGACACTATATACTGGGTAAAAGGAACTGAGATTAAAAGGCCATTAGTGTGAGGTTTTTAATGTTTATCTGACTAGGACTAAGATTGTATTTACTGTTTGTTATAGCTGTAGGTGTCAGAAGGTAACATTTCCTCTGGTATCCTTGTCTTTGTCTTCCTTATGATAGTTGAGTTTCCTTAGAAGCTTCTTCTTAAATAAAGACTGCAAGATGGCCTGTCTTTCAGTGGTAGTACCCCATTAGTACACACCTTTTATGAAGTTTTTCCTCCTCCACCAAATTTAAGCCATCTTTTATTTGTTGAACTATGTAGCATTTATGATCTACATCAATATCTGGTATTATATGCTCCCAATAATCCAAATGAGCTGTATATTATTATTATCCCCATTTGATAGATGATAAATATGAGACATAGTAGGGATTAAGAAATTTTCCCAAAGTCACAAAGCTTATAACTATCAGTATTTGGCTTTTAACTCAGGCAGTTTGACTCAGAGCTTGTCTTTAAAACAATACATATTATTAGCTTGTATTGTAAGATTATTTTGGATTTGTTTCATATTTTACCAGTCTTATCTTGCACATCATTCTACATCCAAATGAAAGACATGCTACCTTCTCTATAGTAGTTATTCAATCAATAACTTGCAATTAATTGTCTTATTACCACTGGTAGAATCATCTTTTTTCTCTAAATTTCCCAGGAGGGTAGCACTAATTTGCAACTATGTTCTAAGTACTTTACATGTAGTAGATCATTTAATTTTTACCACAACCCCATGAGGCTAAAGTATGTACTATAATTATCTCTTATTGCTTCTGAGTCCTAGAGAATTTAAGTAGATTGCCCAAGGTCACATACCTAATAAGTGGTAGAGTCAGGATGCAAATCAAGGTCTAGAGCTCCAGTGCCTTCAGACTTGACCGGTGGACAACCTGCCTACAGTTCTGCCCATTACATATTCATTAAAATAATGTGATAATATATTTCTCAGTTTCAATGAAAATAACTATTCTTCTGTTCTTACTTGCTTTCCACACTCCTCCAGGTAAAATAGATCTGAAATTTAAATGAAGTCAAAGTTCTTTTATAATAGTGACCACTTATCATTTTACCTAAATAAAAGCATCTATCATTTATTAGTTTTGCCTTCCTGCATGACCGTGAAACAAGTTTTACTTGTAATCTCATTTGCAAAACGAAGTTACAGAAATGTTATTAAGTTAATTCACGTTTCCAAAGGCATCTTGACGAATAAATGACTCATAAAGAGGTTTTACAGGGTTCTTTAAATATGAGGATGCAGAGATTCAGAATCTCTTGTCTCTAGCTGTAACTTACAGGAAATGGCAATGAATTTCACTTATATATCATCTTCCTGTGATTGAGGTATTCTTGCTGCTAAGCATATTAGGAGCTTTCAAAATAAGATGACTCTACCTTGTGTTGGCATGCCACAACCAGAAGCTTCATTTTTGTATCAGATTAATGCATACTGCGGGGGGCGCGTGGGGGGAGTTTATGATATTGATTTTGATGATAGTTAATAGCATTAAAATGAGGCATTCTGGTAAAAAAGTGTTTTTATTGAAAGAGGCAATAATTAGTCTCAAAAGAGATTAATGCCTAAAGCATAACTTATTGGAACGAAATATAATTTATGACATTTAAAAGAAATAGTCATTGTATCACTAAAAAGCAAATCAAAATAATGTAATGACAGACATTTTTATCAAATGCTATGAGAAAAATTCATTCGCCTCCAGAAACACTACATCTATGTTTTCCATTCTGACAACTTTGAGGAAACTTTGTTCTCTTGCTGGCCATATTTACATTTCACAGCCTTTAAAAATTGCAGATGTGAGCTGGGTACAGTGACTCACGCCTGTAATTCCAGCGCTTTGGGAGGCCAAGATGGTGGATCACCTGAGGTCATTAGTTCGAGACCAGCCTGGCCAACATGGTGAAACACTGTCTGTACTAAAAATACAAAAAATTAGCTGGGCATGGTGGTGCGTGCCTGTAATCCCAGCTACTTGGGAGGCTGAGGCACAAGAATCACTTGAACCCAGGAGGCAGAGGTTGCAGTGGGCCAAGATTGTGCCACTGCACTGCAGCCTGGGAGACAGAGTGAGAAAAAAAAAATTGCAGATGCACGTTGGAAATCTGGGAGAAGAAAATAAAAGCACAAAAAGAGATTGAGAGCATTTCACCTGATAGTCATTAGACACCCTTCTATTGAGAGTGAGAGACAGGCAGAAATTATGGAGGATGCAGAGGCAGACTGAATAAATCTGACTCTGAAGAATGGAGCTTTTGCTATTTTAAAGAGGCATAATGCACAGCATTTTAAAAAACTATTAGCCAGCTTTATCTTATGAACTGGAAAATAAGAAAAAAAAGTCTAAAATTGACTCAATTTAAAGCAGGGATTGAATTCAGATCACTTGAAGTGAGAAATTGTCTTTTATTATTTTTCCTTAGTGCAGTAAGTATGATTTTTCTTATGGCACTGAAGCTGTCAAAGCATACTTTCCCTTTATTTTATTTTTTAAATTGTATTACTATTATTATTTTGAGATGGAGTTTTGCCCTTGTCATCCAGGCTGAAGTGCAGTGGCACAATCGCAGCTCACTGCAACCTCCCGCCTCCTAGGTTCAAGCGATTCTCCTGCCTCAGCCTCCCAAGTAGCTGGGATTACAGGCATGCACCACCATGCCCGGCTAATTTTTTTTTTTTTTGTATTTTCAGTAGAGATGGGGTTTCCTTATGTTGGTCAGGCTGGTCTCGAACTCCTGACCCTAGGTGATCCGCCCGCCTGGGCCTCCCAAAGTGCTGAGATACAGGCATGAGCCACCGAGCCCAGCTAGCTTTCCTTTAAAAGTATCAACTTTTTTTTTAACAGAAAAATGTAAAATTGATTACCTTATAGTAGAATGACTCAATGAAACGGTTTTAAAATCTCAATAGTGTAGCTAATCACATCTAAAAGACAAATTAGAATTTTTTACTCTCTGCTGACGTCAATGTGAAAAATTGTCCATGAAGCATAGTGATTGATTCTGAATTTGGCTAATACATATTTGGTACTCTGATATTAAGTAACTATTATGATTTGAGAATAGTACACTTTGATGCTGAATTTATACTATTTGACATTAAGCAGCTACAGTTTTCAAAAATGTATGCAATTTAAGGAAGTTTTAAGGTAAAAGTTGAATATTAATTGGAAATCTCCATTCATTGCCTAATTGTAGCTAATTAAGATGCAAAATATAAAATCTGTGCCGCAGGAATCTTAAGAACTTGTAATCATCAACTTACACAAGCAAAAGTGAAGTATTAAATGAAAAGTGTCCAGAAAATATTTGGTGTCAGTTTGGGAGAGGTAAAATTCAGATATGTTTAATAAATATAATATTCCAGAACACTACACCTGGTAGTATTTAATTAAAGTGTAATCGATTTCACAAAATTAATTGAATGCATTCTGATCTGAATATATGAAAGTTAAGTAGCTTTTGAAATGGCAAGTAGTAAGCTGTAAAACAGTCCAAAATCAAACAAATAAACGAAAATTCTGCTTCTATAAATAGCCGTCCTGTGAATGTTGTTGATCTTTTCATAGAGTCATATAAATAAAGCGAGTTGGTTTAATGATTTACCATTAAATTCTAAATATGTTGTGGCAGTTCAGACATTTAAGCTTTATTATCTGCTTTAATAAATTCTGAACTTTGTGCAAGAGGCTACATTGACCTTCCCCAAGGATTTTATTAGATTTAAATTGGTAGGTCTCAATGAAGCAACTGAAAGTTTATAAATGTTTGAAAGTGGGTCTAGTCTGAGCTTGCTAGATAAAGAATGAGTCTATTTCTGAAAGTATAATTCAGTGTAAGGTGTTATAACATTGAGATACAGTACATAGTTTCTGGATAATTCATGAATTTCTATTAATAATTTCAACAGGCTAAGCAACTTTCATCTTTATGATTCTCCAAAAAACAACCAAATATATATATATATGGCATCACAAAAGTTCATCCCTGTTAGAAGGTCAAACTTGGCCGGGCACGGTGGCTCACGCTTGTAATCCCAGCACTTTGGGAGGCCGAGGCTGGCGGATCGCGAGGTCAGGAGATCGAGACCACGATGAAACCCCGTCTCTACTAAAAATACAAAAAATTAGCCGGGCATAGTGGCGGGCGCCTGTAGTCCCAGCTACTCGGAGAGGCTGAGGCAGGAGAATGGCGTAAACCCGGGAGGTGGAGCTTACAGTGAGCCGAGATTGCGCCACTGCACTCCAGCCTGGGCGACAGAGTGAGACTCCGTCTCGAAAAAAAAAAAAAAAAAAAAAAAAAGGTCAAACTTAGATATGCTAGAGTTTCAGAATTAAAAATTGGCAAGGCTTAAATTTGCAATGGTGTCTTCTAAATTTCCAGGTACATTTTTGCATTCTTAAATTTTAAAATGGATACCTTGGCATGTATTAATACTTCGGCTAAGATTCAGTTTTCTGACTTTTGTGTTAGACTGCACAATTTTGTAAGACCAAAATTGAGTATGCAAATTTGAAGATGTTAAGTGGGGATATACTTTCATAACTCAGCCCAGAGTCACTTAATTAATAATTGGAATGGTTAGCTTTGATATTGGGCCTTACATGACATTGATTGTCCTGTGCCAAAACAAATATGCTGCAGTGAAATGGTGGATTATCATTCCCAGTGAATTAATTTTCTTTACATTGTGTTTCATGATATAGCCCTAAAATGCAAGCATTAGATTGTATAACATTTCTTTCTATGAAGTCATATCTTTGCTAAACTGGTTTTAGTAGTTGCTGTCACAAAAGTGACATTTACTGGGAAAATGTGGAATAGGAAAAGAAGGTGATGTTCAGTCCGATTTCAAGGTTTGGGAATTTGTATAGTGCCCAAAAGACACACACCCCATTAGAAAATAACTGTGGCTATTTAAGAAAGAAATAATACATATGTTATTGTTTCCACCTGTGTGCAGTAATTTTCCAAGTACCTGCAATGTTGTTACAATATTTTTCAAGTACTTGAAATGTTGTTAGGTACCAGGCTGGAAGAAATATCTCAATTTTGTTTTTTAAGTACTTCTCTTTATTAGTAAATTACTGAGACTCTAAAGATGTTGTGACTTGAGTTACTTTAGGAGCCTGTAAGTTATTACAAAGGATGGAGCATTTGGTTAGACTTAATTCAGGTTATTGCGGAAACTTAAAATTGGCCTTTTATAATTAAATATTGGACTAAAAGTATTGAAAAGAAATATCGGAATTAGTGAAGTTTCAGTGTATATATGCAATTGGAGGAATAAATTTACATAACTACAAATTTTAAATCAGAATTCAATTCCTAACTTTGCAAAATTGGTTAAATTTGTGTCAGTGAATCCAATTACTAATTTACCTACTGCTTTAAATATTTGGCTTTCAACATCAGGTTGGCACTACAACATGGAAGAAGAAATATTCAAAGTCCAAATTAAATAGGATCTGCTTCTGAGATGGAAGTACATTAGTTATCATTATATATGTTACAGTATTTGAGAACTGAACTATAAAATAAAAATAATTTATGTAAACATATTAGTTATTTAACTATTTGGGACAAAATCAAGGCTATTTATTCACACCCAATATAGGATGAATATATTCCATACTTTCAATTAAGCCCTACTGTACATGAAAAGTTATTATAGCTCATTGGATTATACCGTATTTTTCTTACTGAAGATAATGTTTTAAAGTTGGTCTGATAAAGTGCAGTCTAAATGCGTTAGAAATTCTAAAGTGTGTAAAAGGCAAAAGAATGTGGAGAAATCCAGATGTTCTTATTTAATTAAAAATACCATGGATTTAAAGAAAGTAGGTTTTTAATGAATAAGCCACTGTTCATAGTAGGTTTGACAGGTGCTGTCTAGGTATATTGGCTTTGCATGCCACCTATGTTGTGATTTTCCAAATAAGAAAACAAACAAGCAGTATTTTTGGAACAAAATGTGAAACTTACAAAACTTTTTTTTCTGTGGCTAAATTAAGTAATGTGTTCAATTTTCCTAACTCAATATTTGGTGGTACATACAATATATTTCAAAGGACAATGAGGATAGAAAACTGCTTACCAATGCTACAGGAACAGTCCAAGTTGCTTTCATGTGTAATCTTTTGTACTGAAAATTTTGCTGCAATAATTCTCAGACAAAGTTCCCTGCTTATCTTACTGACATAAAATTAGGCCGGGCGTGGTGGCTCACGCCTTTAATCTCAGTGCTTTGGGACGCCGAGGCGGGCGGATCACAGGGTCAGGAGATCGAGACCATCCTGGCCAACATGGTGAAACCCCATCTCTACCAAAAATACAAAAATTAGCTAGGCTTGGTGGTACACACCTGCAGTCCCATCTACTTGGGAGGCTGAGGCAGGAGAATTGCTTGAACCTGGGAGGCGGAGGTTGCAGTGAGCCAAGATCGTGCCACTGCACTCCAGCCTGGGCAACAGAGCAAGACTCCATCTCTAAATAAATAAATAAATAAAAATTTTATTGAAATTTTCTTATTTTGGCAGCCTTTATAAAGGGGTACTGTTGAAAAGAGATATTTTCAGTAAAATAGCTTTTTAAAAAAAAATAGATGCAAGTTATTTGCATCTTCCAGTCCAGCGTGTAAGGAGCTTGGAAGACATCATTCCTATCATCATAGAAGGAAAGGTGAACCAACTGAAAATCAACTATTCTTTTTAAATTCATTAGAGAACCGAAGTCACAGGCAAACCACTGCCCCCAACATTGGACACGCAGACAGCCAGATACAGAGTATCACAACTTACCTGGGCAAGTAGCCCATGAACAGGAACTATTCAGGGACAAGTACTGGTGGAGGAATCCTAACTGCAACTGACAGATTGCTGCAGCTACAATGTGGACAAGTCTGAGAGATAACAATATCATGAGGACCCAGCCCTTGGCAGCCCACACACTTTGGTGAATGTTCCCTTCAGGAGCCCTCCCACATTCTCACAGCAAAGATGAAAGAAAAATCCCCTCAGTTTTCAGCAGGGAAAAGGGGGAAAGTAGCCATTTTGAAATATTCCTAGAGCATTCTATTCTTAACAAGGTCTGCCTTCAGGAAAAACTATTTTACCAGAACCTAGCCAACCTAGGGGACTAGGAATACCCAATTATGTTGAGGGAATAGTTGAAAATACTCTGTTTTCCAGTACTTGTGCTACCCGTGAAATGGGTTAGTTATGTTGTTACGTAAGTTGCTTATAAAATGGTATGATGATATTTGACAGAGGATTTGGTTTGGTAGTTATAATGTATATTGCAAATTCAAAGGCAGTCCTTAGAAAAAGAATGTAAAAACAGAAGATGTAACATTGATATGTTGAGAGGATAAAAACAGAATCGTGAAATGTTCAATTAAATACCAGAGAAGACAGAAAAAAACAGGAGAGGAGGGGGAAAAAAACACAAAGGTTAAGAATATGAGAGTATTGAATACAAAATGAAGACAAATATGGTAGATGTTATAAATATTAGTCCAATTATATGAATAATTACTTTAAGTGCTAATCATCTAAATTCACCTATTTGTCAAAATAGATGCAAACACAAGACCCAACTATATATTGTCAGTAAGAAACCTACATTTAATATAAACACACAGATTAAAAGTAAAGGCATAGAGAAACATATACCATGCTAAGATTAATCAAAAGAATGTAGAAATTTAGATAAAGATGACTTTGGAGCAAGGAAGATTACAGGAATAAAAAGAAACATTACATAACATTATGTAGTAATAATTAGATCATTACTCCAAGAAGACAAAATATATAATATGTTCTCTGTACATGGATAGGAAGACAATATCTTGTAGACATCAGTTCTTCCCAACATGGTGTATAAATTCACTGCATTTCCAATCCCAAGTTATTTTGTAGATATTAGCAAACCGATTCTAAAGATTGCATGGTAAGGCAAAAGACTCAGAATAGCCAAAACAATATTTAATAAGAATGTATCAATATTGGCTCAATAATTGTAACTAATGTACCACACTAATGCGAAAGGTTAATAATACACAAATGGTCTGTGGGAGAGGTATGAAGACACAGGAAACTCTCTACTGTCCTCTCAACTTCCTTTAAACCTAAAGTTGCTCTAATAAATTGTGTATTCATTTTTGTCATCTTCTTATTTTTTTATTTTTTTTTATTATAATTTAGGTTTTAGGGTACATGTGCACAATGTGCAGGTTTGTTACATATGTATCCATGTGCCATGTTGATTTCCTGTACCCATTAACTTGTCATTTAGCATTAGGTATATCTCCTAATGCTATCCCTCCCCCCTCCCCCCACCCCGCAACAGCCCCCAGAGTGTGATGTTCCCCTTCCTGTGTCCATGAGTTCTCATTGTTCAATTCCCACCTATGAGTGAGAACATGCGGTGTTTGGTTTTTTGTCCTTGCGATAGTTTACTGAGAATGATGTTTTCCAGTTTCATCCATGTCCCTACAAAGGACACGAACTCATCATTTTTTATGGCTGCATAGTATTCCATGGTGTATATGTGCCACATTTTCTTAATCCAGTCTATCGTTGTTGGACATTTGGGTTGGTTCCAACTCTTTGCTATTGTGAATAGTGCCGCAATAAACATACGTGTGCATGTGTCTTTATAGCAGCATGATTTATAATCCTTTGGGTATATACCCAGTAATGGGATGGCTGGGTCAAATGGTATTTCTAGTTC